>NC_053155.1:68119716-68432632 GCF_016835505.1 Polypterus senegalus
AAATCATAAATCATGTTTAAACATAATCAATGACCTTAAAGCTGAACTTTTAACAAAATACTACTTGAGCAAGTACAACCTAAATTTGAAAGCCTTCCTAGAAGGCAAGGCACAGGCAATAAGAAAATGAGGCCAATGTATTAATTAAGCATAGCATATGAGACACAGACACGTCAAAAGTAAAAAACAATCAAAATGATTATTAACTTTGAATGCACTGCTAAACATAGATATAGTTGAAACAATATAAAATGGGCATACATTAACACTTGTGTTAAAACTCTCCAAATACTATCAACTGTTCATCACCGTTAACAACTTGATATACTCTACACAAGTGCTTTTCAACTGGTGCACCATGGTAATAACAGTGTAGTTCCACTGGGTCCAGACCTGAGAGAGACACGCTCTTCACTGTTGAAGGAAAAACATGGAGAAGCCAACATAAAAAGAAAGAAAAAAGCTTGGAACACACTGCTCTACATATACCTTTGGTCCTGGCACACTAAAGAAGACCTCTGTAGCTGCTATTTCGCTTAAAAATTGACACAGAGTGCATTATTTGGATGGTTTTGTTGTACTCTTGACATAAATTAGCGAAGATAGTGCAAACTGCAATAATGGGTAGGGATCAGTGGTGGCTGTTGAAAAAAATTGGGTGGAGCCATAGTTTTTGGGGAGGACAAAGTGAAGCAATACTTATAGATTCTATAGTGCTTTTAACATCTATCTGTTATATAGTGCCATTCATATCTATCTATCTATTTATCTGATCATTCCACATGCTCTTGTGGCCCTCACCATTGTGTCAATGCACACCCTTGGCCTGTCTAGTACCAGAACCATAGGACAAATCCAGCCTAAAATGTATCATGCCCTTTCCACCCTGCTACCCAATCTGCCAGCTTTCCCATTTTTATTGTGCTCCAAAACTTCAGTCTGTGACATTTGCAGTCCCCTTATTCTTTCCAATACTTGCGCTATAGATGCAGAAAGGAACAGGTGCACCTGCCACCCAATCCTCTGCTTACTTGCCCAGTTCCCTATTCTGCCAAAATCCACAACATAATGTTTGCACCCATATCTCCATGATCTTCCAATAATATGAACATCTGCCTGTCCTTTAACAGATCCATAGCATAAGTCCAATCCAAATCTTATTTTGCCTCTGCTAATATCTGTAGATTGCCCAGTTCTTGCCATTTACGCAGTATTCCATAAATCCACATCATACAATCACCAGTCCTCTGATTTTTCTCAGCTCTTCCACTTTATCATTTACCACACCTACAGAGTCATTCCCACCTTAATATTATTTTACACTTGCTGTCACTCTGTCCAGTCCTAAGCAAATGTGCCAGGCTTACCTCAACTGGGCACACATTCATATTGTAAGATCCACAGATACCCACATCTTAAAACAAACTTGCCCCCCATCCTGTCTTGTACTATATCCACAGAACAAGTCCAACGTAAATCTTATTCTCCCTTTATGATCAGGATACCTATATTCCTTAAACATAAATTTAGCCCTCCTTTCCTTTAGGTCTTAAACTTTCTCAATTACTTTCTGATTAAACTGAATCATTTCACAAAGCCTGCCAAAAAAAAAAAATAGCAACATTCTATTGTATTGATCAGTGGATACAAACCTTTTTTTCTGTAGCTTTTTGTAACTGCAATCATCAGTCTTTGGTGGCATCTCCAAGCTGCTTCATGCCTTTGCCCTCTCCTCTCTGCCTCAGAGCCAACTTGTAAGGGCACTATCCACTGCTCCTGTGAGGGTCTAGCAGTCAGGAGATACGTCCGACATGCTCTAACATGGTGATCACAGAGCTACTTTTATGCCAGCTTCTCCAGGCAGTCCTATTCTCCTCTGACAGGTCTCGACCACCTACAGTGCTTGTACAGAAAAAAGTCAGTGTGTAAGCTCGGTCCTCGATCACTTGCCTGCTGCTGAACTTCTCAAGTCAGGTCGGTATGGTCCAAACTCCTTTATTTTCTTTTTTTCTTCAAGTGAACAATTTATGAAGGGGTGTTTAATTAAAGAAATAATTGAATTTTCTTTGATTTCTGAAGTTCTACCTGAAGTTGCCATCTTCTTCAAGTCAAGTCCCGTTTTCTCATCTGTAGTTACAGTAATGGCGGGTGTGAACTGTGAACCATGGACATCAATATGAAATAGTTGTCGATGATTATCCAATGACATTAGATAAAAAAAAAACTAAAACAATACTAATTCGATGCCAATAAATATGTCCCGGGCACAGAGTGTCGATTTTACCCATTTTCTTTCCTACCTCAGTGTCCTGCAATAGCACTTTTGCATGTATAAAGAATCTAATTGAAAAACAAAATCTATTGAGAAATACAAAATTGATCTATATATTTCCTGTACATATTTCATAATGTATTTGTTGCACACAATTTTAGTAATAATGGTGTTGTTATTGTTTGTTGTTAGAATGCAAAAATGAATCAAGAAATCATGTTTAATTACCACAGTTTTATTATTTTATTATTATTTCCCCACAGTGATCTTTTACTGTCATACAGTATACTGTGTGTCTACCGCTACAATAAGCATATATGAGAACAGCTGTTTTGCCTCATTATCTTTTCATTTGAAATGACACAACTCCAGTATTAAGTCGGGACACAGAATAAGGATTAATGTGGTCCTCTGAGAATATTGCTTCAGATACGGTTCTCTCTCCATTCACTTGTATGTTTCATGGCTTACAATAAATGATTTTCTTATAAAACGAATTGGTTTGAACTTCCAACAAAACAAAGTTGCTTTGTGGATTGTATTTTGTTCTGTTTAAATAAAACCTACTTTAAAAAAAAACAAGACAAAATAATGCTCAAAAGGTTATTAAATTCAAAATGCCTTCAAGCAAATTGACAAATCACAGGGGCACGTGGACATAGTAGCCTGATTCTTAGACTGCCTACCATGTGGTTTTTCAATTTGTGTCTGGGATAACACTCACTGAAAAATAACTTTTATTTCTAACATGCCTACTTCTTTGAAGTTCTCCAAAGCCAATAAAGCCTCTCAGTATGAAGAGAAGTAAGTCAAATCATCATAACAGTCATTTCCGTCATAGGAATTTTTAGAGAAATGAATGGAAACAGAAATAATAATGTCTGGATGGGTATTTCTTATGACTGTATTTTATTATTAAAAACATAAAAGATATTTCTAGAAATTGCAAAATAGTAATGGACTCAGGGGTATGCAATTTATAATTGTTTTCTAATTGTTTTGTGCAGTACACAAGCATTTCATGTTTTCATCAGAGTTAGTTTCCTAAAACAAATGATTTAACAGAACAATTCAGCTTATAAACATCCCTCTTTACATTACTTAAAATTCAACTATCTTACAGTTTTGTAATAGAAAATATATACAATACAATTAAGCTTTACATAAGTGATGATAATGATTACTGCTAAGCACAATTTCATTTTTAAATTGTCAGGTTTTAATGGGTTTCTTTATTTCAAAGTCAATATATGTTGTCTTAAAATTTATTAAAGGGAATTATTCATTTTACAAACATATCTTGCTACTTCTAATTTAAGTAGACATCTGTATTCTATCCCATTAGTATTAAAAATGGAATGGCCTCCTAATGGAAATAGGCTTTTAATAAAGATTCTAAAATCAGTTTTCTTACCTTAATTTAGTTTCAGTATCTTTCATAAATGCTGCCCCCTTAACTGTGTAGTTTTTCTTCAACTAATGTGGCCACTGTTTGAAATGCTACTGAAGACATATCATTAAAAAAGTATTATTCTCCATTGAGCCCCATACTTTAAATTAGAGATGCTCATGCATCATTTGCTACAGAAAGAGAGTTCATTTTGTCTTTTATGCCTGATTACTTCCTTGGCAATTAGGTGACCTGTTTTGACCACAGCCAAGTAAAAATTCATAGCTAACACTTGGCTGAAGGAGAGAGCAGTATGGCAATACTTTTTGGATATTTTTTTCTCATATGGTTCCTCAAAATATACAGTATTTACTTAGGTAATGGTAATGAAACTGTAGAGGTACAGTATAACAAGAAAGGCCTAACTGCAGAATCTAATTACTTAAATAATATAATGTGTTCATTTAATGGCTCTAAAATAAAATATACAGTATATACAGAACCTAAACAAGGAATTCAACTAACACTATGTTTCTAATATTAAAATATATACTTGATTAAAAGTAATAATGCATTATAAATTACAGACACTTATTGACTGGTCTTTGGTTTCATAGCTATACATAATACAAATCCGTTTGTTACATTACAGCCAGGGTATATTTCTCTGGGTTTTGTGCAATTTAATTTTTATTGTTATTTCTGTTAATTTTTATATTTTTGCTACAGTATTTCTGTTAATTTTGCTTATTTGTTATTTTGTTGTATGACTAAGTATACTGCCATTTTCTCTGCTTTGAGGGTGGAGCCCCAGGACGCGAGGCTACCCTGAAGTCACTGCTTCCGGGTCCTTCTTCTGGCTTTATATTCATTCAGAAAACAGAGATTTGGCAGCAGAACATCAAGATTGTATTCAGATTTTGCGAGTAATGTTATTTCTTTGAATTTACGTTTTTTGTGATTCTATTGGTTTGTTTTCTTGAGTTCTGCCTTCAGAGAGTGATTTAGTCTTGTTCACCTAGGACTGCCTTTTAGTCAAATCCTTATTTGCTCTTTTGAGCATTTGAATTTAAATTTCTATTTTTGTTAAAAACATTTTTCAGATTTTTCAAAAACAAATCTTTGTGAGACTTCTCTCTACAAGCCAGAGTTACACAGTTTATCTCTCTTTTATGAGACATTTTGAAATATTGTGGGACTTTCTTAGTATTTTAAAATTTCAATGCCAAGTGCCTAGGTTTAGGGCCAACAGGTAGTAGTTGAAGGGCTGGCTGAGTTTGGTTGTGCCCCTTCTGGACAGGTCAGTGAAGGTTCTGGCCACCTATGTGGTCTTTTGAAGGACTTAACCCCTATTTTTATCATGTTCTTCACTCCATTTGACTTAAACATACTACCTGAATGAATAAACGGTATATGTAGACACAGAAATAAAAAAAAAAAAACAATGAATGCTTTATAAAATCACAAAAGTTAATATTTTTATTTTTTGTTATTATAATGGGTTCGGTATGGGAAGTCCAAAATAGCTAGCTGTTTACAATTCAGCTGTTTCTACATAGAATACTGAAGTGTGAAAATTTCATTTCTACAAAATTTACCCTCAACCAGTTGAATTTTAGTCCCAGTTATCTTATAAAAATGGTCCTTTCTGCTTACTCCCATTATGGTGTGATTCTATTGGAATATTTTAAGTTGTAAAGGTCTCTGTTGTTTATTAACAACATTCACAAACCTGAAATATGACGTTCTTGCTGTATACTGTGCTGACGTAATAAGTAGTGCTCCTAAACACCAAGGCAAAAGGCACATTTTAAAGCAAGGATTTCATCTTAAGAAATATACAGGGTAAAGAGAAAATTATACAAAGATGTGTTTGTAAAATCATGGTTTTAAAAATTACATTCTTAAATGAGATATATTAAATAAGAATATACATTCGAAGAAGCAATATAAATGCTTAAATAGAGGTAAAGATAGATATTGATAAACATAAATCATTTTTACATTTTTGACATATTTAATTGCAATTGTTTTTTCATTCATCAACATTAGCAATTCCATATGACTCTGAAGTGCATTAACTGGTTTTAAAAATGGATTAGAAAAAAGATAGTAAATTCTTTACACTTCCGAGTAAATAAATAAAAATGGAAAGTAGCACATGCTTCCTGTCTAAAGTCTGTATTTGGTAGAAGAAAGATATATACCAAACATTCAGTGATTTGGCTATGAAGATATGACACCCAACATTCTGCATTGTTTCCTTATTCTCTTTTGCAATATTTTTTGCTAATATTGCCTTAGTTAGATTTGAGAAAGTAGTTAAAAGGCAATTTTCAACTGTTTGTCATGTAATTTCTATTGGACAGAGCTGTGTGCTTTGAACAGGAAAACACACAGCAGTTAAATATTTTGTTATTCACTTACTTCATTGTAGCTAGGCCATATATTTCAGCGTTGTACTGCTGGAAAATGCAATCTGTCCTGTAGACCCGTAGACCAAACATTTTTAGCTATGCATTTGTAATATTACCACAAAACAAAACATTTAAAAAGAAGAAATGCATGCACACACTCACACAATTTAAAATTTAAAAACTGACAATAATTTTATTCACATCTTATAACTTACTGAAGTACTTCAAGGCTTGTTAATGATAACTTTCAGTAGGACTGATAAATAATTTTATACCATTCCAAAATGAATAAGTGTCAATGTATAATCTTATTCAATCAGTGGGTCTGGCTAGTACTACCTTTGGACTGGATTCAATCTTATACGACAAGAGAAATCCTTTGTAAGTTGTGGTGATTTTATGTTGGAGATCCATGATATTATATATGGAATACCTTAGGGATCAATTTTTGGTCCACTATTATTCTATCTACATGCTTCCATTTGGTCGGATTACTTTGAAATACGAGTTGAAGTACCATAAAGTAATGGCACATAGCTTTACTTATCCATAGCACCAAATGATATTGAAACTCCAAGACATCTGATCCAACGTCTGACTAGCATTACAAAATGGATGAGTGATAATTTCTTTGAAATAATTGAGGAAAAAGAATTTTAGTTGCTTGCAGAAACAATTAAAGTGAGACTCTTAGAAATGAACTTGATCACCGTTCTTACAAATTAAGCAGGAAGTAAAGAATTTAGGCATTTAGATTTAAATTCATTTAGGTATTATGAATTTAGATCTAAATTTCAAATACACATTAACAATATTACTATGACTCCATTTTCATTTAAGAAACATTTCAAGAGCATGACTGTTTATAACATCTTAAGAGGCTGAAAAATTAACACTTTTTTATTTTTTTAAGTCAGCTAGCTAGGTAGGCAGTATAACTTACTCATTAAGGCTTTTAACTTTGGACAAATTGTCCCACTGTGAGCTCTCCATCTATAGAACTTTTCCTGACCAGCAGATGGCCCATGAACATTTTAAGCTATAGAACAGCACAAGTGGTAAAAAAAAGATATTGTTATGGTATGATGTAAATGCACGTGGAAGTCACTTGAGCGTTCCATTAATTTTGCCCCGATCAACATCCACCATGTTGGCGGCTATGCTTATTATAGACAGTATGTGAAACCAAAAAAAAATACATATTGCCACATTTATTGTGGAGCATGGTTTGTGTGAAAAGCTCATAGAGGACTGAAATACATTTTCAAAATTCACTGCTGCAGAATTTTTTAATGTAATCCTTGAGGTATTTATTACCTGGCAATCACTAGTTAATCAGACCAAAAACCAAATATATTTTATAAGATCTGTGATGAAAAGTATTAAGAACATTAAATCGAGACCAGGAGCTGACTGTGACTTAGATCAAATTCTGAAGCTACTGTAAAGGTGAAATTTAAAAGACTTAAAAAGAACAGCAACAGAATGTGATGGAACAGAATGATTCTGAGAGAGTAAGCAGTTAGGAATGAGTTTATAGTAACAACAGAGTAAAACTTAACTTAAGATGAATGCAGCAGAGGACAGTACAGAGCTGTGGACACAGCTTAAGTACTGAATATCAGAAGTGGCCGACACTCTGTGTGCAGAGAAGTTGAAATGAAACAATAGTGGATAACATAACGAACTGTAGTCATTATGAAAGAAAGGAAGAAGTACAAAAACTCTGACAAAGTCGAACAAAAATATTTGGAGTTACGACAGGTGCAGAAGAAATGCAGGGAGGCCAAAGCTGAATACTTTGCCAAGAACTGGACAAGCTAGACAGAAAACCATCCTCTTTTCCTAAAAAAGTAAAAAAAAAAAACATAAATTAAAAAGAACAGCACACATGGAATATATGACAAAGAGGTCAAGTTATTAACAGATAATGAAGAAATACCTCACAGATAAGTAGAATATTTGGAGAATTTGTACAAGGAACTTAGAAACACATGGTCTGTATGGAATATTATTATGTTGCCTAAAAATTACAGGATGTCAGTCAGCGTAGAAGAAATTAAAGAAATTATAACTAAACTGCTGTGCAACAAATCTGAAGGTATAGATGAAATACCAGCCGAATTTCTACATTAATTTGAACCAAAAGGATTAGAGACTGTGACAAAATTAATCAATATGATACACATAACAGGGAAGATACCATACGACTTTCTCAAGTGCATCCTTGTACCACTTTTAAAAGTTAACAAAGCCACAGATTGCAGTGACTACAGAATGATAAGCCGTATCTCGCATGCCTCAAAAATACTTCTGCATCTGGTAACGAATAGGAACACACCAACTGTAGAAAGAAACCTTCCAGAAAGTCAAATGGGCTTCAGGAAAAGGAAAGGTACAAGGGAAGCAATTTTCCAACTCCAACAGTGGGAGGTCGAGCTTATAACTACATTTTTTGATCACAGGTGCTCAAGCAGCTAAACAGGTAGTTCGACAGCAGAGCTCCAGAGGCAGGAGAGCTGCCATCCAGGTTAGATTCAGGAAGCAAGGACAACAGCAATCACTGCCTGAAATATATCTACAGTATCTAATGTGTGCTCGCTGGCAAACAAAGTGGATGAGTTGCTGCTTCTAATACGTACTAAAAGTTACTTTTCTTTTTATCTGCTTTGTGCTTTACTGAAATGTGGCTGAATGATTCTATTCCTGACTTTGCATTACAAACTTAAACTCTGGGTGACACATTCATCATATTATAAAAATAACCAGCTGAATGAATTCTACAGCCACATCAACTCAGTATTTCCTGCAGTCCAATTCACGATAGAAAAAAAAAATGAACAGACGCATCAATTTCCTTGACATTTCCATTGAAAGAGGTAACCATGGCTGGTTTAATTAAGAGTGTTTATCTCAAGGAATGTTATGCAGACAAAATACTACACTTTTTCAGCAACCACCCTTTATTATATAAATAGAGTTGTGTTAGGACTTTATTCAAAAGGATTAATACCCATTGTACAAGTTACAATGGACACAAAAAAGAATAAAAGACGTTATCTTTTTTGTCTGTTCACATCAAACAGCAAGACATTTATTAAACAGTGCCTATATAGGAAATGCTCCAGATATTAGCAAACAGTCAGCTCCAACTTGGTCCCTCACCGCACTTACCACACCATCCCTTCTCATTGTGGCGTGTCAGAAAGTACAGCACACATCCTGACCAGATCTGAGATCAAGATAGCACACAAACTGGCAAACACATTATGGACTGTCCTTTTCAATGTCAAAAGCAAAAATCAACCACAGAAACAAGAAATGAAATTCACAGTATTCCATGCACTGCACGCTGAGCGGTATACGTGGGACAAACATCTAAAACACTTATAGCTCGTATCCCTGGCTTAACTCTTACCCAGGGCAGCCTGCCTCCCTTGGCTACATGATTGCATGGCTATCTTTTCAGATTACGCCCTACTGAACTGTCAGTTTGGCCTATGTATTTAAACATTGTTAGCATTTTATAGATTCTTACACTCTGTGCTGAATATTCTTTCTTAATAAGCTCTTTAGTGTGATAGCTTCAGTTTCACAATTAACATTTCATTTGATTTTTATAAATTTTATAATTCCATTCTATACTGCATACAATATAGTAAACAAAGTGTGGTGAACTTTTTGAAATAAGAAAAATGTAAATGTTAAGGAAATCCTTCAGTATATAGCAGCATCATTAATAAGATTGTTCTGAAACAGCACTCTTAAAACTAATGATTGATTTAATTGAAATGCTGTAAACTTTCTAGTTGATTTATGTCTGATTTTTTATTAATTACTATTTTTGCTTCCATTTTCTGTATTTTAGTTGGGAAGGAGAATTTAAATAGGTTAGTGTAATATGTTAATAAAGGTATTTAAATATATTAACAACTTTGGTTAATTGGGTAATCTCATCTGCAATGTGTTGTAACACATTACTGCCCTTCTGAATTATAATAAACATATAAGTCTAAAAAAGTGGGCTTTGAGCAGAGTTTGAACCCTAGTATAAATAGGCATAAGTAAGTGAAGCACTTTCCATTATCTGGAGGTGTCATTTGCTTTTCTTTTGCAGTAAATTAAACCATCAAAATGTAGAGGAGAATCAGCATATAGCAAAGTACAGTATATACAAATGGGCTAAGGAAGCAGTGCAATGACTTTATATATTTCATCAAATTTATCATAATGAAAAAAATAATGCATTAAGTTTTGACAAGACTGCTTATACATAATGTGGTATAAGAATGTAAATGCAAAATCTACAATCATACAATTAAGTATATTTATTGTTTTCATTTTTTAAAGTATACAATACATACTGTGTATATATGTATGTTTATATATATATACACACACATATATATATATATATATATATAAGAGTATATATATACAGTATATATATATATATATAAGAGTAGAAGTGTTTTACTTTTTATATGTTTAGTAAATGTCAAGCACTCCTTTTGGATTTTCAGTGTGGTTTCTTTCAGTTCATTGTAAAATATTTGTTATTTATAGACAACAATATATATGACACACATGATTTACACAACCTGATCATCTGCATTTTTTTCCAGAAATGGGGTAAATAAAAAGAATTACATCTGCATAACATTACTAAAATGAATTCAAAATTGAATGATTTGTAATTCACAGTACATGTTTGCTACATTCATGAGTTATTCATATAGCAGCTCTTAAAATAAATTTTTAATTGGAATGTTACACCAAATCCTCACAGACACATTTGAAAAAGTAAACTGTGTTACAGTAGCATGCCAGAGTATTTTGTTCGATGTTGTATATTTACATGTCAAGGTAGAATTTACCTGTGGTGTTCAAGGGAATAGCTCATCAGCATGGGACTGCCAATATAAAAATACAGTGCAAACAGACATTTCTCACAACACAAGCATGCAGATCCCTTTGTTTATTTTTTTCTGTATGCAGATCTACCTCAAAGGTTTAGTATTTCCTTCTTTTTGTTGTATCAATTGGGTAGTCATAATCAGTATATATGACCCACCTTTTTCCTATAATAATTGTGCTGCAAACAAATAACAAAATAAAAATACATTTTTTGAAGTAACTACAGTGGTGTATTAATTACTGCTACCAAGATCTTTGTAAATCTGTTACTCAAGAGGGTAAGATTGCTTTTCAATTATTTCTTCAACTGACTGTGCTCAAAATGTGGGGTGATTACTAAAAAAAAAAACAAGAAAAACATATAATATTACAAATTAATTTATTTTACACAGCTTACTGTTTTGGAGTCTTTTAACACTACACTATCTATATATATATAATTCACTAAGGCAAGACAACCATGAAAAGCACGCCGGAAGGGGCGTGGATTCACTAAGCCACCGACAAGTGAGACACCTATGGCGTACACAGGAAGGAGCCACGCCCACCAACTCCAAGACCATTGGATACGACGACAACTCGCAGGGCCACGGCCACCAACTCGGATGCGACGACACGGAAAAAATGGCGTCATTTATGTTCGTCTGTCGTAGAGGCCACATGCAGTGCAGGTCAAGTTAATGTCATGTACCTCCGAGCTACGTTGACTGTTCATAGAGGCATGTTTCTCGCGGAGGTGAATCACCATATGCAGCGTGTGAAACGGTTTGTGAGGGGTATCCCATGGGATCCTTAAAACAATCCTTTAAAACTGAGGTTAAAGCACAATAAAGGAATCAGTCTTTAAAAACCAATAAGCCCTGTGCCTCTGTTTCATTACCGTCTCACCTGCTTCACCAATGCAGGCCCTGCAACAGTCGAGACGCTCTGTCAGCAGCTGACCTTCTCTGTGCTTGGCCGGTTCACACAGAGGCAGCGCAAGAGAATGCCGCGCCAGAGACAGACAGAGGCACACACACAGGCAGCTGGTGGGCGGCTCTCCGTGAGTTTCTCTTGCGAGCGGACACATGACCAGGCGGTGTGTATGCTTCGAGAACGAGGCTGGACGTGGCTTGCGACCAGGCACATGAGCAGGCAGTGTGTATGCTTCGAGTGCGAGGGTGGACGCGACAGGACCATCTAGGAAAAATCATGTCGTGGATGTGATTCGCTGTATGCAGTGTGTAAAACAGTTTGTTTGTTTCTGATGTGAATCGCTGTATGCGGCGTGTAGAACAGTTTGCGAGGGGTGTCCTTGTGTCTTCCCAGAAGTGTTCAACCATCAATAAATAATTATGTGGCGTTTGTTATGCCGCGGGTTCACTATTGTGTTGTATTTTGCTCTCTCCAGAGTTCCATCTTTTCATTCACTTACTGTTGTATTCTCACACTAACTTGTTTTAGACAACCGTGTCTTTCCAGAAGTGTTTACCATTCAATAAATAATTATGCATGAGATTGAGCATGTGTCTAGGCGTGGGTAAGCCGTTGAACCCCATTCGGGATGCAAACCGTGGAATTGCCACTAAGTGCGACTCATACACTCCCACTGTTTTCGTCCCTACCCTTTGTACACACCCCCCCTCCCACACGTTGACTGCTAATAGAGGCATGTTTCTCGCGGACGTGAATCGCCATATGCAGCGTGTAAAACTGTTTGTGAGAGGTATCCCATGGGATCATTAAAACATTCCTTTACAACTGAGGTTAAAACACAATGAAGTGAGCAGTCTTTAAAAAACGAGTTTTTGGTTACGACGCATGACCGCGTGCAGCATAGCAAAGTGTTGTACACGCTACATACAGCAATTCGCATCCGCGAGAAACATGCGTCTTCTTAGATGCTCCTGCACTTTGTACACACCCCCTCCCACCTCGCTATGCCGCACGGACGATTGTGTGTTGGTTCGTTCCGTGCATTGTTACAATGTTGCTTTTCTTGCTGATTTATTACATTACCAATTTTGCAAATGTAAAATTTTCTCCCTGTGCTTAAAAATTATTAAAAAACCGGCCTGATTATGCGTAGTATGGTACGCCGCGGGTTGGCTAGTACTGTATAATCACTGTGCAGTGTGGCAGTGACAACAGCCTTTCCCAGCACAATTGGATGCTAGGGATACGTCATCCTGGGTTGTGCTGACAGTTTGTTGCAGGGCACACTTACACACATACACAAAGAGAGGAATTTAGAGTGTATTTTTTGATATCGGAGGAAACCCAAGTACCCACAAAGAACCCCCAATGGAAATACAGTAGAGAAAGTGTGTAGAGTCCACACAGACAAAGCCTCTGATGAAATCTGAGTTTGTGATAGTGTTGCTGTGTAATATCAGTGTTAATAAGTGCACATTGAAGCAACTCCACTGAGTAAAGTAATATGTTTAAATGAATAGCCTCTTGTAAATATATAGACTTCTATTAGTGATTCAGTAAATGGTGTACTAAAGAGAGTAACCTGTATTTTCTTTTAAGATACATAACCATGTACTACAAGAAGAGCTGTATCATCGACTCTGTCTACCTGTTTCATGTTAACATTATATATATAATAGTGCAAGAGGCACACCACAAAATTAAACTCACATTTGTGCAACCCATGTAAAGTGCAATGGATGTTCTTGCAGTGCCTATTCTTAACATTATCAATAGTTCGTTATTGCATGGCAATACCTGATGCAATGAAAGTGTCAGCCATTAAACCATTACTTAAAAAGTTAGACTTAGAATATAGACCCATTTCAAATTTACCCTTTCTCTCTAAAATACTACGAAAAGTAGACGCCAATCAGCTTCAGTCACACCTTGGTCAAAGTACAGAAATGGC
This sequence comes from Polypterus senegalus, assembly GCF_016835505.1. Lineage (NCBI taxonomy): Eukaryota > Metazoa > Chordata > Cladistia > Polypteriformes > Polypteridae > Polypterus > Polypterus senegalus. Next base: position 68,133,579 of record NC_053155.1, read on the forward strand.
ACTAACGTGTGTTGTAAATGACATTCTGATATCCTCTGATTATAGGAAACTCTTCTGTAATTATGTTGTTAGACTTAAGCTCAGCGTTTGACATAATTGACCATTCTATTTTACTGCACAGGCTAGAAAATAATGTTGGACTCACAGGCACTGTGCTCGCCTGGTTTAGTTCTTATCTATCAAATCGATTCCAATACATACAGAAATGTGCTGACAGTATTCCATCATTATACACAGAACTGAGATATGGTGTCCCACAGGGCTCAGTACTGAAACCTTTACTGTTTTCATTTGACATGGTTCCACTAGGTTCTATCATTAGAAAACATCATGTTAATTTTCACTCATATGCAGATGACACCCAGTTATACCTTTCTTATATATAAACATCTACGCGTAGAAATGTGTGTGTCTGTCTGTCCAGCCCTGAAGTGAGAGGTTGAGTCAGGGTAAGGGCTCCACCTCCAAGGAAACAGAAAACTCACTTAGTTGCTAATAACAAAATCGGGGCCAGCATGTCAGAAAAACAAAAACCTCAGGAGAAAGACAAAGTTGCTTAGCTGCTAACATTGACAAAATGGTATCCTTTATACTTTTCCTTCCGGCGCTAATACACAAGTAAGGCGAGCATGTTGGCAAAACGAAACCTCAGAAGAAAGACAAAGTCGCTTAGCCACTAAAATCGGCAAAACAGTATCCCTTTCACTTTTCCTCCCGCAGCTAATGTAAAAGCAATGCAAGCACATTGACAAAATGAATCCTACTAGGAGGGAGACGCCCAGAGTAGTTCCTTTCAATTACCTGACATCTGTACATTTCAATTTATTGTCTGACATTTTCAAGTTTCCATGACCCCTGGCTTTTTACAGCACAGGCTTATACAGCTAGTCTTTTAGATCCAAAGAAGTTTTTTCCAGTGTTGTCTTTAATTAGTTGTGTTAGTGAATTAAAGTAGTGGATGGATGAGAACTAGTTATTTTTAAACACCGATAAAACAGATATGTTATTTATTGGAGGTAATGATGATGATCACAACACTATTTTGTCAATTTTTAACTCATTTGGAATCCTCATTCATTTTACTGAATCAGGATTCTAAGAAATTAATGCATGCATTTATTTCTAGAAGGACTGACTACTGCAATGCGGTGTTCACTGGATGTTCAAATTATAAACACATAACTCCAGTGCTTAAATCCTTACACTGGCTCCCGGTTAAGTTTAGGGCAGATTTCAAAATCCTCCTTTTAATATATAAAGCCTTAAATGGCCAAAGTCCAGCTTACTTTTCTGAACTTACCATGACTTACAAACCAGAGCGCACATTAAGATCTCAAGATACCGGTGTGTTTATGATTCCAAGAATTCATAAAATAACATTGGGATGTTAAGCTTTTAGTTACAGGCCCCCCTAAGTTGTGGAATGGTCTGCCTGCTTCTATAAGAGATGCCCCTTCGGTCTTAGCTTTCAAATCCCGGCTGAAGATTCACTACTTCAGTTTAGCATATCCTGACAAGAGCTGCTAATTAACTGTACAGACTGCAAGTAATATGATAGTTATAATTTGTTACTAACTCTCACCTATTCTGTTTCTCTTCTTGGTACTCAAATGTGGCACTTGGTGTCACTGCCTACCTGTCAAGTTGTTTTGCTTGCCTAAGATAAAGTCATCTCTGATGGAGGTTCACCGGAATCATCGGGTAGAAAGGTCCTGTCATCAGATTGGCTGGCCCAGCATTGTCTCGGTTGTGGAATGGTCAATAGGGGGAGGCAGCTTGATGGCTGAGGTCTCCAGGGCTCTAAACAAATCCAAATTGTATTTTGTGATATCATCTAATGTTATATTCTGCTCTGTAGTTCTAAAATTTTTATTTTACTATTATATTGCATTGAGGATTACTTGTGTACTGTTCCTGTGTATTGGATTGTATTTACCCCCATCTTTTTGACACCCACTGCAAAACACCCACGAACTGGAAAGTGGTCTCTCTTTTAACTGCCATCCCCAAGGTTTCTTCCATTTTTTGGGGTGGGGGGTTTCCTTGTCATCTTAGAGAGTCAAGGCTGGGGGACTGTCAAAAGTCAGGGTCTGTTAAACCTCATTGTGGCACTTCTTGTGTGATTTGGGGCTATACAAAAATAAATTGTATTGTATTGTATTGTGAAGCTGAAAATGTTTCTCCCAATCCACGCAGTCTGCAAGACAGTTGTTTTATACCTGCTGAGATGCCCCATTTGTGAGGGTGTCCCTTGGAATTTCAAGAGCAATGTTACACATAGGGTAGCACGATGGCGCAGTGGTAGCGCTGCTGCCTCGCAGTAAGGAAACCTGCCTTCGCTTCCCGGGTCCTCCTTGCATGGTGTTTACATGTTCTCCCCATGCCAGGATGGGTTTCCTCTGGGTGTTCTGGTTTCCTCCCACAGTCCAAAGACATGCAGGTTAGGTGCATTGGCGATTCTAAATTGTCCCTAGTGTGTGCTTGGTGTGTGGGTATGTGTGTGCCCTGCGGTGGGCTGGCACACTGCCTGGGGTTTGTTCCTGCCTTGCGCCCTGTGCTGGCTGGGCTTGGCTCCAGCAGACCCCCATGACCCTGTGTTAGGATATAGCGGATTGGAAAATGACGTTACACATGTATTAGATTGAGTTGGGGGTGTCGCCCTTGGAGTTTCAAGCTACTGTATATGTTGTGCAGATATTAGATGTGCTGGGGGAGAGATCGAAGATCAAAGAACTAGTTGGCCACCAGTGCCACCAAGTTTGACTATATAGTAGATTGTGGGAGGAAACATAGTATGCAGTGAAAACCCCAAACTAACATGGTAAGAACTTCACACAGCCAACACCTCAACACATAATTCTAACCTAAGACAATGAAGTATCACTGCGTCACTGTGCAGCTAAATGTCCCAGTTAATGTTTGGTGAGTACCTTGTAACCTAAAGTCACTCTTTTGATGTTATTAGAATTGTTTATTGACACTACAGTCTGTTGAACCTACACTTCAGGTTCCTTGACATACAGCACTTCCAGTGTCAGGCTTCTATCATGAAAGCATTCTACACTAAGTCGAATACTGTATCTTCGTTAATATCTTTTTCAGTATTAGTTTGGAGTCAACCCTGTTTCCTCTTGTGTTAATTTTATTTTTAATTACCCACTATTCTTCTATATTTTACATTTTTCCAAAATCTGGATTAAGCCATTTCTTTTACTGTTTATCAGTATAGTAAATTTTGCTAAATTTGAGACTATAAACAATGCCTATGCACAAAGTACAGGTCCTCTTTTGCTTTTAAATTTCTTTTGTTTATTTGTTGTTTTAAAAACATACCCTAATGAAATGTTTAATTCAAACCTTTGGTAGACTCAAAAACATCAGACTTATTGCTATTACTTATGCTTTTCACCTGTTCTGTTTCTTAAGGGTTAGGTGTTATTTTGCCATAGACAGTTTTCAGTTCCACTCTGTGTTAGTAGGTATTTTATAAATAACTACGTTACTTCATCCTCAGAAATTTCTTATCTGAACTAGCAACACTTCATTTAGTACAGGAGAAGTGAGACATTTGCTTGTTTCAAAGCATGACCGCGCAATCCAAAATGGACTACTCAACTGCAAAATCTTAGACCATAAGAGCATAAGAAATTTGACAAATGAGAGGAGACCACATGGTAAATTATTCCTATTTGTTTAGCTAATACTGCGGTGGGTTGGCACCCTGCCCAGGATTGGTTCCTGCCTTGTGCCCTGTGTTGGCTGGGATTGGCTCCAGCAGACCCCCGTGACCCTGTATTCGGATTCAGCGGGTTAGAAAATGGATGGATGGATGGATGTTTAGCTAATAGCTAAGCTGTCCTATTATCTCATCCAGATCCTTCTTAACACTATAATTACCAGAGCCTACGAAAAAACTCGTAATTCTGTCCCACCTTAAATTGCTTCTTAAATCCCTTCACACCTCTCCGCCAGCGTCCTTTGTCCTCTAAATGTGCTAATAAAGAGAAGCTAGGAGCAGCCGGCTATTCCATCCCCCCACCAATTTAGAACGTGCACGAACTTCTCTCAGCTCATGCCTTGATTGGGTATCTGGGAGTTAAGTGGAGTTTTAGAGTGGAAATAATAGATTGTTATTTGGAACACACGCATTTTATGTCTGTTCCATTTCTACAGTAATCTGTGTCAACACATTGTTAAAGGTTGTCAAGTATCTACTTCAACTGTATATCTTGGTAGTTTGTTCCAGAGTCCCACAACTATTTATGTAAAGAAGTACCTCCTGCCTTCAGTTGTAAATGCACTTTTCCTTTATTTCCAGTGATGTCCTTAAGTATGTGATTCACCCTTAAGCTGAAAGATCTTTGTCATTTCTGCTTGTGAAGTTTTCTGTCCAATATGTATGCCTAGGAAAGTGTTCTAGTGGCCTAGATGTAATATGTATTTATTGAAGTCATACATCTTGTCATATCTTTTGTACTATACACATTTTAATTCTAACGCCAATGAGAACAGGAAACTACTAACAAAAACTTTTCTTTTTTTATTTTTAAACTCCTCACTGCAGTACGATGATTAGAACTGTTGCTTCACTAATTCATTGTCCAAAGGTTCACTGTGTTTGAGTATGTTATGTTGTGTTCAGTATATTTAGAGTTGCTTGAGTCACCTCTGATGCATTTAATTAGCTTATCTGTCCATGAATCCCCACATTTTCTACTTATCTAGTTTAGCCTTGTGAAGAGATGGAAGATATTCTGGCATCAGTGGGCATAAGGGTGGAAATAAATTCTGGACAGGGTGGTAGTTTATTGGAGGATAAGATTGTACACACATCTACCTATATTACTCCAGCTGGAGTTTCTGGAAGAAAGCACACACAAAATCAGAATTTGCATCCAGGATTATGGAGTTGTCCTTCTAGTGTTTTTTTTTTTTAAATGAGAAATTACTTTTAACTTATAACATTTTGAAATCACTTGAGAGATTCAGAGCTTCTGTCATCAACAACCTTAAAACAGACTCTCACATGTATTTTCATTTGAGTTCTAGTCAAGGTTCCCACAATCATGGAAATCCTTGAAAAGCTTTGAAAAATTATCAACTGACCATTAACTTTTAGAAAAGTCATGGATTTTTCAAATATGCAGGAAATAAGGTAATTTTTAAATTTTAAAAATCTTGAAAAGAGGATTGCATTTATTAATGTTATGAGATCTTGAGATAAATTTGTAGTAACCTAGCCCGTAATGTATATAGCAAAATGCTGGGTAAATATGTGTTTGGTTATCTCTGATTAACAAATGAAAAATACAAACTATGGCTCCATAAAGATGAAGACACAGGACATAAGAAATGTAAATTATGCAGGAAAATATTAGACATGAAGAATATGGGTGGAGGTGTGCTAGCATGTCACTGAAAAGGTAAAAAACATATTGATAATAAGAAGGCGATGAGAAAATTGATTGGAGTTGACCCCTTGTTTAACTTCTTTTTAGCTAATAATATTAATAATAATGCATTTTATTTACTCACATTTAAGATCTTCCGTGGACAAGTCAGGGTTTAATTTTACTGTAGAATTTTGGCTATTTTATGATGTCGGTCAATAAGTCGAATGCAGAAAACTCACACTATTGGTCCAAGCTAACACCCACCAGAGAGAGTAATCACAGAGTACACTGCCTTTTTTTCTATGTATTGCGACTACGTGACCACACGTTAATACCGAACTATTCCGAAGCGATGTTTGCACTGTTTTCTATTTTTTATATCTCACACCATCATACACACCTTTATTATAAGAGCATCCATTATCTATGATAGATCGTTCGATCAGAAGAAAATATGAAGCTGGTTTTAAATTAAAAGTCATTGAACTGGTGAAAGAAATTGGTAACTGCGCTGCTGAAACAAAATTCAATATGTCTGAGAAACTGTTGTGAGATTGGGGGAAGCAAAAAGATGTAAAAAAAACGTAAGTGTCGCATTTTTGAATGGGCATATAAGTCGTGGTTTGATTTTATGATCGATTTTTTGGGTTTCAAGACCCGACTTATACGCAAGTATATACGGTATATAGCACCTTTCCCAAGCTCATGGCCATCACAGCAAAAGTTTGTACAATTCCCTTATGCAATAAACTAGCCAGGCAAACTAAGAAATCTAAATCTGATCTACTGTCTGCTGAAGATTTGTAGGTGATGAAAGTAATTGAGTCACACTATTATTACAAATGATGCAGCAGTCTCTGACAGCTGTTTAAAGTAATATTCAACGACAGAGAAATCCCAAATAAATTTTCATGTAGTGAGACAAAATTAACATTTATTGTTACATTCAATGTTGCTCCTTATTGTAAAGCATTGTTTATCAGAGGGGTGTCAAAACAAGCTGGGTGTGCCCTTCATTTTGATGAGACCCTTAATCACTCCACTCATACAAATGGATACACACGTGAGTATTTGGAATGGCAGAGAACTGAAAACTAGATATGCAGATGTGGAATTTATAGAGGCATACAACTACTTGAGACATTATGAAGAAATAAAAATTACACAACACCAAAACAGAGGTTGGACTAAAAGTATTGTCAAATGTATCCATGGATGGGCCCAGCATTAACTGGAAAGTGTTTGACTTGTTACATCCAGAGCTTTTGTGTGATGTGAACAAGATATTGATCAACTTAGGATCATGTGGATTTCATGTTCCCCACAATGTATTTTGTAAGAAAACATAGATTGAGTGGATGGAAATTGGACCACACCATTTCAAGCCTCTACTGACTATTCAAAGACAGTCATGAATTCAGAGAAGACTTTGTTAAAATCAAAGATTGTGACTGATTTATGCTGAAATTGTGTCAACACCTCTGGATCAAAGATGTGCCCATTATGTAAAACAGCATTAATGCTTTGGCCTTGTATATCCTGAATAATATTGCTATTCACTAAGCAACATCATAATATTGGAATTTAAATTCTAATACTGATTTTAAGCAGTATTTTCTTGTTAGTTACTGGACTGAAAATGTCAGTGAATATATTAATTACATGCATGTGGTGAGATAAATCAGGTAGTCCATAAAGATCATATTATTCTTTATAAGCCCTACGCTGAAATCCCACCATCTGGCACAAATTTAAAAATTTAGGCCCTAGATTTAATGTGAATATGTGACATGAATAAAGTATTCCCAACAAATAATTTTTAAATAAATATTGTTGCATATTATGACATTTATTGTCATTTGTAAGAAAAAAATAATTCTATTCAGTCAAAATTGTTTGTTAGTAATTTTTATGGGTGCACTGTCGATATGGCTCATGGAACGTTTTTGTTAAGGAAAAGTCCCTAGGAGAAACAGCTTCAACACATAAGCTCTTCAAGTTCCCTGTTCAGGAAACCAGTGAGCAGAATGATACCTTGGTGGAGGACGTTGAATTTATGGCAGAGAATGCCGTCAGTCAACTTAAGGCTAATAAGGAAATCTTAGAGAGGTAGCTGCTTATAATAAAAATGGAATGTAAACATTTTCTGATTCCTCTGTTCTTCCATGCTTCTTAAGAAGGCACCAGTAAATCACCTGCTTGTCAGGAATATGCAGTGTCTTGAAGCAAGAGTAAGGAGCAGTGTACTCAGAAAATAAGAGTGTCCCACATACTCTGTCATGGCAAATCAAGAGAATAGTCAGTTGTGATGATGATGTGCTGAGGGAGATCAAGGACGTGTTGTGATTTTGCTGTGAGCACAACAGACTTCTATGAAAATGACATCAAGTCAAAGCAGAGTTCAGAACACTGAGGGGATATTCTTGAACATACAAGAGTGGAGAAGGGGGTTATCTGCAAATAAGGAGATAATGAAGTGAGAATCTGAAGGAACATTCAATGGTTGAATCATCAGTGACCAAATCAGGGCCGTTGGGGGAGTGCGTAATGCTCAGATTACAAATGAGCTTCTTATTTAAGCGACAGGAGCTAGGCAGAAGTACCATACAGTATGTACCATGATGAACAGAAAAGACTTGGGGGAAGACTCAGGGTTAATTTGGAGGAAGAGCCTCATGGATGAGATTGACAAGCTGAAAAGAAATACAGCTCAAGTGAAGGCTGTTGTAAAAACACTTGAGCATGTAACAGATGATTACATTGTCAAAGCAGAATCAACAAGCAAACTGACTTAAATTGCAAAAGTCTTCATCATGTTGCAAAAAAAAAACAGGCATATTTGATGGATGTCAACAAGCAACTTATTCTCAAAAAACATCCATCAGTATTAAGATATTCAGTTTTTCAGGATGTTATTTATACAGAAAATAGTTTGTGTTTATGAAGAGAAAGATTTCATAAATGAGAAAAGTCATATAACAGTTGACCTACCTGTTTTGGCTAACCATTGAGAAATGTTGCTAATTTTCTAAGAATTAACATACATAATTACGTATTGATGAAATTAAAGACTATTGCCATGTTTTTCCTAATAAAAAGTTTCACTCTGCAAAATCTTTGGGAACTATACACTATTTTATTTATTTCTTTTTGATTTCTATTGTCTTTTTTTCAAAGTTTAATAAATCGTACTGTACATTGTCACAAACTTGACAAAAAGACACAAAAAGGTTTGGGCAGCCACCCGTATATTGTTTTCCTGGCTACAAAATCGGATGAAATAATGGTATTACAGGTTAGAGTCCACAATGTAACTGATTTTCTGGCACAAAGATGGCAGCTTTAAAGGAGAGCAGAGGAAGTGGTGCCATCATTGGGGCCAGAAGTGGTGTCATTGGGGCCGGGACTGGAAGTGACATTATCAGTAGTTGAAGAAATGGAAGTAATGTCATTGGGGTCGGAACCGGAAGTGACATCATCAGGGCCAGGTGGAATTTCCTATAACTGGTCTGCAGAGAAGTGAAAGAGTTAGTGCCTTCCGCCACCCCCGGTCTGGCATGGAATTACTCTCATTCAGGCCCTTTAGCTGCCTCCCATGCACATGTGTGTGACAACATTTCACCTTATAGTGTTCAAGTCTTTCTTCAAGTTGTAGTGCACGGTTATAGCCTGTACTATACTTACAAATCATTAATCCCTTAGTGAAGTCAGGTGTGCAAGAGTTGAGCTAGAGGAAGATATGCAAAGCAGGATATTATTAATTAACTAACACTGTTTTAAATTCCACAAACATGTCACATTGTTGTAGTGGTAGTAAGGCAAATTTATTCACAAAAGAGCAAAACTTAATTCATAGACATAGTATATGGTTAGAAGCCATGCAAAAGTCATGGAAAAGTTTTGGAATTCTTATGGTAAAAAAGTGTGAGAACCCAGTTAATGCTACTACTTTTGCACTTTAGTTTTTGGATTGTATCTTGTAAAGCTTTCCAAAATTAATTTAGTTCATGTTACAGCACATAGATTTCGGAGTATTTATCAAGCTTGTTTCGGTGGGTCCCAACAGTCTACCTTATTTTTAAATAAAATTTGTGCACTCATTCAGATTGCTTGATAATGTATTATGGAAAAACAGCCCACCCTGATTGACCTAGCAGGCAATGTTTACACTTTGTTGCTTGCTTCAGTGTTGGGATTTACATTTTACTTGTGTTTCAGAGCAATTTGTTTGCCATCATCAGATTGTTAAAATGACAGAGATAACAAAATTATTGCTAGTTTAGCTATATTGATTGCAAGACAAGATCTCAATCACTGTCCGCTCAATTCATGTGCATGTTTCAGCTAACTGTTGCATGAAATATACAATTGTGCATTTGTGTTTGATCAGTAGTAAATTGTACTTTTCAATGACTGAAAAATTTTTTTTTTCTTATGCATTCTGTACATTTTTAAGCTATAGTGTAATTTAAAATCAGTTTTTCACACTACCCCATTTTCTAATTTATTTCCGATATGATCCAGTTGGGCAGGTAAAATTGACTGAAGCAGGTGTATTTTGCTTTCAGGATCATTAATGTTAATGCTTTGGCTGCCAGCACCTAACAGCTAAGCAGAATGGATGTCACAGATAAAGAAAAGCTTGTAACCTGGAAATCTTTCATACAAACCAGTGAGTTAAGTGTTATAAGAGTACCACATCTAAAATCTTATATAATTACTCAGGGTATCTTGACAACAGGGGAAACCGGAATCATAAGCAATCACTTGCTAGAGGTAAATACTATAAAGGTTTTTGCTGAACACGTCAGCTGCCACAAAATCAGATCGGTAACTACACCCACACACAAAAGACACAGACGGCAGCTGACATTTCAGGTCGAGAAAGCTGCACAGGGTAAACAAGACATGGCAGTTACTGACTGCACAGTCTAGCAGACTGCAGACTAGTCACAACAAAGCCTGCAGCCACAAACAATAGGGTCTGCTTCACTATGTAGAAACACAGAACACAGCACCTGCTTGTTTTCTGGGGGTCAGCAACTTGCTACACAAGATGAAGCCTAAGATGGCCAAAGCTTTGGTAAGTGAGCAAAAGTACAAAAAGAGCCACAGAAAAATGACTTTGACCTCAAGGACTCTATCGATGCCATATACATAAACAGGTAGCTCAAAAATACTGAGCAGCTGTTGCTCAGGAAGTAATTACACAGTTGCTGTTCAAAAGAGGACGGACAGCTTTTCAAACTGTAGATTCTAATTGACATGTGTAGCTACCCAAACAGGAGTAAAATCAACACACAATATGAAATTTCTATGGTAGAAAATTCCAGCTGGACCTGCTTGATCTACACCATCAAGTCCCTGACACTACAATAGGACAAAACAAGTAAACATGTCTCCTTTGTTGTTTTTTTTTTTCCTTAAATCAAAACTAGTTCTTCTTTGTTTGTTATTTAAGAAATAAAAACAAATAAAGTGTTTCTAATCTCTTTCCCTTAGAAGAAGTACATTCTCCTGCACACCTAAACAGATTTAATTCAAATTGCGCTCAGGACATCATTTGCTAAAGACTACATTTGAAATCACCACATCATGACAGCATATTAGAAGTGTGCACCAAATTTTCTATTACAGTGGATGCTGAAAATTCCCAATCTAATGTTCAGCAGCTTTGATATTAAGGCGCTAGAGAAGTTGCCATCTTCTTCAGATATAGCTTCCTTGAAACTCGACCCAGGAAACTGGATATCAGATTTAATGAACTGCATTTTGTGCTGTTTGTGAATGCATTGCATGTTAAATGGCAAACGTTTCTTAACTTTTATTAAAAAAACAGTATTAGAATTAACAATTTGGATTGGGACTGAATTGACATTTTTTACTATTATTCTGTAAGTTTTTCTTCATGGCTGCATATACTATATTTGTTTTTTATTTGTTCTAGATAAATTAGCAGCTACTATACAAATACATATTTTTATTTTTCATTTAAAAAGGCTTTTGTGACGTAACTATTTATTTATTGGATTCTTGGTATGATTTCCCTCACAGAGACATTTTTGAGTCATTTTTGGTAGCAAGGATGTTTTTGGAAAAACTAGCTTAGTCTCTGGACATCAGGCTGTCAAACATGAGCAATGGGCACACAAAAAAAGAGCAAATACCAAACGTGCCACTGAGTTACCAATTTTTTTTAACAGTGAAAGGAAGATTAAGAATTCAGAGTATGAAGTTACAAAATCCTGGAAAGTCCCATCTCAAGTCTGAAGAAACAGATCTAAATTGCAAAGCCAACTGACTCTCCATACATCAGCAGATGTGAGTGCCTACTAACATTAAGTTAGCTCATAAAAAGTATACCAAACCATAAAACGTAATAAATCAAACCACTAAACACATAATCCATAAGACATGACCAGGTATTCATAGTGGCCTGGGATCATATTAAAAGTTATTTGCCACTGAATTTCTTCTAGCATTCTAATGAGATTGTAAGAATTACAGAAATAGATTTTATAACCAGTGGAATCAGTGACTTGATTAAGAAGAAAAGATATGAGTCGGATGAGACAATTGCTTTTGATGGTAACCATTTTTGATGCCTGATAACCAAAACAATGCTTTAAGGAACTCTCTTTGTTCTCAACAAAGAAAAACCCAAGCCAAAAGGGCTGCTAGGCGGTCTAATGAAGCCATTTGCTAATTCTCCATTATATACTCTTCCATGGCCTTTGTTTCATACTTAACCAGGCAAAAGCTCTATCAGCCATAAGACCTATGAGGAGATAACACTCTTTTTACTGAACATATCTTGAAACTTAGTGTATTCTCTATGTACTGTATGTATCCAAATTACAATATAGAAGAAGGAGGAGAAATATCTTTTAGGCAAGAGCCAAAACAAGCAGAATAGAGTTATTGTAACTCAGTTAAAAATGGGAGACTATTGCTTTAACCAGGGAAACCCCAAAATTAGTTTCCTGTTTGTACCCTTAAAAAATATTTTAATTTTTCACCAGTTTGTAAATACGGATCTGGAGTAGCATCATCACTGTGAGACCTAAATCATAAATGAGAGCAACCATTTTAGTTTCGCTACCTCTTTTCTTTTAGTCTGGGACAATTACCGATCATATATCAAAATTCCCCACATTTTCTTTGAAGCTCACTCCAAATTCCATAAGAAGAGTTGGGATTTTAGAAATTATTCAAGTCTTAATTACAGCTAATAATTTATCCATTTAATTGTAATTTTCTTTCCTCCTACCTAGTATCTAATTTAGAATTAAACTGATAACTTCATGACTCCCCTAAATCATAACTAGCAAGTTTATCCTTTAAAACCATTTATTACGAACAGTATACCTATCCTCAAGCTGATTTAAACACCTTTGCAAATGTACTAATGATATCCTTAAAATTAAAAGTGCAAGGTTGAATGAGTAGAGAGTTGAGGCCTAATCTAGGGGTTTATAAATAAGAAATGACGGCTTGGAAAGTTATGTGTTGTTAGTCTAAGGTTGCTGGTCTGAAATGAATAGGTGGTCATTTATGAATTCCCTGAATTTGAGTTGTCAGAAAAATTCTGTGAGTGAGGAATGTGTAGCCAGTGAACAGTATCCGAAGACGAAGTTGAGCTGCATTAAGTTTCTAACCTCTGTTGTGAAGAGTGAAACCTCCAAAATTATCTGAAAAGTAATGATTCACTATTTTACAGCTTTCTTGTGTGGTAAATTGTGACTATTTATAGATTTTATTTTTGAGTTTGAACTTTTATACAGTATGACACTTACCTGGCCAAGAGGCCAAGTGAAAGAGGTAAAAAATTAGTGAAGCCATTTTAGTGTGAGAGAAGGACAGCATAGGAAGGGACAAAATGAATGATTACTTACCACAGAGTAATTGGAGCATCTCTGGTTGTTCACACATACGTAAGCATGGGTTGTGAATTTGTAGGCTTTTTTCTTGGGGTGCGGCGGTGACGTGAGGTGTCCTTTGAGATCGAGGGAAGGAATTACATGGGCATATAAGAAGGGTAAGGTTGCCAGCAGAGGATGTGTTCATTGGCTGTGTAGTCTGTAATAGTGGAGGGTGCATTGTAGAATGTGTGAGCAGCCTGAGCAAGAAGAGGGGAAGGTGACTTCTCCTATTTATTCCTTGTATATCTCTCAGTTTTCTTAGGTAAGAAATGTTTCTGAAGCAGCCTGAAGAGAAAGTGAAGAGAGAAAGGACTAGAACCTGGTATGTTATTGTAGCGACCTCAGCTGAATGATGGTCAACTCTTGGACTGATGGTTTATGAATGTTTATGACCATTTCCGTGACCTTGTTTCATAAACACACCATAAGAGCTATAAAGGCAAAGTACAGAATAAAAAGCATATAAGTAACAATTTGTAACATTTGTAACTTTTGTTTTACATATAACACAGAGAAATTAATACCTTGTTCACTTTTCAGCGAGGTGCTTGTTTGTTAACCCCCTGTGTCACCATTTTCCTTTCCTATTCCCGGCAAAACTGCACAATTAATTATGCAAACCAAAGACACCCAAAAAATGTATCAAAATAAAAGTCACGCAAATGATGTGATTCAAGCCCTGCTGAAGCATCATGTGTCCTTTACAGTTATAGTATTTTTGTTTACGAACTCTGTATGTCCTTGATGGTTCCTAGTTAAAGGAGAAGGGAATTGGACAAAGTCGTTGTGTTTTTGTTTATTTTTGTGTTGTTTTTTTTTATTTCAGTCGGAACTCAGACAAGGATCAGTTAGGAGGAGGAAGGCCAAAAGGAATGGCAAGGTCGTGGTCAAAATACTTCAGACAGGTCACAACCAAGGTAAAAAACAAATCAATAAAATAAGGCAAGAGTCAGAGTAAAATCCAAAGATCAAAAGAGAAAAGCTATTAGCCAAACTAACAAAATAATGACACAAGCAAACTGATTTTTTGACATGACAGTTGTTCCCTGTTTTTCTCAGACTTGTAGTCGGCTATTTAGTGATTGACCTGTAAGGGCTTGTAAATTTTGCCATGAATGCCCGTCAATCTGAATCAACCTATCTGGGACTACCTGAGTGGACTGAGTGCTCTGCAACCAACTAATCTGCTAATGTGAAATAGCGTTGAAGTAAAACAGACTTCGTTCTGAGATCCTGGATTATCTAAATGTGCTTTCTGGAACAGACCCCAGCTTTTTACATGCTTATTTTTGGATCATGTTTCCAGCACTTTGTGTTTATTTGTGCTCATTAGGAGGTATTTATAGTACACAGGTACTCATGTCTTGCTACATAGGGAAAGTTGATTTTAGGAAACATAATTGGGGTTAACCAAAATGTCTTCGTTGATAGCTACTTTTATCAAGCTAGCGACAAAGTCTGATCTTTTAGCACCGTGTACTTTATTTTCTCACCCCATCACTGCTAAAACCTGTATGATTATGTGTCATGTTTTCAATCTCTTAAATATTTTTAATTGTTTGTGCTTCCGGGTAGACACAGTGAAATTACCCTTTACATATTACATTTAATTGGGTTTAGTTTTCATATTTTTCTGGTGAAACTGTAATTATTATTTTAAAGAAAGTTGTTTCATTGTGAGTTATAGCCAAATATTTTTTTTCTTTTTGCACCATTTTATAGCAGCTTTAACTTTATTTGCATCTTTTTAACCCTATTCTAATTTGTCACCTGACTACATCTCTCTCTGTGGGTTATAAGTAAAAATTCACACTCCCCTACCTCCTCTACAGAATGGCTTAGTATGTGCAAATTAAATATTACCCTTGTGTGTTAACTTTTGGACTCCCTTAGGATGTTGCCTATTCCTGTGCAATCCCTGTTAAGTACTATGAAATAAATTTTCACATGCATTTATAGTCTGCCACTGCAAGTTACTCTCAGGTTTGAAAACCCACCAACTAGTCATACAGAAAAAAAATCTGCAGTGTAGATTAACATGCAGAAAAAACTTTTAAAGAAAAGAGTTGCTTACAGTATACAAGCCCAAGTTTCACTCTGTAAGGAAACGCAAGCAATATGTGGAGAAACAGCACAAAGAACTCACAACCTAACAGAAAGGAAACCTCAGTGACATGACATTATAGTCTGTGTTTTGTTTTGACTGCCCAGCAGGCTTCCAAACACATTTCTTTTTTGTATTTCTCAATTATGTGTCAATCAGATATGACTGTAAAAGTGGAAGTGTACACTGGCAGCTAGTCAGGAGCAGCATTCCTTCAGCAAAAAGCTTAATGGCTGGAGTGCAACACAAAGCACAGCCCTGTAAAGTTTGAGTGACAGTGCATGCCTAGGTTAGTGTACAGATCGAGACAAGCCATTACGGAAGCAGCCATGAAAGGAAGGTATTTGATTTAGCTGTTTAATACACAAGTTTGTAATTCAAGAGACTGGCCAGACATCAGAAAGCAGACAGTTTAATAACAAAATCCAAAAATGACAAACATATAGGTGGGATCCAACAGCATGCTGAAGCTCACGAAGAGAAAACATATATGATGAATCTGTGTTATACCATTCCTGTAGGTCTTTCAGTTACTTTTTTGGAGATTTTTGGTCTGTTTTTCCTATTTTTTCTTTATTTTAACATTATAGTAGAGGTATCTTCTTAGATCCATTTGTTTTTCTTGTGGTGACCTCCATGGTTCCTGACCTCGTGATGCCATTGTATCACCGTTATTTAACATGGAGGCTTGCAGCAGTTGGTATTCTAGAGTTGGAACTTTTCTGTACACAACCCTTGCAGAAGAGTTAGCTAGGTAAAGAAACTCAAGATAGTAATAGGACATTTGGTTTGAAATTTTTGTTTATAATTATATTGTTTTTGGTTTCCTCGGCTTAATCTCCTCTCGTATTTGAACTTCTAACCAGTCCTGAGACTACAGATGTGTCTTTTTCTTTATTCTTCGTCTTCATTTCCTTGTTCATTTTTACTTAATTAACATGGTCTCTGAACATCTCCAGCCTCATAGGTGTTAATAAAATTAGAACAGGAAAAATAGCTCAAAACTAAAATGTTAAATTCAAAAGTCAAATTATAAAAACTTAAAAACACTTTAAAATCAGAGGAATGCTAAATGACGATTGGTGCACAGGTTAAATACCTCAATATTTAAGTCAGAGGTACAGAACATAAGCTCATAAGTACAGGCCATGGCTCAGATCCCTATTGTCCATGGTTCCTATAAGGTTTCTTGTTGGCTCCTGCTGCCTTCCTGGACTTACGCAGTGAGTCGCCTGTACCACCTGATCACTCCAGCTCCCTGAATCACTCAGCCAGAGTGATCCACTTCAGCAGCCCCAAGCATCTGCTGCAAGCTTCCTCCAAAAGGGCTCTTTTCCCAACTGCCTGCCATCTCTCTTTCTCTCACTCAGTTACCCTTGCACTGTCACACTGTCTCTTTCTGTTTCTCTCTGTCTCTCTCGTCTCACTGCCTGCCTTTCTCCGTCCCATCTTTTACCTTCTGTCTCCTTCTGCTGATCTATTAGTCTTTTCTTGTGCTGGCTCATGCTTATATGCCTCCATGGGTGCATCACAATGCACCACACCCTCACATGCAGGTCCGTCTTTCCCTAATTGCTCCATCAACCACCCACAGCTGCATAAGTACATACACCCATGGAGATCAAGCCAGCCAATTAATTATTCATTTATTTAAAATGGGCTCCTAATTTCCCATTTGCCAACTGGCCATAGCACAGTGGCCCCCATCAGTAAATAATTCTGCAATCCCTGCATTAAGCAATGCAGAGATCTGTTTTTTTTTTCCCTCCTCAATCATGTGACTCTTGTGAGAATAACTGTTTTACGATTTTTGTTTCAAGCCAACCTTTTGTTAGTTGTATCCCTTGTTCCCCTTATTTTCACTGCAGGGCTGTGAGAAGTCAGAGGAAGGAAGACAAGAAAAAGGTGCAGGGTATGTATATGCACATGCTACTACACACTTATAACAGTCACTGATAAATTAAAAATTATGAACATACACATCTCTATTTTTATTTTATACAGCATCTACTGTAGCATTGCTAGGATGATCTCAAATAGAAATAAGAACAAACAACTAAACCATATGATTCAAATGAAGGGGTATTTAATAAAATCAGACAAATGAGAAGAGACCATTCAGCTCATTGGGCTTGTTTTTTTTAGATAATAGCTAAGATGTCCCAATATCTCAACCAAATTGTACACAATGTCACAGGGACCTCCATCAGGAATCAAATTGGGGACCATAATTGTAAATGGTGCTTCACTACTACTCCACTAATAAAATACTGCATATATTTAAGTTAATGTCTTATGTCTGCGGTGGGCTGGCACCTTGCCCGGGGTTTGTTTTCTGCCTTGCGCCCTATGTTGGCTGGGATTGGCTCCAGCAGAACCCCTTGACCCTGTAGTTAGGATATAGCGGGTTGGATAATGGATGGATGGATGGATGGATGTCTTATGTGTCAGTATACTGTGAATACCTACACAAGTAACAAAGTGGGGTGCCATGTTATACTTAAAATGTAACAAAACATATAGAAGCATTTTAATAGAGAAAACTGATCCAATTCTGCACAGCACCTAGGGTAAACTGAAGTTCTGTTTGCATTAGTAATCTGCTTGTGCATCAATTTTCTTTGTATTTATTAAAATCATTAGAAAGAGTGTTTATTAAATAAAAAGGTTAAAATAGTCTGAAGCATTTAAAGTGGCCTCACCTGCAAGCCACTATTACATGCTAACACAGGAATTTGTTTTGTTCATTCAGCATTGTGTTTTTCTAATATCACTGTAGCTTTATCTTTGCAAACTCTTTAAAATGTGGATTGTTTCACTTTTATTATAACACAGCACATAAATGGTGTTATATTAAAATTGTTTGTAGTAGTTCTGAAACAGAATTATTTTCATTTAATTTCAAATTAGTACTATGTAAATGTGACCTATAAGAATGAAAAAGGAAGAATAAATGAATGAATTATGCATTATGATCATTAGTTCTTGAATATTCCAACTATTTGTTGAAAAAAATATATAAATGTCCTTTTTATATTTTTCCAGCTTAACTTTAAAAACAATTATGTTGAATGATATACCGTGCATTTCAACTATCCATTTTCTAAACAGCAGTTTGTATTTGAAATTATAGCAAAGTCAAACTATAACATACATCGATAAGAACAAAATACAAATAAAACAATGAAAATTAATAATGTAAGTTGACTTAAGATTCTTAATTAATTTACTAAAAGCCACTCATCTGGGTAATAGGAAGTTAGATCCCATCACGGGCACACTGACCACAAATTCAGACAGGACATCGACTCATTACAGGGCACTCATCATTGATTTACTCTGGGAAAACTTAACATTGCTTGTTATCTAAATATGAAGGCAGAGCTTGTGAAGAGAGAAATGCAGAATTCACAAAATAAAATTTTATAAGAGCAGCCTGGGTAACACAGACAACAATAGACACAGAGAATAAGCAGACCGTCGTAAACGTCATCCCAGTTTTTAATCGCTATGAGCTTCTTGGACCTGACTGCAGCAGAAAGCAGCAATAGATCGCCACATAGAACAAATTAAATGTATGATATTCCAACTCTCTGCACATTTACAATCTTTAGATTTATACTTGATATCACTTTCATGATGAAACGCATTAAAGTGTGTATGTTACATTTAACATATAATTTTGTTTAAATAATGAATACTGTTAATTACACACATGGCGGAATAATTACAAACATGGGGGTGACACGGCGGCGGTGCGATAGCACTGCTGTCTCGCAGGGAGTTATGTTGCTGGTATTTCCTGCTTGTATTCCACACTGTGCTCCAGTTTCCTTCCAAAGATATGCAGATTTGGGGATTTGTTGCCGCTAAAATGACGCTAGTGTATGTGTGTGCTTGTATTCACCTTGCGATGAGCTGAGGCCTTGTCAAGGGATTGTTTCTCACTCGTGACCAATGCTTGCTGGAATGGACACATCCCTGGATTCATGGATTTAATCAATAAACATCCTTTTCAGAGATATTGCGGTAAGGTGTCATCAGAATTTAATAGGTGTTCTAGGCAATTCACAACACAGAGAAGCCGAACATATTCTCACCGTGATAATATCTCGCACTGCCACCTGGTGGATTCCTCCAGATTTACGTAAAGTACGCGCGCAAGTATGAACACTACAACGCTTGCGTAGCAGGAGCGTCCGCTGCAGCGTGCGTCGCGTCGCATGAAGTATAACTCCGGCCTTAATTTCTGAGGACCTGCTCAGAGGACGAATGAAATGAACGCTGGGAACGTGTGGCAGCCATGATGCGGGCGCGTACGCGTTCTGAGCGTGAAGTATAAATCGGCCCTTAGGTTCTTTTCTTAAAGGGCAATAAAAAGAGATGTCAAAACCAGCTATATGGAAAGAACTCTACAGACTTCTATTGGCAGGCTATTTGCTGAATCACTGATCTTTTATTTCAAAACCTTTACTACAATCATTTTTACTACTAATACAGAGCTTTACATGAGTGTCCTGTACTGCCCTTAAGGGACAACACCACGGCAAGGAATGAACAATCCAGCTTCTCAACTGCACTAGAAACAATTACACAATGGGCACTGAAATTTAAGTTTTTCCATGAAAATTATATTTATTAACATTAAAACCACTAACAGAATCATATAACCTGGGTGCTTTAAATCTTCATATGGTCCAAGCAGAACTAGTAAGATGCTGATCATCAATCCACTCTTAGGTATCTTCTTTTCTTGCAGGATATGTGTTCTCAAGCAAAGTGAGGACATATAGTGTGTGTGAGAGAGAGACAGAGACAGAGAATTTTTTTTGCTTCTTTATAAAAGCAGCTGAAAAATGTGGCAAAAGCAACCCTTTACACTTAAGCAATGGAAAAAACACACTGGTACCAAGGATGGTCCTAAGCCCGGCTGCAAAAGGAGGAAGGTGGTCACCCTGCCGAGGTGGCCAGAATCGGGAAACCGGGGAAATTAGGCACGTAACCAATGGATAATCGAAATTCAAGTATTGCGATTCATGCTACCGCATCCTGGGCAGCCGATGCGCCAGTGTTTAGGAGCCAAGGTACTGGTGTGAAGTGGGCTACTGGCCGAAGACCCAAACTTTCCACTCCGAAAACAGAACTTCGCATCGGCGAATGGAACGTCCGAACTGGTCACCACGTCGGACAAAAGGAAATCATCGCGAAGGAATTGACAACCTGCAAAATCACCATCGCAGCGATATCGGAATTACGACTCACAGGATCAGGGACGATGGTCGTCCAACCACCAGCCATCGACGATCAAATGACACTTTTCTACTCAGATGGAGACAAAAGAGAGGCAGGTGTCGGATTTATGGTTACCAGTCACGCGGCCAGGAGTGTGATTGCATTCCAACCAATATCCAACCGCCTAGCAGTCCATTAAAGGCACTATCAAAACACACATCATCTCCGTCTACGCTCCAACAGACCTGTCAGGGTCCAGTCAAAGATGATTTCTACAACCAACTACAACAAACGCTGGATTCCCTCCCACAGACTGATGTGATCCTCCTGGTTGGTGATTTCAATGCGCACATCGGCACAGATTGAACGGGATGGGAAAACTCGATGGGCCGGTTTGGACATGGACATGTCAATGAAATTGGATTGCATCTTCTATCCATCGCCAGCGCCAACAACCTCCCTGTGGGAAACAGCCACTTCCAGCATCCTGTGAAACATCAACTCACATGGCGAAACCCAGCTGGCAAGGACTCTGCAGTTTTGGACTACATTTTGGTCAACTCCCGGTTTCGATCGTCGCTCAAGGACGTCCGGGCAATGCGTGGTCCAGACTGTGGATCGGACCATTACCTTGTACGCACCAAGTTCCAACTTCGACTGCAACGGGCCAAATGCAAATCACGTCCACCGATCAAGCTGGAGTGGAAAAGTCTTGTAGACCCTGTCCACAAGGCCGAATTCCAACTCCAGCTATCCAATCGCTTCACAGCATTGGCACAATCAGAGGATGTCAACGTCGAAGAAAGACAAATTTCGAACACAATCATGGACTGCGCCAAGGAAATGTGTCCACCAACTCGCCATCGAACACAGCCATGGATATCTGATGAATGCTTGGATATGTTAAATGAACGAAAGCTAGTCAAACTGTCCAATTTCGAACGATATCGGCAGCTCAACAGAGAAATCCGCCGTCAGATGAAAGAAGAGCGAGAGGCCTACTGGAACCAAGTGGCGGCCGAGCTGGAAAAGGCAGCCTCCATATACGAGTACCACACGCTCTACCGAACTCTTCGACGACTGAGTGGAAAGGCCAAGTCAACAAATGACAACATCCAAAATGCCGATGGAACCTTCGTTCGATCACCAACAGAGCGCCTTCAACGATGGAAACAATTCTTTGAGGAGCTCTACAATCACCCCCCCACCACAAGGCGCACCATTGGAACCACCAAGCATCGACCCGCCAGAGGTCCAAATGTCTGACGCTAAGCCAACTATGGAAGTGGTCCGGACTGACGTTCGAAATCTGAAAAATGGCAAGGCACCAGGACAGGACCAGGTCACGGTCGAAGCGATCAAGGCTGGTGGGGATCCATTACTCCATCGATTGCTCCTACTCATCCGAACTATCTGGCATACTGAACAAATACCACAATCATGGAAGAAGGCCACCATTGTGCCAATTCACAAAAAAGGCCACAATTGAGACTGCAAGAACTACCGAGGCATCAGCTTGCTCTCCAAGCGATTTGTTGGAAAGGTCTTCATGAAGATCATACAATTAAGGCTGCAGCGGCACCACGAACAGACCAGTCGGGAGGAGCAAGCCGGATTCAGGCCAAACTGCGGCTGCAGTGACCAGATCTTCACCCTCTGTCAACTGATGGAGGAAAGAATCCAATGCGGGAAAAGAGCAGTCATTGTCTTCATTGACTTTTGATCTGCCTTTGGCTGCGTCCACTGGCCAGCACTGTAGAAAGTACTGGAGACCGAACTTGTGCCTCAGAAAGTCATCAAACTCCTCCAGGAAAGCTACGCTGGGTCCTCCAGCCAAGTATGCATACGAAATAAATTATCTGAGGAGTTTACCATCCGAATTGGTGTCCGTCAGGGAAATGTTGTTTCTCCACTGCTCTTCAACGTCGTAGTCGACGCCATCATGAGAAAGGTCTTCGAAGGCAGACAAGGAATCCAGTATGGTGAGGATGGCTTTCTGACTGATCTAATGTTCGCAGATGACAGTGGCATTCTGGCCGGTGACGACGCGGAGGCCACGGACGTTCTATACAACATCGCCAACATCGCTCAGCCATATGGATTAAAAATAAACACAGACAAGACGAAAGTGCTGACAACAGACGGATCGCAGACCAACGTGCAACTCGATGGTGTGCAGATCGAGCATGTCCAAGAATTTAAATACCTTGGGTCGCTGGTCCAGGAGAAGAAAGTGGCATCCACAGTAGAGGTCCACAGTCGAATCGGTCAAGCAAACGGGGCAGTTGCTTCCCTAAAGTGGTGCCTGTGGAAGCAAACCAATATTTCTAACAAGACCAAAATTCGACTCTTCAGAACTCTGATTCTGCCAGTTCTCCTCTATGGATCCGAGACGTGGACACTGCTCAAGCAAGATCTCAACAAACTTGAGGTCTTCCAAATGCGATGCCTGCGACAAATCCTACGAATCTCACTCCGAGACCGCATACGAAATGAGGAAATCCGTCACCGGTGTGATCAACAGCCAACAATCGAGGAGCAAATCCAACAACGACGACTACAGTGGTTTGGCCACGTCTGCAAAATGGAAGGCAGCCGGTTACCACACAAACTCCTCTGGTGCGATCGACACACCCAGTGGAGAATCCAAAGAACTGCACCAAAGAAAACGTGGCTCAAGCAGGTCGAAGACGACATCAGAAACCGTCGACTCAACCTCGACGAGGCCAGAACAGCCGCCATGGATCGTCTTGCATGGAAACACCTGCAAAATGAAATCCGACAACCATTGGCACCCACAGCAGCGTACGGGCTTAGGACCAGGTCCAGACCTTGGAGGTTTCAGACATTGTTATCAGAAGCTTAAGGTTAATTGTCTGAGATTCCCAGTTAAGTAATTAAAGGTATACAATAATTAAAAAAAATAAAGTATTGCTTTATTCTCTGCCTTCCCTAGCTTCCACTGCAATTCTGTTTAGTTTAACAAGCTTTCAGACTAAAAGCAGAAGATCTCTTATCTAAACAGTGTAAAGTATCTCCTATGTACAGAATGTAAAATTGTTACAAGGTGAGGTTTCATTCTCATTTTACTTTAAATGCATACTGCTGTCAAGTCAGGCAAGGACATAATCAAACAGTTAGCATCCCTGTGAACAAATGCAGTATAGGAGATAAATGAGCATTGAAATTAAAACTGGTGGCCAATTTGGAACTTCTTCAGTATACTGTCTTAAACATTGCATTTAGAAGCATGGCAATGGCCCTAAAAAGGATAATAGTTCTGCATTCATGAACTGGGCATTTTTATTTTAACAGCAAACAATTAAAAATATAAGATTGCTTGACAGAATTTAAAGAAGTCTCAGTAAAATATGCTTAAATAGAAGTCTATTTTGGTAACTTAGATAGAACAGGGGGTGGTTCATTGTAGGACATTATCACACAAACACCCACACACATACAGTATAATCTTCAGTTTACATGCTATAACAGTACATGGTAGAAGAAAACGTTAATAAAATACAGTATGTAAACTGTACAAAAAATGTCAAGACCAGGAACAAAGGTCTGAGCTTTCAGACTTCAACGTTTTGTTTTTGCGTTATGATCCTGTTTTCAAAAAATTCTGAAAGAAATTTATTAGGAAGATTGCTCAACACCATCTGAGATGGCTTTGAAACCAGTAATTGTGTTTTATAAATGTCCCATATATATATATATATATATATATATATATATATATATATATATATATATATATATATATATATATATATATATATATATATATATATATATATATAATATATTTATTTACTTATTGTTAAACACTTTTCTAAAAATCACAGCATTTCTTACTTGTTCTTTGTTAATACAAGAATAAAAGGCAGACAACGGGGCTGGAATTGTGTCCTATCCACAAATGGATTAAGCCTTTCTGCTTGTTGTTGCCATAATGAGCTTTGGTGCTATGCAACACACTCTGAATAAAGCAGGGTCAGGAATAGATAAGATAAAAACAGTAACAGTGCTAATTAAATTAATAACAAGGTAAACTTTTAATAATGTGAGTATTATGCCGTTTATATTAATATAGCACTTTCCAATGAGCACAGGCACAGAGCATTTCCATCTGTAAAACAATAAAAACAATAATTAAAGTACACATCATACAGTACATGAATAGAGAAACCACAGTAAAACAAAGCAAATTTAATCTGATTAACATAGAGTTACTGTATTACAATATTAGTGAATTAACATTATAATTGAAATATAGCCTGATGGCAGAATAAAATATTAAACCTCTTGGGGTTTCACGTTTTTTTGTAACAGACCAAGCCATTACCTGTATTTATTTTGCTGAAACTTCGGTCCAAAGCAATTTTTAATTATTTACATATACAGTACATATGTCAATAATTGAAGCACTGCCAGATTAATCAGCTTGTTCATGAGCACATGAGGAACCACAGAGGTGATGCATAATTCACCTTACAGAATAGTAACACTTTATTATTTTAGTGTTTAAAGTGCTTTAATTATATTTTCTTGACTCTTGAATATTTTTAAGTGAAGTTCTGAAGTGAAGTGGTTAGAAACTGTTGTGATGCATTTTTTTTAATCCTGATCTTGCTGAAAAACAGATAAAGTAATCCACAAGTTAAAAGTAATCAAGTGTCATTCATAGATTGTGGCCTGCATGGGGCACACCAGCACCCCAAACCTGACACAGATAGACACAAGGCACAAGTTCCAACAAAACACAGGCTTTTATTTAGCTGTGGGAATCACTTTCCAACCGTTTCCCACCAGTGTGCAGTAAAACAAGCACTAAGCACAAATAAAGCAGCACACAGCACTCCTCTTCTCTGTCTCTCCTTCTACCTCCACTCCTCCTCTAGCAAGCTTTGTCTTCTCCCTCCCAGCTCTGAAGGCAAAAGGCTTCTTTTATGCTGCACAAGGGAATACTTCTGGTGGCCTGTTAGTGTGATCCACAGGCACATCCGGGTAAGGCAGAAGCCCAATGAAGTAGCATTCCACAGTTCCTGCAGCACCCCCTGGCAATTTCTGTGGGAATTTGAGGCACTGCTGAAAATGATGGGGGGCTGCCATCGAGTGTTCTGGGTGAGCTAATGCCCTCTGCCTGTTTTCTCCCTTCCATTATTAAGGGGTCCCAGCCAGGTAAGCATCCTAGCCATCTGCCACAGGATTAAACAGAAATTATCAACCTGAAATAATTTCACAATAATTAATGCTAGCCATAATTGAAATGCATTTGGTATTTCGATTATATAGCACTCAATATCTGAAGTACTTTACATCATGTGTTTTTATAACACAAAAAAACATTTCCACTCTATACATACTAAAGTACAAAATACTTTAATGTTTATATTTTATATATGTTGGTTAAGTCTATGTCACACATTCAAGTTTGGTAGCAGCCTTGTGTCTGATGTTGGACTGCTTTATGTGGGTTTGAGAATGGATTGTTGGATGGTCAAAGCCATTACCACTGTATTGTATCATCAATTGGAGCCTTTAAGCAAAATGTGATAGACTTTGTGTTTGTAGTATTGTGCTCTGTAAATAAAAAGTATATACTTGTAGCTTTATTTTTTTTAACACGATACAACAGCGTATGTTAATGTGACCTAAATTATGGCTATAATATTCGCAATTTAAAAGAGATACATATACAGGTAAGTACCACGTTTATTTAATATGTATTAGGTATTTTTCAATACTTAATGAAAGTAAAAAAAAGACTACTAAAATATTAGGATAGGCATGTAAGAACAATACACCTCCATCTCAGTTGTGCTGCCCCCAGAAGCCCCGTACATTTAAATCAAAATTACAATGAGGTACAACCACTACGTTTGACATTCTGAATTAACAAATTGCATATTTTCCACTCACTGAAATAACATTCTGTTCTTAATGTAGTTTTCAGGGTCTGCATGGCTGCATGCTAGTTAAAAGTATTTTACTTTTTAAATGCACAGTAAGGACACCTGCAGATTTTACATTGATTCAAAATAGCGAGTAACAGTGGTGCTGTGTGAATAAATGAAAGTGCGCCCACAGTTTCGATGTGAAGAAAAATATGCAAGCTCTCTGATTTCATGCTGTCAGGAGAATAAAATGAAGTACAGTGTGTGATTGCCTTCTTCACTTGGAGATGCATTAGAAAGGGGGCTGGAGGTGGGGTATTCCCAGCTGTTCTTAACTCTCAAAGTCAGTGAAGTTAAGGTGTACTTCGGATGGCTGTGTACTGTGTGTTAGGCTGCCAAACTGAGTTCCCATTAATACATACTTGCAACTGCTGTCAAAAGAAATAAGATTTAAACCTTTTGCTTCAGGCATTGTGTTTGTCCTGTATGCTAGTCTTTGGTATTGTTGCTCAAAAGTATTGATTGGCCTACTTTATGATTAAAATCTGCACATATATGAAAAAAAATCACTGTGTGTAACGCTTCTTTACAACAGAAATGTAGATCCTGTTCTTTTTAAATCATTCACTTCATACCATAATATTAATTTATCATTTTTCATTAATGTATACATAACGTTAGAAGGTTTTAACACTAAGAATGCTTAATGGGTATTTTTTTAAATATTTTCTCTACACAATCTAATGATATTCTGCTTATCTAATCAGTTAATTCAATTTTTTTTATAAAGCATACATCCACTTAGCAGCCCAAGGCACAACATAATCATTAGAAATGTAGCATTAAAAGGAAATAATTACAATATGAGCACAGAACAAAGATGAAAAATACATGTTTGAAATAAATACAGTATGGGTTTGTGAGATAAAGGATCTGTGACAATAAATGACAAGCATCTGTCAAGTTCACTTTTTTACAATAATCCTAAAAACAGAATGGAACAATTTCTATTATTAGATTCCTTTGGGAAAAGCAAAGCAAATCCCATTTTAAACTTAATGCATCGTTTTTATGTTGACTCTTTAAGAATTACAGTAACATTAAAACTCTCCTTAGTATTAAGAAAATGTAAAGATTAGGTCAGAAGATTAGGCCAGTAGCAAAGAGAGGAATTTAAAATTTTTCTAACTTTGACAGCAACTAAAAAAGCAAGAATGTCTCCCTTAAACAATGACACCTAGTACTTAGAGCTAGGAATATATAGCTTGAATTCTTAAAACACTACATTTTCTTCCAGTTAATTTTAATATATTAATATTTAAAGCTATGAACTACTTTTTCCTTCTCCATTATAACTTGCAATGTATGTTTTGAGACACAATACTTAAAAAATAAAACAACTCCTGCAAGTGATGAAAGAACATTTGCTCACAGTGCACTAAAACTCTGGGCAGTCATAGTATTTAAATTAATGGCCATTTTAGCATAACACAGTCCTGCTATTGCTACCTATTTTCAAGCTAAAGTGCATTTTTTTTGAAGGTTATTGAAAAAAATTAAAATTTTCCCAAGATTTGTGACTGGCTGTTACAAATCCTTTTTCTCTCTTTTTTTACGTATTACCATACTATGGTAACTGACATCATTGCTATTATACATTGACATAGTTACTCCTTTTGGCCTTATAATGGGACATCAGAGAGAATGAACGACAAATAAATTAAATGTGACCAGCTCTGTATCAGTACATATCACGGCTAGAACTGCCAAAGTTTAGTATGCCTTTCGCTCAAATGTGATTTTATCTCCAGCTCCAGAATAGCGTCATCATTTACAGTTTTACTGATAGGTTTCGTATGTATGTGTTAAGAGTTTTTGTATATATGAGCATGTTCCCCTGTCAAATTTTCTTTTATAAATCCAGACATTTGCATAGAAAGTTGCATACACAAATTTGCAAGTTTCATAAACTTCTCCCTAGTGTCCTTATTCAGGGTAAGGTCCTCTTTGATTAATCTGAAATTATTGTGACGATCATTAATGGATTGTTCTTTGACAGTGCCAGAAGCATAGAGTGTGCTTGGGTCCATCTCTATGGCTGCGGTTGCTGCTGTGATTTTAAAACAGGGGGTGAGGTGGGGAATATGACCATAAATGCTAAATACACTAATATAATGCAGTATTTTGACTGCTCCTTAAATGTTATGTGGATGGCAGGGACGATGATTGGAATGAGGATCTTATTTTTAAAAAGAGTGTCAAGAGCCCTAGCTTCTCTAGGAAAGCCTATGCCAGTATACTGACTGTGAAATGGTGAGTATTTAACTTGAACAGATACTTAAGGGAGCATGGGAATATGCCAATCCTATCTACACAAGCTTTGTGAATGTGGTTTAAAGCTTATGTCCATTTATTCCATAATATCTAGTGGGAGATGCTTCAACAGTAGTGTTGAATGCCATTTGGGCCCTATATTAGCTGAACAAAAGTTTGTGTGAGACACTACTTCAAGATTGTTTGTTAGGCATTGAACTTTGTTTCAATTCAATTTAATTCATGATTTTTATAGGCACCAGTGACAGCTTGTAATCAAATTAATGTCATTACATACTGTACAAGAGCTAAATAAGTTATCTTTGAGTAACGCTAAAACCAAATGAAGTCTCTAGTACCTCTGTATTTAACACACCAGTTTGCCAGGTAGCTTACATTGCTGATTGACCTAAAATAATGAAACAATTGTACAAAGTAGAAATGTAATGATTATCCAAGTGGCTGTTTGTAATGTGGGACACTGGGGCACTGCCCCCCAAATATTTTAAAAACTCTAGTTAATTAGGTAATAGGAAATAATCATGAAATAAATGTGTTTATTTGCACAATGCGCCTGGGGTGTCAGCGCATGTCAACATCCATTAAAACTTGCATTTCTCTGATTTCTGTGTGAATTAAAAGGTGTTCTGTGTGAATACCTATGTTTCCAGAGTAAAGGATGCCGGCCAAATGAAAGTCTGTGTAAGTCCTTGATCTTTAGGCGGACAGGTGACCTGAGGCTGCCCTTTAATCGGTTGCTTTGTGACTTTTCCAGTGACGCAGCTCTCTGTACCCCAGACACTCCCACATTTGTTGGCAGTGAATTAGTATTGTTTTAGGTTTTTTTAATCTAATGTTATTGGACAATCGACGCAGTATTTCATGTTGACGTCAGTGGTTCACAGTTCACACCTGCCTTTAACGTTATGTAACTATAGATGAGTGAGCATGACTTAGGAGATTGCAATTTCAAGCGGAACTTCCGAAATCAAAGAAAATTTGGTTATTTCACCTCTTCATTAATCGTTCGCTTGAAGGAAAAAAAGAAGATAAACGAGCTTAAACCAGAACAACCTGACTTAAGAATTCAGCAGCAGACAAATTATCAATGGTGAGTTTACACACTGACTTTTTCCAGCTCTTGTTGTGACAAACGGAGTTGGCTAACTGGCTATGGTATAAGTAATGCCTTTTTTTGCTTCCCGTGTTTGCTCTTTCAAAGTGTTGGTACCTGGGATGGAAGACTTAAAAAAAAATCAAATACTCAGTTAGAGCATCTGTACAGATTTTTTTCAAACCATGGCAGGATCTAATCAGTAATATTTTAAAATAAGCTCTTAAAGCACAGAGGAAGCAATTATTTCTGTATTTCATTGTCTTCTCCATTCATCTCTATTGGCTTATCAAACGTATTAATTTAGGTATGTCTACAAGCCTTAAATTTTACGCCGTTTGCCTTGCTCTCTCTCTCAGGGGTGGGGGTCGACTTGTTGTTAATTTTATTTTTTGTAAAAATGTATTGATTTATATGGAATGATTGTAATAAAATTAATAACATTTCAAAATAAAAAAATCAGAGGACTAGTCATTGTATGATGTGGATTTATGGATACAAAGGGAATGGCAAGAAGTAGGCACTCTATTTGCAGAGGTAGAATAAGATTTGGATTGGACCTATGCTATGGATGCGTTATAGGACAGACAGAAATTCATGTTATTGGAAGATTAGAGAGGTGGGGTGCAGACATTATTGCGTGGGTATCGGCAGAATGGGAAACTAGGCTAGGTGGCAGAGAATTTGGCAATTTAGAGACAGGTCTAGTATAAAATTTGGGTGGCAAGTGCATCTGTTCCATTCCATAAATATAGAGCAAGTTATGGGAAGAATAAGGGGACTGCAAATGTCACGGACAGAAGTTTTGGAGCACAATAGAAATGGGTAAGCTGGCATCAGATTGGGCAGTATGGTGGAAAGAATATAATACATTTTGGTCAGGATTTGTCCTATGGGTTTGGTACTGGACAGGCCAAGATGTTCATTGACACTATAATGAGTACCATGAGAGTAAGTGGAATGACCAGATAGATTGACAGATATGAAAGGCTCTATATTATAAATAGATGTAAAAGGCACTATATAATAGATAGATGTGAAAAGCACTATATAATAGTTAAGTACTGCTTCAGTTTGTCCTCCCAAAAGTTCTGCCCACACCCAAAGTTTTTTCTCCATCCGCCACTGATGGGTGCACTACCAAGGATCAGCGAAGACTGAAAACTATCCAGTTTGGTGATCTAGTCTATTAAAAAGATTGAAACCTTCTATCCTTGGACATCAAGGATTCCAGTATCTCTAGTGTCATTCCCTATGAGCATAAGTAGCAGATGTTCAATACTAAGAAGGGAAATGGGATAGAGGGGGATCAGTTACAGTTCAGAATGACTGTCAGGCTTGCATTTTTGTGCAAATGAGTGTTGCAATATGAACAGCTAATCAGTACCTCTAATCAGGGTATGATAGACAAAAATAATGAGATTGAAATTCAGAGACCAATGGGGAATCTTTTGCATAGATAATGTGTTTAAGATGTCCCATTTGATTATTTCAGGGCTGTCTTCTTAACCAATATTCTTAATTTACAAAGTAAGGAAAAACTGGTTTTGCATCAACAAGTGTCAGATTTACTAAGACAGGATTCAGTATGCAGACACAGATCAGATTGGGTACTTAGTATGTCATCAACCAAAGTAGCTTTACTTTACAGTTTTATTTAGCAAACAACACATGAAACTGCATGATGTTTTTATACTGGTTTTATACTCTTTTTAAATATAAATCAAGCTACTCTTAGTTCTACAGTATTTATCATCTCCGTTGGTGGACTATCAGTCGATCTGCTCAAATCTCAGGATAAATTCTACTGATGAATAATACATAGAACAGAAAAGATCCTTCCACTTAAGATCATAAAAATGGGGCCTGGATCATCCAGGTCAATTTAGCTGCCATATTTTGGAATGTAAGATCACCAACTCTTAGAACGAAGACAACCCCTCTTATTTAGTCCTTTCCCAAAAATCATCACATTTATTTACAAAGGATATGCTTTTATCTTCATACAGATCAACAGTTCAACAGATCACTAGCCAGCAGTGAAGGGAAATGAGTCTACTACTAAGAGCTTTCCCATTCAAGAGCAGACGGTGCAAGTAGCTATGAGCTACAAAACATCCACAATAATTTACTGTAAATAATTTTAAACCAGGAGTGTATCTAACACAAGGGTTTTATAAGCTAAGAATGTGAAGCCAATTTTTTTTTCTCTTTACCCACCACTGAAATATGAGGAGAGCTGCCATTTAAGGCTAAATGTCCTTAATTTGAAAAGGTCACCTATGAAGCAGTTCGTGTGCTCCTTAAATTTCCTTAAAGAAACTGAAACACGTACACCCATTCCCAGAAAAATGGCTTGGATGTGATTCCCATGTTTTAAGGAGGCAGAGAGTCATAATGTAGACAATAAAAGGTACAGTATGTGGAAAAACATTATTTTAATCATACAGCCTAGCAGATGTGCGGCTACACAGTTTTCTCGAAATAGTACTGTGTTTGACACTTGTACAAATGTAGTTTGCATGTTCTTCCTGTTTTTATTGTGAATTGTATTTTCACAACTGAAAGCTGTGCAGTTCTAAATTGAATGCGTTTGTCTGTCATTTTAGGTATTACATACACAATGTTTTCTCTAGGTCAGTAGTTGGGCGGCTTACATTTTAGCCAATATTTAAATTTGTTTTGCTGTATTTTGGCAAGTGACGATACTAGGCAGGTTCCAAAATGTGTTTATGCAGGATCTCAGTGCGAACTGTTCATTTATTTTAGAGCACAGCTACTTTGTTACATTGCCAGCTAGTAGACCTACCTGTCACAAACAGGTTCAGTGTATCACACATGTGCATAAGAGGCAGTCAAAGGGCTTAACTGAGGCTCGGGGGTTGATGTTGTGCACTAACCTCTTTTTCCCTTTCTACAGATCATCAGAAGGGAAACCCAGTTAAACCGGCATCAGCTTCCTGTCCAGACCACACCCTCCTACTTTGCCCACGGACCCGCCTCTTCTTGCACACCACCTACAAAAGCCCCGCACCTTTCCTCCCCATTCAGTTCTATTTTGGATTCAGTCTTTTGTGATTACTCTCTAACTTTGCTTGTTTACATTACAATATACGGGGTGGATCACCAAATCAATCTCTCAGCATTATTACACTGTATGGAAGCATCTCTCTCGATGTCATGGAAGAACACATGAAGGTCTACATTCCTTGACACTCCCAAGGGAAACAATATGTGCCTTGATTTTGGATGAGCTTTTCAAAAACACTTCAAAACTTCCAGGACTTATGCAGAAGGCTAGAAATCTTGACTCAAGATGTCAGTTTGACTCTTACAGCAACTACCAGTCTAGAAATACAGTAAAGTGTTTAGTGGCTATTGCTCCAAATGGCTTGATCACATTTATTTCATCATCCTATGGTAGGTGGTTCTTGTTTTCCAGACAGAGACTTTGACTTGACTCTTTTATTTCTGTTGATTATGTGCATCGGTCTTTATTTTTGATTTTGTTTATACAAGCTGCTTTTGTTATGTTCAATGTGTTTTGTGGATGACCTCCCGATGAGGCGGGGCCACCTTACAGTCACCACCAGGAACTGCCCTCTGCCCTATAAATCTAGAGGTTCTTTCGCAATTCATTTTCAATGCACTAGGGAGTTGGTGAACTTTCTTGTGTTCTGCTGTGCTTTGTGGTTTTATATGGATTTCTGACCATTTTACTCTAATTTTTGAGTTCTCCCTAGATTGTGCATTGGGTCTTCTTTGCTCTGCCAGTGCTGGCCACTTTATCTTTAGGGAAGTGCAGGATTGTGCCAGTACTGGAGACTTTATCTCAAGAACATGAGAGTCATTCAAAACCCCATATTGACTGGTTGGATGCCAGAGTGCCTACTCTGTTACCACAGTCCCTCATTCTAACTTGGCAGTATGTATGCTTAAGTTTCTTTCTTTTGTTTTTCTTCAAATCTTTGCTCATCATTGCCATGAAACTTCTGAAAAAGGTATTCATTGAAAAAATTGTCTCTCTTGGTAGGGACCTTCTGTACTGAGCTGCGTATATATCAAACCAAATGTGTGAGATGTTCTGTGAATTTGTGATTCCTTCCAAGGAGGCACAGTATTTAAGTCTGCAAAAGCCCCAACATTATTGTAGCCTGTAATCTCCCCACTGTGGTTGCAGTGTTGTTCACATGGGCACAAAAGATATCTGAAAAATAAACATTTTCATACTTGTAAAGGCATATTTTCCAGAGTAACATTCAATTCGTCCTAGGAGTGGTATGTGGTTGTGGGTGTCAGAGACTGACTTTCAGTTACTTTAAGTTGCTTTTCAGTTGCTGCTTATCTGTGAAGGCACTTATAGTTAAACCAATAAACTGCAATCTGCACCTGTAACAAAAAAGACAGTGCTGTTTGAAAAGAAAAGCAATAAAATTGTTGTGTTTCTGCATGGTGACTACTAGTAATGACAGTAGACAGTAACTTGGTCGCACAAGAAACACATATGGACTCACCTGTTTTCTACTTAAAATTTCATTATTTTCATCATAATGGAAGATAACACCCATGCTCAGACATGATGCTGACTAGAAGGTTATGTCCAAGCTTTATAACACACTGATGAGGCCTCAAACGGAGTATTGTGTACAGTTTTGGTCTCCAGGCTACAAAAAAGACATAGCAGCACTAGAAAAAGGCCAGAGAAGAGCAACTATGCTGATTCCAGGGCTACAGGGAATGAGTTATGAAGAAAGATTAAAAGAGCTGAGCTCTAATAAATGGCTACAGCTGAGTTGTCTCAAACAGGAACATGTTTTCTAAAAAAAAGTCAGAGATCTTGCATAAGGTGAACAGATCAGATCGCTTCTAAATAATCTTCGCAAGAGGAGGGTGGGCACAGTGAGTTGCTCAATGTCAATGTTTCACTTCAGGCAGACTGACTGCACTCCACTTGTTTGGTAAACCTAGTTGGGTGTTGACTTCACTTGGCTTGCACCCTGTCTGGTTCTTACTCAGGTTAGCTTGGTTGTCCACCATTGGTAAGTAATTTGTAATTCCGATTAAGTTCACCTTTACACACCTCTGATCTGGGCAAGTGTGTTAACAAATAGATGAATGGCAGTTGTCATAGGATGAAGTAAACTAACATCAGCCACCTGCCTGATAACTGACCTAATCAGTATGTCCCTTCACATGCAGCATCATTGATGATTTTTATATTTTTCACTATTTTCCATTATTTTGTGTTTTGCAAACACACAGGAGAGGCATTTTCTGCCTATAGTATACTTAATTTACCATGACATTGTCCTTTGGAAAAAAAAAGCTAATTTGATGTAGCTGACACTAACCCTGCTCTCCATGTTAAATGGAGTCATTTCTCTGATCTTGGCATTATAGTTTTATTGTGGAAAATGCAAGATATAAGAGACATCTTTACTTTGATTCAAAAAATAATGAGATGAAGAATCCTCAATTCAAAAAATGACTACAGTGCATAACAAAAGGAGAACTGGATATGTACTTTACAATTAAGCACTATATATACTTTTTTCTTTTCAAATCAATGTTTCACAACTACCATTTAAACTCCCGGGCTATAATTCATCTTCTCTAGAGTAATTTATTTCTTCTGCTTTTAATATGTTACAGTTGAACGGTTGTATGTCTTTCCTGTTAGAGCATTACAAGACAGGCCACTTTTGCATTAAGCTGGTACTACAAGAGATACCTGTGGTGCTCTTCATGGTTCATGTGGTACTAATTTAAATGGGAAGTTGCACATATTTCATTGAAACACTTGGAAAAACCAGGTTTCACAGAAGGATGCAGATGATGGACTGCTCTCTTCTCTGCAGCTCAACTGCTCTAAATATGTCAGAAAAGGTTATGGATCATTTCATTCAACCATCATCTCCAGTCTGCTGTTTGTACAAATCACAGTGCGATGTCATCTACTGGAATATTTCTGACAGGGCAGTGCTTTGGAATTAAAACTGCTCTTAGTATGGTTTTTAATGTACTTTTTGTAACATAGGTATTAACATTAAAATAATGTCTTATGACTTATTATTTTCATTTTTTTTATTTGACATTTGCTTGTCAGTTTTCTTTTAATCAATATTCTAATTTTGGACAGATATATCCTTATTGCCCTTACTGCAGTGGATTTCCACTTTCTGGTATATAAACAGGAGGACTACGTTTTTAAACCATATAAGCTAACTGGTTACTCTGGAGTTATTTATGTTAACTGGTTAAATTTCAGCAACTAAACCACCACAATGAAGAAGGAGTGCAACTTTTACATTATGTCCTCTATTAAAATGGATAAAATTGAAACAAGAAGTTAGTAAGCTTCTCAGGCAGTTTGGCTTCACCACAAGATAGAACCACATATGGAATTAGCCCTAATGGGATGAGAACATTTCCATTCATTACTGCAAATCAAATCATTCTTTTTAGTTTGTACCTTTGCTTCAAGGTTAAGGGGCACATCCAGTCATCCATTGTCATTCATTGTTCATATGATTAAAAATGTTTTTGCATGTAGTCTTTAGTTTTCCCTTGACTGCTAGTTATATTTAACATACCTAAAATAACTTTACATGAAGAAAATCCATTTTCTGTCACCAGTCAAGATATTCATCTAAAAATATAAACCTTAATTGCCTGTTGTATGGCCCATTTAAAATACTGTGCTATGTTGGAGACTTACAGACGCAGTGAAAATTTTGCGGACGCTCCTGAAGGTTTAGAAAATCTGAAACTACAGATAATATCTATTTGAATCTTAATTTAGAATATTCGTTATTGCACTAACTTTGATGCAGTTTGTTAATCATATGTAACACAAAATGATATGCTTCAGAGCATTGGCTGAAAACAACAAGAAGAAAAGAGTTTTTAAGGCCTGCTCAGATACTCTTCCAAAGTTATACCTGAAGATACTCATAATCCTTGATTATTATTTAAAACAGTAACTTACAAGTATATAACAAACAAAACTTATGAATTCTAGAGGAAAATTCCATCCAATATTAATTAGCAATGATTCAGATTTTTTTTACTTTAAACTAGGTTACACAAAGCTATAGGCAGGAATATAACATGTTTAATCTTTGCAACAAAATTTAGTGTTGCACAGTTCAATTTGCATTATTCCTAGCGTGTAACACCTCAAATAAAGTAAATAACAGAACAAAATAATTTTAAAAAGAAACCAACTCACAATCCTTAGATTCACCTCCTTTCAATAATTTTTGTGATCAACTTTATATTGTGAGATTTGGCCAACTTGTCATCCCGGCCAATACCCCCAGGCTGCCAGATGGAGCCCTCCCTGCAGTATGGAGGTGCCCCGAAGACCAGCAGGAAGTAATGGGACATGTAGTTTTTATACAAGACCCTGCTTGGTTCCACAGGGGCCGCAAGAGGGAGCTGTAGGGAGGACCGAAGACTTCTTTGTGCCCTTTAACCCGGAAGTTCATCAAAGGAAGAGCGACGGGCTTCTGGGGTGAAAAGAAAGGACTTGTACCTGACTTGGAAGGGATTGAGAGTCACATGGACTGGGGATTGGAACACTTCTGGGTCAGGGAATATAAAAGGACTATGGGAGCTAGTGATGGGCGGAGTGAAGCCTCACGAAGCATCAAAACGTTTGAAGCAATTGTGTCGGAAATCGTATCGAAGCATTTGATACTCACCTCTCTAGTGACCCCTCCTGGCCATTTTCATTAACATTACATAAACTCATGATCCACTTCAATGACATCTGTTATAACTCTTATTGCTTTTATTTTTTCGCTGTTACAGACTGACAACGAAGAGACGGGTTCATCAACTACTTCTAGTGTCTGATGTCTAAAAAATATAAATATATATATGACTAACGCCGACAAGCAGAATGCACTATACGATAGCAAGAGTTAAACAAAATAAGACTCCTCACTCATGGATTCCCGGCTCTTTCTATTAGTATTTACTTTTGCACTGTATCATTATAATCAGTCCTGTTATTAGTATTATAATTAACCCTCATCTTTTCTTGAGATCACATTTAATAGCCTGAAATGTTTTCTTTGGTTTGACTTAATTAAAACGGAGTAGACGGAAAATAAAGATTTATCCCTGTACTTTGCCATGATATAGGTAAGCACATTTGAGAAAGAAAAGGTGAAAAATCCTTAAAGCACTTGTTATTATTCGATCAATTATTGAAATATTTCATTTATTAAAACTTTACAGTATTTTGTGGAGCACGAAAGTAACGAGTTTGCTACAAAGAAATGACGCCGTCAATGGCTTAACTAACTAAGGTGGTTGCTTTTCAAATTCTGAGCGTAGTGCTAGCCCGAGTTCGACCCAACTTAAAGACTCATCAAAATTAACAATAATAAAAAAAAATGATC
This sequence comes from Polypterus senegalus, assembly GCF_016835505.1. Lineage (NCBI taxonomy): Eukaryota > Metazoa > Chordata > Cladistia > Polypteriformes > Polypteridae > Polypterus > Polypterus senegalus. The sequence continues at coordinate 68,171,968 of NC_053155.1, forward strand.
AGAATTGAAATCTTTATAACCAATTTGAACTAAATAATTTTGAGAGATAATGTGGAAGGATCGCATAAGAGATCTGTTCGGGTATCACCCCTACTCAATCGCCATCAAAATGTGATGTCTATTTGCGGACGGCAGCTCACGTATTTACATTAATCCATTTCTATTCATTGCCATTTGATGTCCATGAACCCCTCCATTGAATAAGGCAGTGGTTTTCAACCTGTGGGGCCCCCTAGGGGGGGTGCGAAGATGTGAAAAAAAGAAAACAAGAATCAAAAATATGAAAAAAAACATCTGTTGGAATCAAAACAAATTAACTTAAACTACATTCTGATACTAGAACAATAAATATAGAGTTAGATAAATGTCGATAAAAGTTAAGTAGGTATAATAAAATATGCATCTACATTTCAAAAAAATGGTGGGGGGGGGCACAATTAAAACTGTTATGAAAACTCGGGTCGCAAATACTTAAAGGTTGAGAAACACTGGAATAATGTGATAACAAACCCACTGTGGTAGATCAGGTTGAATTTGCTATGCTGCACCAAACATTCAATGGTGTGGTGTGGTGGCAGATCAGTCTCCGACACACAGACACACACGGGACACTTCAAGGTGAGCAGTGCACATATCAAGGTCGGTATTAAAGATCCTCTTGAGTGCTGAGGCAACAAAAAGCAGCGGGATAAACAGATCTGGACCTGCTGTTGAAAAAGCAATTGCTTTTAACAGCAGCATCCCTCCCTCGTGAACACATCTTCAAGGTCCGAATAGACGATCAGTAAAAAGTTTTTTAGTCACAGCACAGTGCAATAATAAAACATTTCCTACAACATATAGTTGTCCAGTCTGTATCATTCCTAAGCAATCTTCCATTAATTGAGGCGCAATTCCAGTTACTAACACAGTTACTGTGTAGAAAACACTCAAAGTAAGAACACATTCCACCTTATCAATTTAATATTTAAAAATTTAAACTGCTAAACCCGCCATCAACAACTAAAAAAACAGTTGAAATCGTTACTCAAATATTTTTGTTTTTGTTATAAACATAAAACAAGATGCACATTTCCATTTGATATATCTTTACTAGTGTTCTCGCCTTGCTCGCTCCCGGTCCACGTTGGAATTTGCTGTTTAATGAAAAAAAAAGAAAATCAGACTCTGTTGTTTCATAATTCATAGTGGGTGGACATTGGACCCGAACCCACGTATGCTTTATTATGAAACGGTAACGCTACCGCTGCACCACTACTATTTTCATGAGGGTTGTATATAATGTATGTTTTTTAATGTATGCATGTATGTATGTACTGAAGACGAAAATAATTATATATAGATGTATACTATATGACATACATTCAGTGTTGCATGAAAACATTGCATGAGGCGAAGAATGGATATTTATGTGAGTATTATAGTGAGAGATGTGTCATCACCTGTATTGCTAAAGCTCTTCTTTGCAGCATTATGCATTCAACAAGTCGGCGTTGTATGATGTATAATTTATAATTTTATTTTTTGCCACAAAGTATTATCGGGCACAATCATTTAACATGTATTGATCATCTACAAACGTTCATTTCAATTTAATTCTGTTGAGTTTTTTAACTCTGTCGATGCCATATGTACTTCAAATGGGAGCTTGATGAACAAATAATGAGTATAATAATAGTATTACATGTGTAATACTGAGATTGCGTCATGACGGGTTTGAACGGGTCTCCGAAGCCTCAGATATGCGTAGTACTGAGATCATGACGGGCTCCATAGCCTCAGACATACGTAGTACTGAGATTGCGTCATGACAGGCTTCGAACAGGGCTTCAAAGCCTCAGACAATCTTGACGGGGCTCCAAAGACTCAGACATGCGTAGTACTGAGATTGCATCATGACAGGGCTTCGAGCAGACATGGTCACTGGTTATTGAATCTTTGTGAAGCCTCAGCACACTGAAAGGCAGTGACCGTTATATTTTGAGAGTCTATCTAACACTTAACTCTCTAGTTATATTTTGTAATTCATATTGACATTACACATTTCAGTTGATATGGTTAAACTACAATTCAGGATTCTTGTGGATTGCTGTGGTTTCCTTTGTCTGATACATAGTGTCAAAGATATATTGTAATATATCAACTTTATATATATGAAAAGATTAGGTAAATCGTGCAACCTTTTTATGGAACACTTAATTTTGTTCAAAACCGTATGTCATATAGTATACATCTATAAATATAATTTTTTCGTCTTCATTAGGAGAATACAACAATGATACTCTTGTATCAATTAAACCATTGTAACGTGCATATGTCAAACAACATATTTCATCCGCCGCAGTAAGAACAGTAGTAGTAGTTCAGTTGTGCAGAGCACGTTAATTATCCCGATTAGGTGGCTCAGTGGTGTTGTCACTGTCTCTCAGTAAAAACACCAGGGGTTTGCGTCGCTGATCCTCCTCTTGTGAAAGTTTTTTTTCGATTCCTACATTTAACAATCTTGGATGGATAGCGAGTGAATCGAGCTATCGATGGAAGGTTGGGCCACCATAATCGGGCAGGGGGCACACGCCCCTAATTATATTGTGTATGTAAACAGTTTCACTGTAAAACGTAATAAGCTTCATATTTGTGTGTTTGGAGACCCTGGTGTCGTACTGAATTTGTATTGTAGAAAAACAAACTACTGTCCAGCATGCCTAAATGTGTCTTTTCGTTTCTGATCGCTATACGTCACTTGCAACTTGGGACAATTCGCTATAAACACTTTCAGCCAATCAGCGCCTTCTAAACATGCAGAACGACAGTGTGAACCTTTATTGTAGCGGCGCAGCATCTTCGTTTCAGTCAGTCATTGTCCTGTTAGACTATTTACTGTTAAGTGCTGCTTGAGCTACCATTTATAGTACAACAGGTGGCCTACCTAGTTCTTAAATCGATATTGAAATGCACACACAAGCCTCCTAAATTATTTATTGAAATGCCTACACTTACAGTGTCCGTTTTAGGAAGTCGTAGTTTTTACTTGTTCCCGTTATTAGGAATTATAATATCTCAGTGTCACATATTATTCGTTACTACTCGCGAGTCCCGCTTCATTGAGATTCTGTTTTATATTCTGTATAAGCAAAAGGAGCGTTAATTGAACTGACTATAATAGACTTGTCATCTTCTTAAAATGACTTTATTGATTTGATATTGACAATCATAAGGTCAAACATCAAGGAGGATTTGAGTTTGCATGGACTGCGCTGTTTCTTTTTTTCGTGACATCGTGTGCATTCTGTCTTAAAAGGCTAATGTGTCTCAGTTTGCTCATTAATATATTTTGACATTGTATTTTAGTGAGAATGATTATAAACATATTACCTATGTTCATTTCCCATGTAGATATGTAATATTTGTGAGTACAAATAAAAAGTAACGACACATATACAGGTAATATACAGCGCAGCCTTTGATAAGATGCATTCAGAAGGAAAGGATGTTGCTGACAAAGTCAGATGCTTTTTTGAAAGTTTGGCTCCAGATGTGCTTATCCAGCTGCTCCTTCTTGTCAGTACTTGAGTGAGCTTTACGTTCACCTCTGGATGAATTTGCAAAGTGTCTTTACAACTTTTTGTCTCATTAACGCAGAAATCCCGAGGCTTTCCTAAAATTGCAGAAGACACTGTTGATGGTGCTGATTTTATTTTAAAGACAGTTGTGATTAGTTAAGCAGCACACGCTTTTACTCACATTGCATTTAGGAAATCAATAATACAAATCAGCAACAGATCTGGGAATCACTGAATAGTAAAACGTTTAATGAGGAATGTCTTGCATATACTGGTGTAATGACCACGTCGGCTTTAGTGAAGCATTTCTTAGCCTCTCTGATATGATCGACATGGGGTAGAATAGATTCTGGATTGTTATAATACATGCTACCTTACGCAAAATATGCTCATCAATTTGTTACAGATTCTTGGTGGACACGATTCCACACTGAGGAAAAAGGTGCCCCATGTAAATCGTTCATAATGTCTCCAAAATATATTTGTTAACTTTCAGACAAGTACTACTTAACTGTTTTATACAAAATCATTATTTCAACATATCCGTGCCCCAACTAGGATTTGAACTCGGGTTAGCGCACTTTATCGCTGTATCACAAACAACTGCTTTTACGCTTTGACTAGTAACTGACCAAATTGACTGCTGACTGTGGAGATATCAATGATGTCATTACACTAGCGTGACTCAAAAATCACGTGACAGGCACAGCGGTGCTTCGATCTCCAGTGCTTCGAAAGCTCGACACAGTGTCGAAACCTGAGTATCAATCGGCCCATCACTAATGGGAGCTCCCAGACAGCGAGCTGAGCTAGGTGGAAGGGTGGCAATGCGTCTGGGAGTGGAGGATTGATTTATTGTAGTATTTGTGATTGTTTAATGAGTATAGTGGAGGAGAGGGTGTTTTTTGCACTGTGGCATTTGAATAAAGTCAATTTATGGACTTTTACCTGGTGTTTGGAGTCGTGGACAAGGGTTCAAGGGAGCGAGAGCGCCCCATATCTGTCACAGTGGCGTAGTCAGCAGAATACTCTAGCGTCATTTGCAGAGTATTGGACAAATTTTCTGTGGGCAGAGAACCCCGAGAAGACAACGGCGTCAGGACTCACCACAAAATCGCCAAAACCCGAATTTTCCAAGTCCGAAATGGGGAAGAGGAAGGGCAAGCAGAGCAACAACGCCAGCGCGAGAGCCTTGTGTTTAATGGCCGATAATTTATAATAAGTCACTTTGTTCCGTGCATGTACCTTGGAGATGATCACCTGGAGGCTCTGCGAGGAAAAGAAGACTGCCCCGACGACAATGGCACGCTCCTGTCGAAGCCAGAGCACCTGGGAGATGACTTCCGCATGACGGCAGCCGACGAGGGACACGGCAGCAAACCTGGTGCTTTCTGGGAAGGAGGAGGTCCGCGTCCCACTGTTTGCACCTTCGTACCCGAAGAAAAGGACTTGGACATTCCGAAGGGGATGGGGGAGGCGAGCGAAGCACCGCTCACCCCGCGAAAGGTAAGGAGGGTCGGGAAATGGCTGTTCAGGATGTTGATAAATTAAAAAAGACAGACCGCAGTCCGCTGAAAGAAGCGACCTGATCCTCAGCCTCGGAGAACTCCAAATCCCAGAAGCCTCCGCGAGACCCGACAGAGCACGTGCCGGAAGCGGGCGTGCTCATTGGCTCCCGGCCGGCAGGTAAGGCAAACAAGGAAGTGAGTCGAAGTAAATGTTATCAATTTGCAGGAACTCGAGAAACTTATCGAGCCCGTAGTAAGTTTTCTACAGGTCCTGACGAGCATTGAAAAGATTGTCGGGGAGTTGGGAGCTGCAGCCAAAGCGCCATTGGAGAAGGTGAGGGACTACGTGCGGCAGTTTGGTGGAGAGCCTCCCGTATTTCATGATGCGGCGGTACAGGTATGTGAAACCCGTACCATGTATAAAGCAAGACGGACGCAGTGTAATCCGGGCCCGCTCTTAATAAATAGCGGGTGCAAATACGCGGCGTGCCCTACAAGAGAGGCCGGTTCGTTAACTGAGTGGTCCGTGGAAGGGCTGATCGATCCGGGGCAGCTAGACAGTGCTGACTGCTGGAGCAAGGCGGCCCTAAAGACGCAACCACCGGTAATTTATAAAACAAAAGGGGTGCAGACAGTAAAAGGTCTCTCTTCTTCTAATAGAGAGACTCAGACTGTGGACAAACCCCAGATGAAACAGGAGACCTCTAAATTAAAACCTGGATCTCCTGACAAGTTGTAAAAGGGCCATAAGAGCACAAAGGCGGCGGGGGAATTCTCCTCAGCGGAGAAGGGGGCGGTGCCAGAAGTACCCAGGTGCTTCAAGTCCCATAGAGAGAGACTACCAAGGGGACCACGGCTGTGCTACGAATGCCGCAGACCGGGCCACAAGTGGAGAGGTTGTCCTAGGATGGCGGAAAAGCAAAATATTTATTTTCAAAATGTTCCTCCTAGGTTCACATGGGAGAGGCAACTGCATCGTAATGGGACATGTAGTTTTTATACAAGACCCTGCTGGATACCACAGGGGCCGCAAGAGGGAGCTGCAGGGAGGACCGAAGACTTCTTTGTGCCCTTTAACCCGGAAGTTCGTCAAAGGAAGAGCGACGGGCTTCCGGGGTGAAAAGAAAGGACTTGTACCTGACCCGGAAGGGATTGAGAGTCACATGGACTGGGGATTGGAACACTTCCGGGTCAGGGAAAATAAAAGGACTATGGGAGCTCCCAGACGGGGAGTTGAGCTGGGTGGAAGGGTGGCAACGCATCTGGGAGTGGAAGATTGATTTATTGTAGTATTTGTGATTGTTTAATGAGTATAGTGGAGGAGAGGGTGTTTTGTGCACTGTGGCATTTGAATAAAGTCAATTTGTGGACTTTTACCTGGTGTTTGGAGTCGTGGACAAGGGTTCAAGGGAGCGAGAGCGCCCCCTATCTGTCACAATATATATAATATACACACACGCACACATGCACACTTATTTATTTATTTATTTAAAGAACTTCTGTAAAAAGCCAAATTTCCCCCTGGGGACAAATAAAGTTCAATCTACCTATCTAGTTTGCTGTTGAAAATACTTTTTTAATGTTGCTCATGTGTCATTTATGTCTTGAGTTAAATGAAATCTCCCTTGTCCAAGATGTAAGTTAATGCAGGTTTGGATGATTTGCATATTCTGGATTCATGAACCAGTGACATAGTAGCTTACTATAAATGTGTTGAAGGGCATTCGATCCATGTCATACAACTTCTGAGAAAATGAGTGCAGCTGCTTGATTGTGTCCTCTGCCCAATTTGCATTGCACATACATGCACACTGTTTTGTAAGCCAGCATAGAGCACTTTGAATTTCACAATGCTTTAAGATCTTTACTGGAAATATGTCTTATTTTAAGACATTAAATAATATTTCATTGTACTCTGAGATTTTATTGAGGTTGACTTTGTCTTTATTAAAAAATAAAGATTGTGAGTTTTACTTCGAAAGATCGTTGTACAACATATTGAAATAATATAATTCAATTCTACTTTAATGGAAAAGGAGTAAAAAGAGCCATGGTATGTATCACAACATATGTAACCTCAGAGGCCACGGTGTATCACAACAAGCATTTTGATTTTTTACCATCACTCTTAATAGTCCTGCAAGAATGAAGAGGTCTGTTTACAGATAAAGTAAATGAATATATACTTTAATTGTTAGTGAATATAATAAATTGCAAAATGTATAGTAAATGCTTTTATTTACTTGATTGCCACATACTCTTGGATGGTGTAAAGAGAAGAGAGATAGGAGAGACACAGAACAACAGGTGTATTGATTGTGTTACACAATAAACAGTGCAGGTAGCTGCCACCACCCAATCAATAATTGCTCTTGTCTGCAGGCCACTACACTAGCAATAGGTTTACTAGTGTTCAAGTTAATTTTGTTTTTAAATGATCAAGATTCGGATTCAGCGGGTTAGAAAATGGATGGATGGATGATCAAGATTAATTTCTTATTAAGATTATTTTTGTTAATTAATGACCTCTATTTGCTGCTTCATACATTTTAAATGGCACAATGCTAATGTAACCATGTAGTTTACTTGTTCAAATACTGAATTCAGGTTATCTTGTCTTTCACAATGAAAGGACACATGGGTGCCATCTTTGTACTTTTCAAATATTTTCAAAAGTTTAGAGAGTATTGCAACACTAAAGTAATTGATAATGCGATTCTTTTTTCCAGGAAGTAATGAGCAAAGTAACCCTGTTACAATCTGAGAGAACTAATTAGTAATGTGCCCTCGATTACTTTCCTTGAGTAACTATCCCAACTGTGATGATGATAATCAGAGTTTAATACTGAACGATTCTGAGAGTTTGGAGGTGCTTGAATAGTACATGGCAGTTATTTTGATCAGGAATGAGGGAACTTTTCTGAGTGACAGTCCAAAGCATAGTCATTACATGACTCAAAAACATTGCCAAGGCTTGCTGATTCTCAGTTATGCCAGGCAACTACCTTTGAAGTATTTCAGAAACTGTAGGTCGAGCTGGATGCTTCAAAGCTATCCCTGAAGTGCAAATTGCAGGCTTAAAACAAGAATATGGTCTCAATGCACACCTTTAAATGGGCCTACATTGTCAGTGATGTGTAATTTTGTACCTTCTGTTGAGCTGTGAGAGTTACGCCAGTCTCAAGCTATGAAGTTTTTAACTTAGGCATTAGTTTGACTCAAAAACCTAGAGAGTTAGTGAAACTTAAATTTTGATCTGTTCTGAAATTAAATATTGCCTGATCAATGCATCTTTTCTTTTCTTTTTCTTTGAAGAGGATGGACTGTTGTAGCATTTAAATGTTCAGTGTGGTTAAAGCAATGCACTGAGTTTACTATCCTTGGTCCAGTCCAGTCACTAAGCTCAAATCCTCTTGAAGATTATGATGACTGTTGACAGTTTTCAATTTCAGCAACACTGACATACTGTTAACAGTTCTATAATTTTAACATATAAAGTTTGCCATTGTCCATGACATTCAGACTTATGCTTGAAGCCCAGTAATGACTGTCTTCATTATAATGTTTTATGGCTTTTGTCAGCTGTAATAAAGATATAGTTCTCTATTAACAACATGCTGCCCATAAGACTTAGTGTTAAGTAGATGCTACTTACAGTATATGTGCATTTTTATTTTCAATATATATAGTGTATGGAGTCTACTTTCTGTCAGTAGAATGTCCATTTTATGTTCATCTAATATTAAGTTTAATCTAATTAAACATTTAAATGTCATATGTTTTGACTATGAATTGTTTTAAAAATGAAATTTTGTGTTTTTCATATGTGTTTGTATTGAAAGTGCAACTAAGTTTGGAAATACATGATAAACATTAAGATTCAATGTAAATTAAACAAATAAAAATTATGGTTTAGAACAACAAGAATCAATATCATAAATCATTTAAGTATAATGTGTAAATAAAATACTAACAGTATATTTTTAAGAATAGAAGACTTGTGTACTTTAATGATGTTGTTCCTTATATACTGCAGGGTATTTCAGGGTTGCTTTAGGCTTTCTCTTATTCATTTCAGTGTTTTAACCAAATTGATAATGAGGTCCTGTTCAAGCCATTGATTTCATTTCAAACCTTCATCTCATTCTTCGTTAGCTAAATATTTTTTTCTATTCTGGCAATATGTTTCGGATCATTAGCATGCTGAAAAGTGAAGCGAAGACCTATTAATCTCTTTTCTAGGGTTGAAATATAGCATTTAGTAAAACCTACTTGCATTTTTTCTTTCATTTTTCAGCACAATTGGAAGATTCGTTTTTTGATCCTTCACTAAGTTCTGTACTTCTTGCATCTCACATTGCTGCTTCTTCTGGCAGTTTCTCTGTTTAAATAATATTTTCTCCCAGTGTCACTTATTGCAACTTTACACTTGTCAGTCCTGAGGACTCAGATAACATGGACGTTAAACCCCAAGGTTGAAAGCTCAGACAAAAACATTACATTTTGTAGAAGTAGGGCTGTGCTTCAATTGTAACATGTACTTGTTGTAGGAAAGGACTCTGCTGCTTATTAAGAGCGCTTTGGAGGTTTTTAAAAAATATCTGCCTACAAAAAAAATTGTGTAACCTTTTCCACTGTAATAGGCATTGCTTAAATGCAGGTTTAGTAACAAAAATAATCATACATTTATTGGGTAGGCTATTAACTTTAAATATATATGTAAACAACTACAAACTGAAGCTTCAGTGTCATCATTATAGAACCTACCAAGCCTTTGCCTCTACCCTATTCATAAAGTGCCATAATTCTTTTTAGACCCCTTTAGTAAACGTGTTCCTATGTGGACCTATATGTTGGTTGGTTCAGCCTGTTGTTTTGTTTCATGTTATTACTATTAGGTATCTGAAACAACTTGGAAGTTATCATTAAAAAGGAACCTTTGAAGCTGAAAGTTGTCAAGAGAAAAGACATAACATTGACATTCACTGGGGGCGCAGATGTGCATCTGGATGATTATGCTTTGGAAGAAGCTGAGTGTTTGGAGGCTCTGCCTGCACCACAGATGCTTTGTCCACAGCCACTGCCTACCATGTTGTACCTAGGATGGAGCGTTCTTATTAAACTAGTGTATGTTTCACTGCCAGAGTGCACTGAGCTTTCACACTCCTGGAGTACACAAAAACTCTGAGATGTCAAAGGACTTACATTGTACAAAAATAAGTACACTCACCTAAAACTCACCTGGCCAAGGAGGGAAGTGGTCTTATTTGTCAGACCTGTTGACTCCATTAGAAGGAGAACCTGTTAGGTTACAGCCTTTGACCCCAGGAGGGTGCACAACCGAGGTGCTTCCTGTGACCTAAGGAGGGAGCACCACCAAGTTTATGCCTGTGACCCCACGAGAGGGCACTATCGAGTTGCCACCTGTGCTCCCAGGAGGGGGCAATTTCGAGTTACTGCCTGTGTCCTCAGGAGAGGGGGCCTTCAAGTTACAATCAAGGACAAAAGAGGCTTTAGAGATGACTATAAAAAATAACAGCTCACTTCTTTGCTAATATGTTTTAGTCCAGTTCTCCTTGCAAGGAGGTGCCCAGCAGTCTTCTCTGCCAAGAGGCGCTTGCCTCTCTCATCTGCGCTGTAGTAAGTAGTAAGCCAAAGTCTTCCCCCCTTGCCTGCTCAGTTGGGCCAAAGTCTTCACACCTCATCTGCTCAGCCAGATCAAAGTACTTCCATCTTGCCATCCCCATAAAGGGTATGGTGAGTTTTATAGACTACTAAGAATGGGTAAAGGATGTTTGGAAGTCACCCCTTGGGGAGAAGGTTATGTTGATTGCACATGTTTGCACATTTGACTCACACCTTGTTATATACTATGTGTCTTTATGTTATGTGTCGTGGATTCTTCGTTGTCCTGTGTTCTATGTAGCACCATGGTCCTGGAGGAACATTGTTTTGTTTCACTGTATGCTGTACTACTGTATATGGATGAAATGGCAATAAATGCGCTTGAATTTTGCATATATTTGAGGCAAGGTTTCTCCCCTGGCTTGAGTTCAAATGCTGCTTTTATGTTAGTTTTGTTTATTTTTGGTTTCTTTGGCTATGTTAACATTTACTGATCATTCAATTCCTATGTATCTGTATATCTTGTCGTATGTACCATGGGCTTTATTGGGGATTCCCCAAGAGGTGGGGCCAACTGCTCACATCTCTTTAAAGGTGGAATCAACTCATAGTTCCTTGCAGTCCATTCTGAATGTGCTAGTGGTGTTGTAAGTTCTCTTTTATTTATTTATTATTTTTGTTTATTATTATTCTTATTTTTTCTGGATTTTTGAATTTGTGCTCTGTTTTTTGACTTTGCCTTTTGGATTTCAGATTGGGACTTTGTTTGCTTTTAGGGATTGCCTTTTTCGAACATTGCCTCTTTCCTGTTGTGTTCTATGGATCCATATATGTAAAATAAATCTTTTTTATTTTATAAAGATCCTGTATTTTTACCCTGGTTACTCACTGTGTTTTGACAGTTTAGCATTCTAATGGGTATTTTTGGAATTGTTGAGGACATACGTGCTTTGGCAATTTCCGGAAAATACAGTTACATACTCCTTTTTAAACTATGAGAACCTAAAACATGCAATGGGAGAAAGTGTGGTCCCATAAATTTCAAAAGACTCATTACCATTCATTTGATGTCACAAAATTCAGCTTTTCCTCTACAAAAACATATCTGCACATGTATTTGAAGACTCAAAACTGGATTAATGTCCTTTGGGGTGGTGGCAGACATTCCGCAGGTGTACTGGACGATTACCTATATCAAATTCTTAAATTATTTGAACAAATAAAGTGGTTTTGCATCTCCTGAATCAGAGTCAATAGAGAAATGTTTCAGTTTATAACACAAAGCCATAAGTATGTACAGAATATTATGTAACATTTTAAACTATTCCTAAACCATTTCAGAGTTGTGCACCTGGCAGCACTGGACTAATGCCACTCCATCTCAGGGACCATCCATATATGTACCCACACATATAAATAATGACAATTTGAAATTGTTATTCAACCTAACCAGCATATCTTTTCTGATGTGGGAGGAAAACTGGAGTGCTCAAAGAAAAAGTCAAGTCAAGTGGCTGTATTGTCATACCATCCATACACATTACTACAGCATACAACAGTACAAAATAATGTTTCCAAGACAGTTGTGCAACATACATAAATGCAGAAGAGATGCAAGACAAGTAGAGAACTATGTGTTACTATAAATACACAATAGATAAACAGATAGATAGGTAATACATTAAAATTGATAGTAATAAATAAATAATAACAACAATTAATAATAAAATAGTAAGTGTGCTGCGTATAAATAAAATACTATGAGTGGGTGTGTAAGGAGGGTGGGGAGTAGCACTGAGTTCAGGGTCCGACACAAGAAGAGCATGCAAAAGCCTTGTTGACAACAATCAGCCAGAGGATTTGACCACAGGATGGAGGATGTATGAATATCAAGTGTAACCAACTCTCTCAACATATCGCCAATGTTGAAAGAACTTTCAGTTTATTTCTTGATACAGCTCAGCTTGAAAAAAACCAGTCAAGTCATCACCACATCATACTTAAAGCTAAATTTGGCTGAGAGAGATCTGATACATTGAAGTAGAGCAAGAGAGACATTTTCTTTAAACTGAGGAAAAAAAAAAGTTTTCAGATTCCATTTGCAGTTTATACACATAAATGATACTATCACTGCTACATTACAGTGATCTGTTTCTTACCACTTCTTCCTTTCCCTGATTACTATAATTCTCACTCTCCACAGTTCTGCTTCCTCCTTGCTTATGACATTCTTATTTTAAGTTTTAGAAATTCACAAAATACTTGCTTCCTTCCTCTAGTCATTTTTTATTTTTTAATAAAAATACAATAAAAAAGAATGCATTTATTACAGATCTACTACTGTATATATTTGTAAAATTGGCGAGGTTTCTAATATTGACTGTTGCCATTTTTATTGAAGACCGATTTTAATAACAATAACACTAACAGCCTGCCCGCATCAACCAAAATTACACTATAATTTTCTAATCTTCTGAAGTACACATAATACCGAGCGAATTTAGGGCTAAGATAACGTAATCACTTGATTTTTCTGCTGTAAATGATTTGTCTGCAGTTAACTCATCTGCATGATTAACTGATGGGAAAGTTGGTGTCATTTGAATTTTCTCTCAACTTCCCCAATGATCTTTGACATGTTTAAAATAGCTATTTTAACCTGCTTAAACTAGAAAAGCTACTGCAAGACGACAACAAATTTCACCAGCACTAGTGTTAATTTATGACTTTACAGTTGCTCTTGGATACTTTATTGATTAAGCGCTCAGCTGGAAATTAAGCAAAGTGCTGATACACTTGAAGAGAGTGACTTCCATCTAACACAAAAATGTAGCTAAATATTTGCAAAGCATATGTTTCCAATAAAACAAAACAATGATAAAAAACAAGAGGAGATAAAAAGGCTTCAGAACACAAGTCGTGTGTCTTCTATTGTGAAAACATGCAAAGCTAAAGACTTGATTTACAGCATAGTTACTCAATGAAAAGCTGCTGGTGGCAACAGCAGCACATTTCAAATGAAGAGTTATTAATGAGTAATTAATACTTTTATACTAACTACTAGTTTAGTTAGATGCTGTGCTTTCCCACTTCTCTATTCAGTCCATGAACTCATAATTAACCCAACAAACAGTATCATGAGATATCATCTAGACAAGCTTACTTTGTTAAGACTTCCATCTAATTTGTTCTAAAATTTTCCTGCAATTTTTGGGTGTTTTTAGAAATTAAATCCATTCTTGGTATGTCATCTTCCACCAAATCAGTAAACATTTTCTTTGGGCTTCTTCTTGATCTCAGTCTTTCTTTGCATACAGATTCTGTCCCTTTCACATGACCATCCCCAACCACTTTATCCTCCTTCTATTTATCATTTCATTTATATCACACTTCACAATCTCAGCACTGCACTTGCACACATACAGTACATGATCATTCAAATATGCCCCTTCCAGATTTGCTTCATGTTTCACGTTTATTTATCATGCCATATGTATTTTTATTTACTCCAGCTACGGTACTGACTAATATATCCTACAGAGTAACAGGGATTATGGAAGAGAGATGAAAAAGAGAGTACAGGCAGGGTGGAATGGGTGGAGAAGTAGTAATTTGTAACAAATGGGTGTCAGCAAGAGTGAAAGGGAAGGTCTACAGGACAGTAGTGAGACCACCTATGTTATATGGGTTGGAGATGGTGGGACTGACCAGAAAGGAGGAGACAGAGTTAAAGATGCTAAGATTTGCATTGGGTTTGACAAGGATGGATAGAATTAGGAACGAGTACAAAAAGTTTGGAGACAAAGTCAGAGAGGTGAGATTGTGTTGGTTTGGACATGTGCAGATGAGAGGTGCTGAGTATGTTGGGAAAAGGATGCTAAGGATAGAGCTGCCAAGCAAGAAGAAAAGACGAAGACCTAAGAGAAGGTTTATGGATGTGGTGAGAGAGAACATACAGGTGATGGGTGTGACAGAGCAAGATGCAAAGGACAGGAAAATATGGAACAAGATGATACTCTGTGGCCACCACTAATGGGAGCAGCCGAAAGAAGGAGAAGATTGTGACTAATGTATCCAAGGTATACATACCACCATAACATACATTATCCCTGTTTCTCATACAGAAATTCATGTGTATTATTACCATGGCTAGAGGTTGCTCTCTCCAAAGGGGAAGAAGATAACACAATATATGTTTAAATTCAGATGACATTTATGTAACATAACCTTTTTTTTGACAAAAAAAGCATTGATTTTGCTGTTTCCATGTGCTTTTTCTTATTATGAAAATGATTTGATATAACAAAGTTGAAAGTCATTTCAGAGAAAGTAATAATACATGCAACACCTTCTACAATGGTACAGCTCCAAAATTATCATAGACTTTTCAATTTAATTTCTTCATTCAAATTCATAATCATAAAGAAGAGAAACAGACTGAGTTTTTACCAGACTGCTTTATTTCATTTTACACTTGCCTAATTTGTTAGTCAGGATCTATAGCCATGCACTTGCACAAGCTCTCTGTCACTGATTAGGTTTAAGACCAGTCTATTATTTTTTTTTAAGTTACTAATTAGAAAACTACCCAAGCAATATCCATAACAGTTGCCTACTTAATAAAAAAAAGAAAAAATGCTTACAATAAGAACACTATTAAAAGAACTGGCTAGAACTGTACTTTTGTTACAACAGTGAATATTTTATTAAGTTTAGTTCAGTAAATTTCATATTTTACTCAATACAAACTGCTCAAAATATTAAAAAAGACCAATGCAGCTAAGATTTAAACTTAAGACAATAACTTTATTTCTTTTTAGATGAGATCCTTATTAATATAAAAAATAGCACAACTTTAAAGAGAAAAAGTCATTTAACCCAATAAAGCTTATCAATCCTACTCACTAAATTTCTCCAAAATAGCAAAGTCAAGTTTTGAAGGTCAACCACATTACTTGCTGATTTATTTCACATGTCTATGGGTCTCTGTGAAGAAAAACTTTCCAATCTTTGTGAAAAATGTACCCTTATCAGGTTTCCAACTTATTTCAAACTACCAGTTTCAATCCACTGTAATTAATTTAACTCCATTCATAATTTAAAGCACGTCAATCATGTCTCCTCTTAATCTTAAAGATGTCTCCTCTTAATCTTAAAAATGAAAAGGCTCAGCTCTTTTAATCTTTTCTCATAATTCGTCCCCTGTAGCCCTGGGATCAGCCATGTTTCTCTTTTCTGGACCTTTTTTAGTGCTGCTGTGTCCTTATTGTAGCCTTGAGACCAAAACTGTACACAGTACTCCACATGAGACCTCACCAGTGCGTTATAAAGCCTGAGAATAACTTCCTTGGACTTGTACTGCTATACACAACCTAACTATATAGGTGCTATATTTATTCCACATGTCTATGGGTCTCAGTGAAGAAAAACTTTCCAACCTTTGTGAAAAATGTACCCTTAACAGGTTTCAAACTCATTTTAAAGTAACAGTCTCAATCCAATGTATTAATTGCATTCATATTTCTAAAGACTCGATCATGTCATCTCTTAAGTCCTTCTTAAACTAAAAAGGTTTAAATTCTTCAATCTTTCCTCATAACCCATAACTCATGGTATGGAATTGGCTGGACACTCTTTTCTGGACCTTTTCTAGTGTTACTGGGTCACCTTTGCAGCCTCGAGACAAAAACAGTACACAGTGCTTCAGGTGACACTTCTGCAGTGCATGATACCATTGAAGCATAACATCACTTGACATGTAATCTGCTTCTCAAACTTTTAGTGCACTGTCGAGATACTGACTGTACAGCAAATGGTGACAAGTCCACTATGAATCCTAGGTCTTTCTCATATGGTGTACTTTTAAGTTTCAAGCCTCCAATTACACATTCAGATTTAACATTTTTACTTCCTATGTGTAATACTTTAAATATACTTTCGTTAAATTTCATCTGCCAGAAATCTGCACACGCCAGTATTCTTTCCAGGTCCATATGCAATGATTCAGGTGATTCAGCAGATTGTCTGCTATCCACCTAATTTTGTATCACATGTAAATTTAACCAGGTTGTATTTAGATTGTTATTGAGATTGCTTATGTTTACTAAAACAGCAGCAGCCCAAGCACTGATCACAGAGATAAATCGCTTTTAACATCACCTAATTCTAATAAGGTTGCTCACACCATTACCCTTTGCTTCCTGTGTTTAACCCAATATTGCACCTACCTGTACACTATGGCTTGAACTCACAGTTTATCAAAAAGCTTTCTGAAAATTAGGATAAATAGTATATTCAAACCTCTGATTATATACTTTGTGGCTGGGTGCAGGAATAACAGACTACTGGAAGAAATTTTGGGGTGCCAACTGTGTGTTTACGGCAAAAGAAAAATTAACAAAAGGAATGCACATTTTGGCATTATTTCCTTGTCTTTGGGCTGAAATTTTACAACAGAAAAGAAGGCTTCTGAGCTGTGGGGGTCACTTTGATCAGGAGCTCTGTTTGGCGGTTCGCCCTTGCAAAAATGATACCTCCTTCCAGGAAGCCAGGATTTTTATGGATTATGTGCTGCTGGAAGGGCGGAATCAGCTGCCCTCACTGGGTGGTTTCTTGGTACTGCTGGAAAAGAAGAAAAAGACAGTGTTAGGAATAGCGCTTCTTCTCATTTCAGCGGATTATTAGATACCTTGGTAGAGCCCGTAAGGAGATCTGCCAATGCACATGCATGACAACTTGTGTTGCTTCATCAGAGAATTCTAACATGTTAGCTAAACAAGATCAGATCACCCCTTCTGAATCCATGTTGCCAAGCGTATTTAATAGTAACAATAACAGCTTACTTAACAATAGTTTAATTATAATAACTGAAAATACAATACCTCAAATATAATACAGTAACCTTTCACAGTAAATATAATATAGTAACCTTTTAAAAATATATACCCTTAACCTAACCCTAAGCTTAAAGAAAGTGGCCAATGAAAGTGGAGCAAAACAAGCCAGAGGAACTAAGTTTCAATAGAAATAGTAACTATAAGTTGTGGCAGTAGGGGGCGCTAGTGCTCCCTTGAACCCTCAGGTACAACTCCAGACACCAGGTAAAAGTCCAAGACAGTTTATTTTTATCCACAGTGCACCAAGCACCTTCCACACTACTCATAAATCACTAAACAACACAATAACCACTCCTCCTCGCCCAGACACTTTGCTCCTCTCCCACCCAGCACAGCTCGTTGTCTGGAGTGAGGCACCGCCCTTTTATAGCCCCTGACCCAGAGGTGTTTCTGTCCCAACAGTCCACAGTTCCTTATTCCTTCCGGGTCAGGGCAATCAGTCTTTTACTTCAACCCGGGAGCACGTCATTCCTTCCCGTCACATGACCGTGACGTACTCCCGGGTCATAAGGCACAAAAGAGCCCATAAGCCCTCCCACAGCGACTCCTGGTGGACCCCAAGGTATCCAGCAGGGCTGTGTAAAAACATTACATAGTCCATAAGGCCCTGCTGGAACTCGGGGCACGATCCTGCTGTCGGGAGAGCTCCTCTTGGCGGCCTGGGGGTGAGAGCCGGAGCACGAAGCCGACAGTCCTCCACAAAGTAAATAATAAAGTGCCACAGGCTCAGCATATAGTTTCTCTGTACTCAAGGCAGATTGCACTCTTAAAGTGTTGGGGGATGTCTGACATAGTAAATATAAAAAAGAACTGGCAAATTTAACTGTTGAATACTCTAAATTAATCAGCTGATAAAGGCGTAAGTACCACTCATGCAGCTACCACCTATTGTTTGAATACTAAGCATTTCAAATAAAATATACCTATTTTGCTGCTACAGAAAGACATTATAACACTAAACTAATGAAATTAACTGATAAGAGAACAAATAGTAAACAAAAATATTGTCAATGTGGGCTGACATGCACTTGACGCTACTCAATGAACTGCTGAGGGGAAATAATGAGTCAACATATGCTAAATCTCCAGCACTAAGCTGGAGAAAGAAAGTTAATATGCTGACTTTATTGGGTGCCACCAAGGGGTGGCTTCACATGTCTTCTTCCAAATCAAATGTGGAAGCCTTCCTGCAATACAATATTTCCTAAAGATCAAATTAAAATACCACAGTAATTTGAAAAAGAAAAAAAAAAAACAAAGAATCAATAAAAATACAATTAGTGTTCAAAAATCAATAAAAAAAAGAACCACTAAAGGAAAGAACAAAACGACTTCGAAGATACAAATATTACTAAGATAAAACACGACTTTTATAAACTCTTCCTGAAAAAAGATCACCTTCCAGTACACATTTCCCAGTATGTATAAGCTCTCAAACACGTTCACATGGGAAGCAGTCTATGGGCCTAACTAAAGGTAATATACCAAGTCAGGGGTTGTCGAAGCGCATTAATGTCTTTTCTTCCTCATCTGCAGAACCCCAGAAGGTAAGGTCAGTTAAAACCTAACCAGCTTCCACTTCCCTCTCCAGACCACACCCACCTGCTGACCTCACTTCCACCGGTGCCCTGTTGGATTCTCCTCTTCCTTCCCACCGCCTCTAATGCCAGTCACTTGCCTTCCCCAGTTAGTCCCATTCTGGACTCAGTCTTTAGAGACTACTCTACAAAAAGATATTGACTAATACTAACAACAATATACAGGATGGATCCTCAAACCCTTTACTTGTTACTGTGTTCTCTTTTACAAGGCATAATGACTGATGTGGTGCCCCATAACAGCACCACTATGGCCAGGAAACCCAGAAAAAAGGTAATAGCCAACAAAACAAGATAGTAGGGTAAACAAATGAGTAAATGATAAAAACACATAAAAACAACACAAGAAACACATCTTACAAGCTGTGAAATCTAACAAATCCCCACTCTTAGGGTGCAGCCTCTGCATGAGTGTACGAGTTTAAACTATGCTTCAGTATTACTACCATTAAATGGAGTGGAGTGTTTATTTACCCCTCAGTTCATTTCATTTTCTAATTTAGATGTTTTGTTATATTTTGCACTACTTCTATCTAGAGTGAAGGTCATAGAGGATCATTTTAGGGCAGAGACAAGGAACTCCAGATGTCTCTAAACATGTTCTATTTTTTGTAGGAGAGAGCTAGAAGCATTCAATTAATTGAAGCAAGTATATGTGTTTTAGTAATATTATCCTTCTAGATTACCTGGGTAAAGTCTTAAGCTTGGAAAACATTTTCAGAAAATAATCAGGTGTGGTAAATAATCAAGCCTTGACACATAAAGAGGTTTGGTGCAGCCTCCTGTATACTTGAGAATTGGCTGCAAAATGCGAAAAAACATTGAGAAAAATGGTCTTTACAGACAAGAGCCCAAAACAGTACTGCACAAGTCAGAAAACATGGCGGATATACAGTTGAATGGCAGAAAGAGGAGGGACCTTGGGACTGGAACTGGAAATTAGGTAATTGGGCTGTGACTTCTTGGAGGTGGAACCAGAAGTGTCGTCTTTTGGGACTGAACCTGAAGTGATGTCTTCTGGGGTGGAAGCGGAAGTGATGTCTTCATGGGAGCCAGGTGGAAGGAGACAAGAGAAAGGATTAATGCACTCTGCCACCCCCGGTCTGATCGGGACTTACCTTCTTTGGAGCCCTTTAGCTGCCCACAATGCGCACATCCGTGTGAGAAGTGTTTTTCCTCTACTTAAGGGTTTCCCCACAAAATCATGGGTTGCAAAAAGAAAGCAACCCAGGAAGCAGAGGTAGTCATGACAATGTTTCAATACATCATCTGCACTAAAACAATCAAAACTATATTTATACTATAAATATCATTTCCGATTCTCACAAAAAGGAGTGTTTAAATATTAAAACAGAACATGGTTAATGATTTCAGTGAAGTTCAATGCATTCGTGTTAATAAATTGCTGCTTCATTTTGTAGTGACTTTCGGAAGCATGTGCGTACAATTCAAATATTTATTTTGTCTAACCTAAATCTCCACAAAGGACAGTCATTATGAAGTCAAGTTAACTTAAAGTATCTACTTACATTTTTTTATTTCATCTGAATGAAATTATTGTTGGAAACATTAATCCAGTATAAGGAAAGTGTGTGTGTGAAAACTATGTTCATTGGCTAAATAAGAAACACAATGATTGGTAAATTGAACAGTAGTTTACCCCCTCAAAGATAAAAATTAGATTCACATCAATTTAATCCACTCTGGCACAAATACCCGTCTCTTGTACTTATTGGCTTCTGTGTTTGGTTCTGTAATATTGTAGCTAACTCTGATTAATAGCCCCCATGTGTTTCTCTGTCTCAGTTACAATTTTAAGCAAAAGCATTTTACATGCCAAAATGTGTGTCTGCCCACCTACTGGGAAAAAGAATAGGTACTGCATTGATATATTTAATAAAAAAAAAGTTAATGGCTTTTTGCTAGTGTGTAGCTTGTGCACTGCCATTTTAAATTGTCCTAAAGCTAATTACATACTGCACTAATTTAGATAAAAAAAGAATAATTGTACTAATTGTATTTAACTACATAACAGAGGTTATGAGGCTTATTTTGAGAAAATGGTAATGCTAGAACACTTCCCGCATATATGTTTTTGTATATGTTTTATGTTATATAGAGTATATATAGCTTAAGGTTGGACTGCTTTATTGAAGATGACAATCCCCACTTCCAAAACATCAAATTTTACAACTGCTGGAGCCCCATTGCCTAAATTACCAAGTACTTCAGGGAGTACATGGGCACCAGGGCTAGAACACTTTGGAGCTTCTAAGACAATGCTGCAGCTGAGAAAATAGTTTTGCTGGTCAGGCTGCAGGCAAGACATTGGCCTGTTCATCCACTGCTGTGATAACTGCACTGGACATAAAAGTCTACAATCACATGCTCCTCTCCATTCTCTTCAGACAGGACACTGAATGGAGCAGGTTGGCAGGGACAATCGTGTCCCCTTTCCAACCTCAGATGCCAATACTCATTATGTCCTTGTGGCTATGGACTATTTTACAAAGTGCCCCAAGGCAGTCCCCGTGATTGGGATGTACTTCCGGGCTGTATGCAAAATATACGTGTCTAGGCCTCCCCTGCAGCATCCCCTGGCAGCCCCGATGTTATCCAGCAGGGCTGTGCAGTAAAAGTCCAAAGTCCATGATGCCATGCTGGAATTCGGGGCACCTCCATGTTGCAGGGAGGGCTCCATCTGGCGGCTTGGGGGTATTGGCCGGGATAAGCTGCCGACCATATTCCACACATGTTATAGCAAGTCTTTAAATAAGCAAAGAGTATGTGTTTGGTTCTCGTTACTAATAAAAGTTAGTTATTCATTAACGGGCAAAACATGATGCTTCACATCTCCTTGTGAAAGACTAGTTCATGGTTTATGACTCATTCATCAAAGTATTTTTCGCAGCAAATATGCAGTTTGACAGATATTTTCCTGGAAATTTGCCATATGGTTGGCATAGATACATTTTTTCCCAGCACCCCATGATACTTTTCAAGGTGACACCACATATCTGTAAACAGCCATGATGGATGGGGATATCACGTGTGAATACACATATGCGGATCTTTTACACATGGCTCTTGTAAGCTTACTCCATCTCACAATTAGCTTTGTGCATGTCATTAGCTGTGTACTGCACCTGAATTTTCACCCCAAATATACTGCTCAAAAGAATTAAAGGAACACTTTTTAATCAGAGTATAGCATAAATTTAATGAAACTTATGGGATATTAATCTGGTCAGTTAAGTAGCAGAGGGGGTTGTTAATCAGTTTCAGCTGCTGTGGTGTTAATGAAATTAACAACAGATGCACTAGAGGGGCAACAATGAGATGATCCCCAAACCAGGAATGGTTTAACAGGTGGAGGCCACTGACATTTTTCCCTCCTCATCTTTTCTGACTGTTTCTTCACTAGTTTTGCATTTGGCTACAGTCAGTGTCACTACTGGTAGCATGAGGCCATACCTGGACCCTACAGAGGTTGCACAGGTAGTCCAGCTTCTCCAGGATGGCACATCAATACGTGTCATTGCCAGAAGGTTTGCTGTGTCTCCCTGCACAGTCTCAAGGGCATGGAGGAGATTCTAGGAGACAAGCAGTTACTCTAGGAGAGCTGGAGAGGGCCATAGAAGGTCCATAACCCATCAGCAGGACCAGTATCTGCTCCTTTGGGCAAGGAGGAACAGGATGAGCACTGCCAGAGCCCTACAAAATGACCTCCAGCAGGCCACTGGTGTGAATGTCTCTGACAAAACAACCAGAAAGACTTCATGAGGGTGACCCAAGGGCCCCATGTCCTCTAATGGGCCCTGAGCTCACTGCCCAGCAGCATGCAGCTCGATTGGCATTCGCCATAGAATACCAGAATTGGCAGATGCACCACTGGTGCCCTGTGCTATTTACATATGAGAGCAGGTTCACCCTGAGCACGTGACAGAAGTGAAAGGGTCTGGAGAAGCCATGGAGAACATTATGCTGCCTGTAACATCATTCAGCATGAGCAGTTTGGTGGTGGATTAATGATTGTCTGGGGAGGCATATCCATGGAGGGTCACACAGACCGCTACAGGCTTGACAAAGGCACCTTGGCTGCCATTAGGTATCAGGATGAAATCCTTGGACCCATTGTCAGACCCTATGCTGGTACAGTGGCTCGTGGTGCACGACAATTCCTGGCCTCATGTGGTGAGAGTATGGAGGCAGTTCCTGGAGGATGAAGGAATTGATACCATTGACTGGCCACCACACTTTCCTGACCTAAATCCAATAGAACACCTCTGGGACATTATGTTTTGGTCCATCCAATGCCACCAGGTTGCACCTCAGACTGTCCAGGAGCTCAGTGATGCCCTGGTCCAGATCTGGGAGGAGATCCCCCACAACACCATCTGTCATCTCATTAGAAGCATGCACTGATGTTGTCAGGCATGTATACAAGAACACAGGGGCCATACAAAGTGCTGCGTACAATTTTGAGTTGCTGCAATT
Organism: Polypterus senegalus; assembly: GCF_016835505.1. NCBI lineage: Eukaryota > Metazoa > Chordata > Cladistia > Polypteriformes > Polypteridae > Polypterus > Polypterus senegalus. The sequence goes on from NC_053155.1 coordinate 68,195,652, forward strand.
ACATTTTGGTAAAATGGACTAGCCTGCCACATAATTTTTTCACTCTGATTTTTGGGGCGTCTTTGAATTCAGGGCTCTGTAGGTTGATCATTTTCATTTCCATCAAACGATGTGGCATCCTTTCGTTCCTAACACATTACCCAGTCTATATCAGTATAGATATCCAGGAGGATTTCTTTTTCCCATTGAGATCTGATGTGTTTTCAAAGTGTTCCTTTAATTTTTTTGAGCAGTTTATATTAAAAAAATCTTGCAGCATTGTCATTTAAGAGGTTGTCACACACATGTGAGCAGGAGGCAGCTAAAGGGCCTGAGTACTGGTAATTACACCACCGACCAGGAGGCTGGCGGGGTGTGCTAGTCGTCAATCTCTTTACTTGCAGACCATTTCTGGGAAATCCCACCAGGTTCTGGTACCCTCGATGGTGTCACTTCCAGTTCTGGGCCTAGAGATGATGTCACTTCCGGTTTGTCATCATCACTTACGGCCAGACCCCGGAGATAATGTCACTTCTGGTCCTGGCAAAATCACTTCCGGTTCCGGCTCCAAAGATGACATCACTTCCTTAACGAGCCTTTAAAACCACCATCTTGACAATCTGTGATCAGTTCTGTTTTGGACTCAATCGTGTGAACATATTTGTTCAATTATTGCAATTTTAGTAGCCAGGATACAATATATGGGTGGCTGCCCCAAACCTTTATAATGTCTTTTGACATTATTTGTCACAAGGTAGTTAGCTGACCATAATGGAAATATTATAAAAATATTTTTTTGTTCTGCATGCATTCATTATATGTTGTGTCTTTAATGTTAGATTAAACATGTTATGCTCCTTTTTAATAGTGCAGATCAAGTACAGACAGAGATGGACCCTGAGTATATAACGCTGACCCCTTGAATTACAAGCTCGGCTGGTAATCCGAAGCTCAAACAGAAAAGTGGAGTAACCCTTATATTCAAGTCAGCGCACCATGCTCATTTATGTAAAGTGGGCATGGGGCAAATGTGTATGTAATTAGCCACACTGTGCGGTGGCGGCCAAAACAAACCTTAAGGCTGCCCTCCACCTCACAGAGTCAGGAAATTCATAAGACCCTGTGAAATAACAATAAAAATGATTTATTGCTATTTACAAGGCATGTCTATCTTCTTGATTAAATAAAAAAATGCAAAGTATCTGCACATATAAATCGGAAACAAAAAAGATGTGCCAACTGGAATGAGCCATTCCCATGCCAACACTTTTTGGCTGAGCCAAATAGTGCCCTGAAGATTGTAACTGTGTGAACACAATTTTTATATATATATATAGTTTTTTACTTATTGCTAGTTTGTAGCCATATGTTGTACGGTATTTTGTTTGTGGTTATTGTTCAGCTGCAAATTTTGTTTTTTGGGGTATAGTAGTGAAATGGTTAGCAGTGCTGTTTCACTCAGGCCATATTTTTTGTCACAATAATCAGCCCAGCACAGTTGGTAGATGCTTTTCTAACCCTCAGAGACACTTTAAAGGTCATTGCACTATTATAATCCATTCCAATCTAGTTTAGTTCCCACTCTCCCCTTGACTTCAATGCATTTTGCAGAGTTTGGCGAAGTTCACAAACATTGCTGTGATTCTGCCAAACTAACACAATGTTCGTAGTATGTACTGTACACATTACTATTTATATACTAGAGTTTTTAATGTTTTAATTGTACAGTTACGAGTGTGTTGTGTGAAGTTCAGCTTCATTGCAACTTTAAATTTTAAAAGGTGTTGATGAACAATAAAGAATTCTTCTGCTGCTTGTATAATCACAAGCCTCAACTGCTAATAAACAGTTGACCCGACATTGAAAAAGTCACCTGAGACCAGAAAAAGAGTTTAGGGAGAGAGTGATTGCAAGATTTTCCATTTTTTTTCTCATCTGCTTCTGTGTCTTTTTACTTTCTCATATACAAAGTACAGGAAAAGTATTTTAATCGTCCAAAGATTCAATGTTGAGCATTTGATGAAGCTCAACGTTTTAGACCTCCCTTAATCCAAAAATACCATTTTTGCAATTATGTCTGTGTGTTTGTCCCCAACTCTTCTTTTGTCTTTGTCATCTTTTACACCATCCTGCAGGGAATCATTTGCTTGACATTGCTTCAGGGCTTCTCTTATTGTTCACTGAATTGTTTGTTGCTTAACAGAATACTGTAGATTCCGGAATATAAGCAGAGAATTTTGTCCTAGATTTTTGGCTTGGAGTTTGGGGGTCGGCTTATACAACGAGCATCATTTCAGATTCAAGATTTCCAGCGCAATGGCGGTTTTGCCGATGAATACGGAAGTAATTAATGATGAAACCACAGTGCCATCTTTCAGATGAAGAAGTAACTTTGCATGCTGGTACTTTAAATTAAATAAAGAATTTATTCAAAAAAGTGTTTTAGTTGTTGATTTTATTAATAAAATTTATAATAAATTATCGGGAAGTTTAAAATAAAAATTTTTGTTTTGATTTACGACCAACATCTTGCGTTACGACCCCAATGCGGTCACGTGTATCCGCTTGCGTGATTGTAAACAAACAACCGAGAGTGTTAGTAAGCGTCAGTCGGAGGCCAGATACATGTGTTTGAGGATGTAATTTCGGTCATTGCAGTGATTTACCTATATATATAATTCACTAAGACCATGCAAGCAAAGCACATAATTGCTAAGGAAGGAAGAGAAGGTAAAGAAAGCCATCACAATCAAAACGAAGATGGAAATTATATGGAAATATGAGATTGTTCTTTGTGTGACCGATCTCACTAATATGTACAGCATGTTGAAATCCACCATCTCGACAATTTTACAAAGAAAAGATTTGCATAAGGAGACTCCTTCTAAACAATAACCACCTTCCGGTTTCATTCTCCTCCTCCTCCCTTCCTGCAGCCCAAAGATGTCAAATTAAATGGTGAGTACAGTATGAAATTGTTGTTTCTAGAATAGAATAGAATGCCTTTTATTGTCACTATACATGTGTACAATGAGATTAAAAGCAGCTCCTTCAGTGCAGACATATGTATAGAACACAACAAGTAAATAAACAAATAAACAAATGGTGCGAAAAGATGCAAAGAAGTTGCAAAAAAAAGGTTCTCTATAGGGCATGTATGGTTGTTTTTTTAGCCTTAGTATAACGCTGGATCTGCGGCCCCTTATCTGCTTTCTTTCCCTCCTCCGTCTGCGTCGTCTCCTAGACCCGACAACAATCCACGGAGAGCCCACTGGTCTCGTTATTTTGTCTGGGATGTTGTGCATGTAAAGAAAAACACTCGAAACAGATGTCTGGCTCTGGACACCGATGTCTATAAGGTTCTGACGGGTGTAGCGGATGTTCGCCGAACCGATCGTGCACAAACAAGCAAAAAAAAAAGTACAAAAACAACAAAAAAGTGCACTGAAAAGGAGAGCCCTGAGCCGCTGCGACTATGCACGCCGCCATGCTCCTAGCTTAATCTAGCCTACTTCTGGTAGGCTAGGCACTTTTTATAACTTTTTGGTTAGTACATTAGAAAAATTATTGGTGTTTTGGTAAATTATGCACATTATACAACCCTTTTTTATTATGAAAAGGTTAAGTAAGTGTTGCAGTGGGAGGTTCGTAACGCATTATGGGTTAGCCTTTGCGAACAAATTAAGTTCTTAAGTCAAGGGTCCACTGTATTGCGTATTTAAATTAATCAAATTTATAACGAGTCTCCGGAAATCCACCCGCCGATGTACCGTATTTGCGTATATAGTTTCAACACAAAGGTTTCATTTTACCAAACTTCTCCGAAATCACTTCCTGGTTTCCATCAAAAATGCCGGCAGTTTCAAATTCTCGCCGATAAACATGATAAATATACCTCAAGAGACACTTTTAAGGAAATTTAGAAAATTTTGCTTGGAGAAGGGGGTTGGCTTAAATACCGGTCATCGGCAAATACATGTAATTTAGTAGGTAGAGAAGGGGTTCGGCTAATATACCGAGTCAGCTTATATTCCGGGATCTATGGTACACCACTTAATATAATTTTTTCCAAACAGTTTCTTGCTATAGAGGAGGGGTGTATAGGCATCCAAATGATAAAATGCATACCACACTCACTTATGGAGAGAAGTCCCTTTACTTACCACTTACTCCAATACCTTTATTATCTCAGCATTACTTTTTTTTAACCACTACTATGTAAAGAATTGTATGCCATGTGTTGCAAGGGGAAAAATCTTGAATTTGCCAAAGTTTATTAGGAGAAAACAACAAGTATTTGAAGAATTTAAAATGAAACTAAAATAAACTAATTACCAGTCCATCTATTGTTTATGGAACCTTCCTAATTCAGTTGAGACCGCTGGAGGGCTACAGCATATCTTGGAAACATCAGATGCAAAATAGGAACCAGTCCTGGATGATGTGTTGGTCTATCATATGCAATCATGTGCATACTCACTGATGCTGGATCAATATAAAGTTTTCAGTTAACATACTGTAAAACACATGCTTTTGGGATAAGGAAGTACCTTGCGCAAAACCCATACAGAAAATGTGCAAACTCCTCATAGACAGTGACCAGGCTGTTTTTCAAACCTAGTCTTTTAAAGATGTGAGGCAGCAGTGTTAATCATACCACTCCACTCTGACAAGTTCAAGTTAGACGTACCACCTTTTTTCCTTTTAATCCAACTTTGCTTCTATTCAGTTTTTCTTTATTTTTACCTCTTGTTCCCATTTCCTTATTTAGCTGAGTCACTGTAGTTTGTCCATTCCATTTAGGTGCTATTGTGGTTGCTACATGGTAGCTTGGTAGTGTGATGATGCGGGTTCATTGCATGCTCCCATCTTCTCTCCGGGAGCCCTTGAACCCACCACTGTCGGTAATGTTACCGATGAGCTAAGCAGTGAGGCAACAACATAGCAAGGGGATGGTCCAAAAGTGTACAATGCTTTTATTAAAAACAATCAACAAAAATAATGTTCAAATTAAATAAAGTGCAGTGATTCAAACTCATTAAATAAATAATCCATAAAACAAAAGTGAAGTGAAAGTTAAAAACAAATAGAAAAATCTTCTGAAAACAACGAGGTTAAAATAACACAATGCAGGAGCAGTCTTTTAAAACACAATTTAAAGCCCGGTATCTTTTACTTGGCGTCTCTCCTGTTTCTCCCGTCTGGGCCCCGCAACAAGAGAGTCATCCTCTCAGCAGCTGCCCTTTCCTCCGCTTGACTGGTCTGGAGGCCTCCCTATACCTGGCTTCAGTCGCGCACTCATCCCAGACTGAGACTTGGTTTTCTTGACAACCAGGACGCTCACGTCAAGACCTTCACCAACCAAGCCTCCCGACTCCCGTGGCCTGGCGTCCTTCAACTGTTCACTCCAGCTCCTTAATCGCTCAGCTGGAGCGATCACTTCCTTCAGCCCCACTGAGTGTTGGCCAAACACTTCCCTCGTGGGCTCATCTCCCAGCTGCCTACCTGCGAGCCATTGCTTGCTCGCTCACACCGGCTCTCTCGCCACACTGCTTCCTGTTCTCCAGCAACCTCCGTTTCCTTCTCTCTCTTTTTTCTTTTTATCCCCTCTTTAGCCGACTCACGCTTCTATTTATCAAGAGGGCATGGCAGCTGTGGCAAATCAGCAGCCCCAGGAACAATCACGGATGCGGACAGTTTCCCACCTGTGCACTTAGGTGATAAACGCCCACATTGTGAATTGCCCAGAGAACCGGGGACCCACTACACCACAGGTAATCTTTGATGCTGATGTTTTGACTTGGAAACCCTGCAGTGCCACTGGCATTTTTTTATACTTTTTCTCCTCTCCTTGGCCATCTCACTTATATTTAGAGACTTTAAATGACACTACATACATTATAAGTATTCTGCTTTTGTATTATTGGTATATCATGTTATGTAAGTGCATATTGATTTATTCTTATCTGCTATTTTTGATATTCATACTTTTAGCAATTTCCACTTTGTTTTTCTTCTCTTGTGATCTATTTTGTGATATTTTGTAAAGCACTTTGAGCTACATTTTATGTATGAATAATGGCTATAGAAATTCTTGTTCTTGTTGTTGTAGTGCCAGTAAGGCTTGCTTAAATTGAGACACCAGGATTATCTGAGCCACTTTTAGATCCACTAAGGAGGGTTTGGACAAATCACACTTTGTAACTGCGGCAAATAAGTGTCATGTCTTAGCCTGCTTCATACCAGGCTAAAGATGAAGCTTAGCACAGTCCTTTGGATTCAGAGATCATGAATGTACCGTTCAATAAAAAACAAAGCCTTGGCGAAACGTTCCAGCTTTTTCTTTTTAGTATATCTAATATGCTGAATTCTCATTTAAATTCATCTTACATGTTCATTACAAAATGGAAAAGCATTATAACCTAAATTATCCAGTGAAAATGAACAACATTTAAATGATGTAATTTGTTACCACCTTTTTTGTCACTGAAGAATTTTCTTAGCAAATCTAATGTTGTTGCATTCTTAGTTACACTATCGTTTAAGTTAATCTAATGTTCATTGCAAAATGATAAAACATTAAAAGCTATACTGTTCTTTGAAGAATGACAGGAATTAAAAAATATCACATTTACACCATTTGCAGTTTTTTGTTTTAATAAAAATAGGTCATAAAGGCATGTTCCATAATGTTAAAATCATCAGTTATAAATTACCAATTCTAAGTCAGTAAACGTCAAACACTAATGCAGTGCAAAGATGTTCACAGTAATGTAATACACTGGAAAAAATTGCTGTACCTCAAGACCTTTTAGAATCAACTCTGATGAACTCCTACTCCCATGTGCTGAACTTTTAAACCACCAGCACTAATAATGAATAGAAAGAAAGTCCACTGTCATTTTTTTATACAAATCATGGTTGTATTTGCATGTAAATTTTAAAATAATAAACAATCCTCTTTAATAAAACCCCTGTGTGTGTCCAGGTGTTCGTGTGTGTGAGTGTCTTCCAGTGAAGTACGCATGCACGTGTTCCCTGTGCATTCCCTGTGCAGAGAGAGAGAGACACACACAGGTGCATGTGCCAGAGAGACACACACACACAGGTGCGAGAGAGACACACACACACAGGCACACGAGAGAGACACACACACACAGGCGCGTGAGAGAGAGACACACACACACACAGGCGCGTGAGAGAGAGAGACACACACACAGGCGTGCGAGAGAGACACACACGCACAGGCGCGTGAGAGACAAACACACACACACAGCCACGCGCGTGCATTGTTGCAATGTTACTTTTCTTGGTTGTTTATTAAATTACAGATTTTTCAAATGTTCATTTTTTTCCCTGTGCTTAAAACTCATTACAATACAATACAATACAGTTTATTTTTGTATAGCCCAAAATCACACAGGAAGTGCCGCAATGGGCTTTAACAGGCCCTGCCTTTTGACAGCCCCCCAGCCTTGACTCTCTGAGAAGACAAGGAAAAACTCCCAATAAAAACCTTATAGGGAAAAATGGAAGAAACCTCGGGAAAGGCAGTTCAAAGAGAGACCCCTTTCCAGGTAGGTTAGGCATGCAGTGGGTGTCAAAAGTAGGGGGTCAATACAATACAATATACAGAACAGAACAATTCCTTAAGACAGCATAATAATAAAAATTTTAGAAGTACGGTTTAACAGTAGATGATATGACATAATTAGGTTTGGATATTTTTAGAGTCCTGGAGACCTCATCCATCTAGCTGCCTCCCCATTTGGCCATGCCACGGCTGAAACGTTGCTCCGATGGAAGGACCCCTCTTTCCCATGATTCCTGTGATCCTTCATCAGGGATGACTTAACCATAGGCAGGCAAACAACTTGGCAGGTGGGCCGTGGCACCAATTGCCACATTTGGGTACCGAGAAAAGAAACAGAATAGGTGAGGGTTAGTATTCAAATATAATTATCATGTTACTTATGTTATAGTGCTAATGACTAACAACAGAGATGCAGTATGTACAGTTAATCAGCAGCTCTAGTCAGGATATGCTAAACTGAAGTAGTGAGTCTTCAGCCGGGATTTAAAGGCTGAGACTGAAGGGCATCTCTTATGGAAGCAGGAAGACCATTCCACAGTTTAGGGGCCCTGTAACTAAAAGCTCGACCTCCCACTGTTATTTTATTAATCCTTGGAATCCTAAGCAGACCGGCATCTTGAGATCTTAATGTGCTCAGGTTTGTAAGTCATGATAAGTTCAGACAAGTAAGCCGGACCTTGGCCATTTAATGGTTTATATGTTAAAAGGAGGATTTTGAAATCTGCCCTAAATTTAACCGGGGGCCAGTGTAAAGATTTAAGAACTGGGGTTATGTGTTCATATTTTCTTGTTCTTGTAATAATTCTTGCAGCCGCATTTTGGATTAACTGGAGGCTGTATAGAGAACAGTTTGAACAGCCAGTGAACACCGCATTGCAGTAGTCAATCCTACTAGAGATAAATGCATGAATTAATTTCTCACAATCCTGTTTATTTAGAAAGCCTTAATTTCCTAACATTTTTAAGATGGAAAAACATGTTTTGGACGACTTTGTAATATGCTTTAAATGACATGCTGAGTCAAAGATAACTCCTAGATTGCGGGCTGATTCAGTAAAATTAATTGGGATTCCAACTGAGTTAAATGACGACAAAATATTGCTGTGATCAGCGTCATTCCCTCCAACAATTAACATCTCTGTTTTATCTGTATTTAAAGACAAGTAGTTCTCATTCATCCATTCCTTTAATTCACTAACACAACTAATTAAAGACATCGGAGAAACTTCATTTGATTTAAATGAAAGGTATAACTGGGTGTCATCTGCATACGAGTGAAAATTAACATTATGTTTCCTAATGAGAGATCCCAGTGGAAGCATGTAAAGTGAAAACAGTAAAGGTCCCAGTACTGAGCCCTGCGGGACACCATATTGAACTTCTGTGTATAATGATGGAGTACTGTCTGCACATTTCTGTACATACTGGAATCGATTTGATAAATAAGAACTGAACCAAGCGAGCACGGGCCTGTAAGCCCAACATCGTTTTCTAGCCTGTGCAGTAAAATAGAATGGTCAATGGTGTCAAATGCTGCACTTAAGTCCAACAACATAATTACAGTGGAATTTCCTTCATCAGAGGATATCAGAATGTCATTTACAACCCGTGTTAGTGCCGTTTCTGTACTATGACCAGTGCGAAAGCCAGACTGGAATTTCTCAAATAAATTGTAACGCGTAAGGTGTGACTGAAGCTGACTGGCGACTACTGTCTCTAGTATTTTAGAGAGAAATGGTAAATTTGAAATAGGCCTATAATTATTTAGTATGTGTGGGTCTAGGTCTGACTTTTTAAGTAAAGGTTTAATGACTGACACTTTTAGTGCATCAGGTACGGTGCCATGCAGTAATGAACTATTGATAACGGTTAGAATAGGCGCTGCAAGAACATCCATTGCACTTATTACTAGTTTTGTTGGCACTGGATCTAGGGAACAAGTAGTGGGCTTCATTAAAAAAAATGTTTTTAGTGAGCGGTTCGTAGCGCTATACCGCAAACTCTTGCAGTGTTAGTTTTCTTTGTTGTTCAAGGTTGTCTCAGTGTTATTCAATATTTTTACATTTAGTTTACTATTACGCTGTGTATTCAATGGTATAATTAACTATATCTGTGCTTAAAAACTTAAAAAAATATATATTTACATACAGTTCGTACAGTCTGGAACGGATGAATTGTATTTACATGCAATCCTATGGGGGAAATTACTTCGGTTCACGACCAAATCGGGTTTTGACCAGGGTTTTGGAACGAATTATGGTTTTAAACCGAGGTTCCACTGTATTACTGTCAGAGAAAATTACAGGCATTTTACAGAAATACAAACCAGTATTACTGCAAGAGAAAATTAAAGGCACACAATACAGGGACGCATATTACAGCCACATACAAGGTCCCTTGCCATTTAATATAGACTGTTCCTACTAATGTTTATGCACTACTGTTCTAGCGCCTGTTATTGTAACGGGCTTAATGTCTAGTAATATATAATAATACATTCAGTCGAACACCTCAATAATGCATTCAACCTCTTTATTTTTATTATAGTCCTTTTTTAATACAAAATGTTCTGTAATTGTCAGTAAAATAAAAACACTCATGATTAAAATAGTCAAGTCTGCTCAAGTACTCGTTCTGATGATTTTCATACAGATGTCTATGGTTACATCCATGTGAAATCATTGACTTAGTGTCTATCCCTATTAATGAAGGAGCACGGATTATTTGTAACAAATAGTTAAAGGACACAAGAACGTTGGTATTTCCTGAAGTCTATAGAATTGCAAAAAACAAATTTATATACAATTTTTTGCAGCCATTCATTCTTCAGCAAATGGTCATTGCCAGTCTCAACAATATCAGCCTCTACTAATTTCCCAGAAGTGACACAAAAAAAACACAAGTTGAAATTCAGCTTTGAGTTAGAGTTTTGACATGAACCAAGAGGAATGAACACATTATCTCTAACCATTTTGACTGCATTAGCTTTCTCTAAAACACTGTAGAAAACTATTAGTAATTTATCAAGATGTTATCTCTAACACTATTATCTGTCATTGTTTTTTTCCTCAAACCAATCGGTCAGATACTTGAGATCCTCTACCACCAGCCATCTTTCTTTTCAATGTGAATACTGGTTGATTTTTGTTGGTTATTCTATCTCATATTTTCTATCCGTAGTTGTGAAGATTCATCAGTAGCCCATGTCAAATACTGAATAAAATACTTGGCTTTTACACATTGCATTTTAATTGGTTTTACCTGTAACAATATGCTGTAATTTGAAACTTCTTAAAAAACTATAATAATCTTATTTCTAATATTAATATTGAATCTTCAAAGTTTTTTTGTTTTTGCATCTACTAAAATTTTCTAAATGACCTTCTATTGTCTTGATGCCTTGAGTCTGCTTTCTAAAACAACTTGTTGTAGTGATTGATTGAATGATTTCCAACATGCTATAATTCAACAACATGCTGTTTTTTCCAGAGAAGCGGAACAGCTTTAGTTTAAATCAAATCATGCAGTGTACAAGTATTGGAGGAGAAGGTCCATAAATCTTAACTCTTGAATGATTTTACTACTGAATATGATATTGACCTCTTATGCTTGTGTGAAACCTGGGATTAAAGGCAGTGATGATTTTTCTGAGTAAGTTTGTTTCAACTGGCTATAAATACAGTAGTTTGAGGTTGTATGCACCTTAGAATAGGAGGTGAAGGGCCCAAAATGTCTTGCCAGTTTATAATGTGACTCTTCTCTCCCATTTGAACTTATAGCTTCAAAGGCAAAGTTCTCAGCTACTGGTTATCATACTCATCTGATTACATACCCAGGGGTAATAGTTGATTTATAAGAATTTATCAGTTTTTTTATTTGGTTTGTTTTTGCATTCTTCCCTAAAATACTGCTCTCCATCACACTACTTGGTAATTTACTCCAAAGGTCTTTTGTTTTATGTGATGAAACCTTTCTAACATTTGTGTGAAATTTGCCATTAACAAGTTTCTAATTGATCCTTGTGTCCTTGATAAGAAAGTATTCTAAACGGCAGCTGGAATCTACTGCATTTATTCCCTTCATGATTTTGAATACTTCAATCATGTCACCTCTTAATTTTCATTTGTTTGAATAGAAATCGTACAACCCCTTTTGTCTCTTCCCATAGCTCAAACCTCAAAGGGTATCATATTAGACAAAAAATAAGGTTTGAATTTTCCAATTAAAAAATAATATTAGATAGTCTAATGTATTTGATCTTAGATTAATGGTTCTGGTCATAACGTGTACATTTGTATGTGATTTTTTAAATATATTTTCTTATTATGGTAACGGCTGCAGTGAACAAACACCAACAACAGAAGAAATTCTTAATGTTACTTGGGCAAGTGTTACTTAAATATAACAGCCATCAAAATCCCTAGCATCTATACTGCTGTATTTCTTTCGGTCTAGTAGTGATGGCTGGATGTGCAAGTTTTTCTCTAAACAGTGAGCTGTACAAGCAGCCCTGAAAAGGACATGCGTTGACACAACACCTTGCTACATTGTTTTTAATATTTTTACTTTTTTTATTTGTGCATCTTCAAATCATGAAGTGCTCATGGCAATGTTGAGTGGGTCGTGTTTGATTCACTCAGCTAGTTTTTCTTGCTGAAAATGTATTGTGATGTGCTGTGGTGCTGCAAGGACAGCTGTGAGGAATGGGAAGCTGGGTTGAGGTGGGGACAAAGCACCTCTTTAGAAAGATTTGTGTGTCATGGGTGAGTGCTATTGTACCAAACAGGCAGGGGCAGAACAGTGAAAACAGCAAGAAAAATAAAAGAGCAAACAAGAGGCAGACTTGTGTTTTATTAATCTGGAGGTATCCAATGGGCAGCAGTAGTGTACCATTTATGTCATGCCATTCAGAAAAAAAGCTGGTCGGCACTCACTAGAAAAGTGCAATGATTACAGTATCAGAGTCAGGGTCTACACTGTCTTTCTACTTTTTTTCTCCTTTACAGATGAAGTAATATTTTAATAAGGGTGGCCAGAATATTGGTTTAGGCATTACATGTTAAACCAGCAGCCATGTAACATGGAGACTAATTGTGGGACATGGCATATTGACTGACAAGGTTCTTTAAACCATATATTATGGTCACTAAACCATATCGATTCAATCACATCTATCTCCATAATTTAATCCTGATTATTACAGAAAAATAAATTTAGACAAGCTTATTGCAGCCTTGCTGATTTAAAGTACTGTGTTAAAAAAGGCATTTGATTGCAGAGATTCCTGTTCTTGTGTGCTGCTATTTGTAAAGCTGGCTCAGTTCATTCTGGGTGATTAACTTCTCCAATCTCCCTGTAAACTTGCCTTTTAAATACATATATATATATATATATATATATATATATATATATATATATATATATATATATATATATATATATATATAGAGAGAGAGAGAGAGAGAGAGAGAGAGAGAGAGAGATAGATAGATAGATAGATAGATAGATAGATAGATAGATAGATAGATAGATAGATAGATAGATAGATAGATAGATAGATAGATAGATAGATAGATGCAATTATCCACATTAGAGGGTCTATAACACACTTCTAATATAAGGCTTCAATCTATAATGCCTTCTAGTTGAATCCAAACATCCTCACTAAGCTCTGGCTTACTATCTAATTAAAGAAGAATTGCATTCAAATCCAGTTTTTTATATATATATATATATATATATATATATATATATATATATATATATATATATATATATATATATATATATATGACTCCCCAATCCCCCCCCAGCTGCCTTTTCTTTTCTGCCTATCATTGCTAATAATGTGTCTATGTTATAGTTTTGCCCATATCTATGACTGCATATAGCCAGGTTTCTGTTATTCCTATTACATCATAGTTATGTGCAGTTACATATAAATCCAACTGGCTTATTTTATTCTATATAAAACCTATAAAAGCCGTTGATGCTTTTTTGTTCGTATCTGCCTTATGTCCACTAGTTTGTCTGACCACTACGATGCACTATCATCATCATCAACAACAACAGCATTATTTCTATAGCACATTTCCATACAGGCAGCACGGTGGCGCATTGGTAGCGCTGCTGCCTCACAGTAAGGAGACCTGGGTTTGCTTCCCGGGTCCTCCCTGTGTTGAGCTTGCATGTTCTCTCCGTGCCTGCGTGGGTTTCCTCTGGGTGCTCCAGTGCAGGTTAGTTGCATTTGCAATCCTAAATTGTCCCCAGGGTGTGCTTGGTGTTGTTTGTGTGTGTGTGCCCTGTGGTGGGCTGGTACCCTGCCTGGGATTTGTTCCTGCCTTGTACCCTGGGATTGGCTCCAGCAGACCTCTGTGAACTTGTGTTAGGATATAGCGGGTTGGAAAATGACTGACTGAAGATGACATTTCCATACTCTGGATGCTTTACAAGATGTCAAAGTAATAGTTACAAACAAAGAAAAACAAATTAAAATTAGATTAATAATGGATACATATTATACAAGAAAAAAAATAAGATAAATCTTATCAAATCTTAACAATAGAGTTGGTTTTTAAGTCACATGAGTCACATGATAAGGTCAGATGGTTGGGAAGGTGAGATAAAATAAAAAAAAATCTGCAGGGTTTTCAAGGCCAAAAAACCACTCAGCCTCTACTGGACATTTTACCTAACAAACATGTTCTTAAGTATTGCAGGTAGTTTCCTTATTGTTGTTTTCTTTTTATGATTTTCTCTAAAGAATTTAATACAGTGCATCTCATGGGAAGATAAGGTCTGCATATGTTTTGATCAGGTGGCATTGGCGCAACTACAGAAAAGTGTAGTCATTTATGATGTTTCCTTGAATAACATTGTCAAGTTCGTGTCTTTGAAGGTAGGTATTGTGTCTTGATGTTGTTCTTCTCCTTAATTCACTTAACAGCCTAGAGTCCTAAAATCAGTGAACCACAAGTAAAGGAGAAGGACAGGTTTAACTGTTCATTACCAGCACCAGCTAGCTTGCAGTGTACCACTCTGACAGGGTAGTTTCAGTGATTATTCTATACTTATAAAATTTCAAAGCATTAGTATCTTACAATTAACTATATGATCTGGTAGTGACATCTTATTACATTCCCTCCAAATGCTAACAGATGGTGCAAAATACATAATAAGCACCACTCAAAATATACATTTTTAAAAATATTTATAGTAAACACAACTTTACCTTCTTATTCAAACTTTTGTAATTTTCCATTATATGATTAATGCATTTCCTTATTTAGTTACTTTTTATATTATGTAAGATTGTCTTTGAGGTTCACCCTGTTGACATTGAAGTGTTTTATTCATAACCTTGCACATGTACAACTTGTGCAGTCTGAAATTACAGTTTCACTGCATTATCATTTTGGAAACTTTCAGTTCTTCTTTACTATTGTGATACTTTTTTTTCCTACTGCACAGGGCAATGTGCATGAAGGAATCAGAATTTATGGTTATTTTCAAATATATTCATTCTTTTCAAAGTAAATCTTTGTAATCATAATGCTGCATTTTCAATGTCATCATTTTGTTTTTTCTATGTGGACTTCCATTTTGGGTTGCAGTTGCTAAGAGGCAGGTCCAAGTTTATAGGTCATACTCCCAGAACCTGCATCTATGACATCACTAGTGTGACACTATTTAAGGCATCATTGCATGAGGCTATGTATCCATGATGTGGATAATCCCTAAAAGTCTTTACATTTACTTTTTTGTTGTTTTTGACTACTGATTTCCTGATCTTTGACTAGTTAAATTATGTGTTGGACTTTGTTATTTTAATACAAATGATTTCTTGGCCTTTACTTTGCCAGTTATTTTGATTATGTATCCATCTTCTGGTCCACTAACAGTTTTGCATAGCACCTTCCATTCCTTCCCTCTTTTGGCACTACAGGGCCCTGAGGGCTACAGCCAATATCTACCTTATTCTTGGTAGAAAAATGAGCAGTTTTTTTTTGTTGTTGTTGTTTCCTCACACCTATAGTTTGAGATTTTCCCGGTCAAAGTTATGCAGCACAGTGATGAAGCATGAAAAGTACAGTACTATTTGCTCTTTTAAATGTTGCCACAATTATATGAAAGAAAAAGTAAATCTTGTACCAGACTGGCTTCAAGCACAATTATAATGTGGTTGTGCAGCATCTTTTGATATTCACCCATTGCTGCTACAATGCAGCTTATCCACAGAGCTGATAATTTAATGGCGTACCACCTGCACTGCAGAACAGGTAATCCACCTGAAGCTAAGAATATCTGGGTTAGCCCCTACTTGCATGAGAGACTATGAAAAGCTTGAGTTGCTGCTAGACGAGGTGTTGGTGAAACCATCAGGGAGTGTTTATTCTGTGGTCTGTGTATAGATTCCAATTCCACAGTGAAGTGACAGGAACATTCTTAGCAGACATAATACTGAGGTCCTGAGCAGGTCTCTTGTCATAAAAAATCTCTGGGGATCTTACTCAATGTCCTGGCTAAATTATCTACCACTGGTGGCCATTCTGCCCCCCTAATAATCCTCTGTCCCTTATTGGTTAGCTATCTCTCTCATGCCTTTACCACGTAATAGCTCATATGTGGTGACTGTACTGGCACAAGAATGTCTGCTGTTGCATCATCAATATGGATGCTGCACATTAGTGGTGGTTGAAGTGGCTCCCCACTCTTTATGAAAAACACTTTGAGCAGGTTAGGAAAGATCTAAATAAAAGTAGCTAATTATTACCATTAGTATGTGACAGTTGTGAATTAAGTTTAATTTTATGTAAAATTAAAATATTTTGTTTTTGAACCAAAAAAGAGCATTAATGTAGGAATCTGTTTAAAAATAACTGTTATTCTCAGGTGCCTTAGTCAAGGCACATTTTGCTTTTGTTTAGATTTAAATTTTTCATGTTACAGAAATCTCTTGATTTGGCCTGTTCCCCAAATGGCCTTGGGCAATCTATTTCACTGCTTGTTTTTGATGGTTTTCCCAATGAATTGATTCAAATCAAACATTTAAAAACATTTCTATTTTTTATGTAATCCACACACACATCTGCATTGGATATTTTGCATTTGCACTGGTATGCAGTTTTCAGTTTAAATATGTGAACATATTTGTTTTATACCATTGGCAATATATACTATGACTTCCTTTTTACATACCCTGTCGCAACTAATGTTTAGTCTTATATATTCCAATATTAACAGGGTTATATCCCTTAAACCATTTGTTTGGCAAAAATTCACTTCTGGAAAGTAGAGGTTTTGGTTTTCTGTCAGAAACAAAGTATACTTTTCATTGCAATTTGAAACAATTGTCACAAAATCTTAAGAGATGCTAACCTTCTAATAAATCTAAGAAAATAACTTCAAAATGAAATCAAAAGCAAAAACACATCTTACTGATGTGACTCAACATCTGGCTGCCATATGAGATACCTGGATACCAGCCAACAAGAATGTTGAATAATAAAAATGACTTCATTATGAAGGAATAATGAACATGCCTGGTCCTTTCAATGGAGATTAGACATGCCTCAAGCTTCAATTCTTTTCTGCTTTGTAGTAATATATGTTTTCCTTAAAAACATCTTCAAGCATGATATTAAGAATTGGCCCATTCCTAATGATTGACACATGCTGATTAGTTTTCTTTTTTTCATAAATAGATGGAATCTAATAAATGTTTATTTTTATTCATTTTTTTCTTAGCATTTCCTGCTTTTTATTATGCCAGAAAAATGTGGAAAATTAAAGCTGTTTCCTGAAAAAAAAATGCTAAGAATTGCTAGACAGAGTAAATTATCAGTGATTTCCAATGTATTTTAGTTAAAGGAAACAATTAGCATATTTATCAAAATGTACATGCCTAAGTTTAATAGAGCTAACTACAAATTCATCGATCTCATGTAGGTGTGACAGAAACAGATGTTGCTTTTGCATTTCAAATTTTCTTATTGTTTTCATAAACACTCCACACAGTTTCCTCATGAAGTGCACTTTGACCTTTTATTTTCTAGACAAGTTTTCTACAAAATTCTGCCAGAATTTCTGTATAAGGAAAAAAGCATTTACATTTTAATTTCATTGACAATGTAGGAAATTTTGGAAACTTCTGAGTACTGGTAACACATATCAGCTATCAAAAAAAATCAATGGTAACATATAAAGTTTTTAATTTCAATTTGAGATACAATCCAACATCTGTTTCTTACTTGGTCCAGTCCTATAATGTTCTCAATGCAAGTGCTTAAAGTATCATTTAACTTTAAATTAACTAATTTTTTGATCATCTTTTCAGCCCTTTACTGGCTTGACTCAAGTTATCTCATTATGTTCTTATATTTCTGCTGTTTGAAAATGTAGTGTAGTGGGTATAAACATTATACTTGCCATGTGTTATTTGGACTGTTGATACAGTAATATATGTTATCTTTGGGTTCCACTTTTCTTTTAAAGAAGTAAATGTTACACATTCTTGTGGACAAAACTTGATAATGTGTTCCTTTAGCTTAGGTGAGGGTTAATTAAACATTTTCTGTGTTCATTAACGGGCTATTCTGTTTAAAATGGGTTACAGCATGGAGTTAAAGGTCAATAGGAGACAACCTTGCTTTTGTGAATTTCTAAAAGTAAAAATAAAAGTGTACTTTGGGATGGTGCTGCTTCTTCCCAGATCCAGCTCCCCAGCTTTGAATCCTACACCAGGATTTTGCTAACATCAGCAATCAGCATGTTCTCCTCATATCTGCATTTGGATTCTTCCAGGTATTCTGGCTTTCCTCCCACATCCCTAGAGACAGTCATGTTAAGTTAACTGGTGATTCTATATTGGGCCTGTATAAGTGTGGGCACCAGTGAGTCCCGTGATGGCCTTGCTCCCTGTCAAGGGCTGTTTTCTGCATTTTGCCCAGTTATGCTACAATAGACTTTGGCTATCTGTTATCCTTAAATAGGGTAGAGAATTTGAAATGTTTGCAAAAAAAATCTAACATTCTTGGATAAATTATTGTTAAACTACCTACAGTATAATCTTAAAAACAACACTTGGCTGTGAAATTAGATTATGAAACAAAAGGAGATCATGACCAATTTACAAACTTATAGGCAGCTGCTCCTGCACCTTAAGACATCTTGAGAAATGTATACCACTCCTGACACCTGCTTTTGTTTTTTGCTTACAGTTTATTTACATAAAGCTCTGTTTGAAACAGACAACAAATAGATGTCAGAGGGGTGCATTTTTTGTACACTGGGTCATTCCATTTATCTCTTAGGAAAAGAAACATGTAAATATTACATTTAAAACCCAGCAGATTAACAGGCAATAGGCACCCATTGTTGGGACTGGGGGTGAGAAATTAAAAGGTTGTCTGCAGGATATCGGGTATTTGCTGTATTGCAAAGGAGTCACCACTTTGAAGTTTTTGGCTGGTTGAGATTACAAACAATACCAAGTTGTGATAACAGAACTGCTCCTTCCTTGGAGGATGTCTGTATTTACCTGACTTGGAAATTAATTATTATGTTTGACAATATTGGCTTCTAAACAGCAAATCTGCACTCATTAATGGTTCGTAACAATACACTTTGTTAACTTGTGTTTTCATTATTTGTTAAACCCAGGAAATGTAGAGGTGCCATTGTTTAATCTGATTGTCCAGAACTGATAATTTCAGGGACTGAAGGAGATTTAAGCTTCTGGGCAGGAGAAGGCAAGGATAGCTACGGTCCACTGAGAACACTGCCAAGACACTCGGACAGAGCACAGGGGCTCATAGGCAGACGAGGGTACCTGGCAGGCATGACGTGAGGCACAAGGACGGCAACACTCACTTCCAGGGAGGAACAGACAGCTCCACAAGGAGATGCCGGTTGTAGGTTCAGCAAGAGAGGGAAGCCTCATGAAAGGACCAAGCAAAGCTGGCAGACAAGAAATGAGGCGTGCCTAGGTTACAGCAAAACAAGGAGCCCAGAGTGGAAAAAAAGGAACGACGAGGAAACGCTGACAGGGATTCAACAATCTGACACAACTTCTGTTGGTAAACGAGTGTCCAGTGAACAGAGTGCATCTGTGGATAGTTGAACAATTGGGGTAACACAGAGAACAAACTGGACTCTGCACCACTAAAGGTTGTATCCTCCAATTCTTGTTTTTGACAGACTTTTAGAATGTGGACTGTGTGCTTTCCTTTCAAAATAAGCAATTTTCTTCCTGATACTGTTAGATTTTGTTTATGTTCATTTATCTTTTTAATGTGCTTATTATTGTCTGGTGTAATAGAAGTTACTGTTGCTTTCCCTGAAACTACTATTGTGTCTTTCATTGTGTGTTTATTCACTGCCCAATTTAAAGAAACCTGTGTGCTATTATTGGTAAATTTCATGAGTTCCCAGTCTCTTAATAAAACTGGGTGGCGTAGTCGGATATATTAATGGTGTCTAAGTTAGATTTCCTGTACGTGTGACCAGACACCTGTCACATAAAGCATGGTAAAATTAGAAGATAGCTACACAAACAATAAGTGAGCTGTCACCCATTAATACTGATTAAAAAATCTCCAATTTTAGTGGTAGAAGAAACTTATAGTACATTAGATGTAGACCACCAAAAAGCCAAATCTGCTGAGAGTAATGAAATTGCACATGCTGGATATGAGCACTGCTGGTAACACACTGTTTAAAATATTTTTTATCTAGTGTGTTTTTCTGAATTCTGGTAGCGTTATACTAACTAAAGACAAACTGGGCTTTGTATTATTATTCCATTTCTAAGCTCTTATTATACCATTAGCTTCTTTATACTGTACATGACATAATCTAGGGAAATGCTAATAATAATAAAAGTGAATGCTTTGTTAGTGGAACACAGAGCAGCCTATCTTGGGATAGGGTGACTTGTCCAGCGTCAATCGAGTGCTGTAACAGCTCCAATTTACTAAAGTCCGTATCACTATGGGCAAAAAATGCACAAAGCTCATCAAGTACCTGTTTAAGTTTTTTTGTTGGCCAACACTTAGTTCTTACCCATTGTACTGCTAAAGCAAATCCAACGCAGCCTGCATTTCTGGCAGTATCGTTTTTTTCTGGCTCCTGATTGATGGTATCATTGTTTAGGTTTGCATATGGGTAGATGGCTGAGTACCGCACCTACTCTAGCTATTAAACTGCTGTAGTATCTTAAAGACAAAACATAGTGTTTTAAATGAGAGAAGACCAGAAGAAAAAACTTGTGACAGTTTTAATAATGGGAGGTAGAGAACTGTTTTTAACCAGAACCAAAACAAAACTCAGGAGTCAAAAGTCAAAGAGAGCAAAGTAAAACTCAAAAATCAGAAATGAAAGAGATCTTTCATCAGAACTAAAATGTGATCAAACAGTCAAGAATAAAAGCAAGGATTCATAACTAGGAAATAACACAAAAAGAAATGGCATCACAGAAAATCTAAGTAATTTTAAACTTGGTGCATGAAACCGACCTCAGATTTGCAATCTCAATAATCAATATACAATTAGTAAACTCTGATAGAATTTGCATAGTAAATTTACTAGTCAGAAATCATAACAATTGCATTTGACAAATCTTGCTCTTAGTTACATTGGTTTGTCTCCTAACTGAACCTGCCAGATTCAAAGTTGCTTTGAGTACAGTCAGCACATCAAGGCTTTGAATCCAGGGATCATGTATATCCAGCAACTAAACCTGGTGGTACAGAATCTGACCCCATTTATCAGACTTAGGTGTCATTGTCCAAGCAATCACCAGTCACTGTGCAAAGGTTCACATTAGTAGTCTGCTGGGGCATTACATGCGGGAAGAGCTTCTTGTTTTACCTGAATGTTTTTTTGAGCTGGTTTTTATAAAATGAATTTCACTGTTCTCTGTACATGTGACAATTTTAACCCTTTGAGTGCTTGGCATTTAGTGCTGTTATTATCACACAAGACTTATATGCTCTTCTCCCATCCTATTCAACCTGCTTAAGTAGTCTGAATCGTTTGATATTTGCAGGGGATATACTTTGGGCCAGCAATACTCACCCACTCTGCCATACATGCTTTTTCCAAACCACTGTCATTTTCTGCAACTGTCTTTTCAAAAAGGTCAGGATGGGTGAAGTGGCCAACATGCCCATTCCTCAGCAGATAGGGTTTTCCTATTATATTTGTGACACTGTTAAAATAATGGCTTCAATTCACAGAGGACAAATCATGCCTCCTTCATCAATCCGGTACTGTGGCCTCATACTTCAACTGACTATTGAATGATTCCCAGTCCTTGTCATCAAAGCAATCAGACTTGACAGACATCTTGGGTGAAGGGTGGTTGGCTCCAATTTTCACCCTGTTAACCAATTCCTCCACCTGGAAATTCAGTTGCTGTCTCACACACAAATGACTGTTTAGCAACAGCAGGGGAGTTTCTCTGATAACATACCAGGAGATGAAAATGAATCTAACTGGAGTGAAAGAACCCATTGGAACAAAAAGCCAACATCTGACTAACAAAGAAACCACAAGAGCCAATTTGGATTAATCCTCAGTCTTCGGTTTGTGCTAAGTACAAAATCTGATCTCGGCTTTTTTTACTGAAACCTAGTTTATTAAATTTGACACGATTCTTTTCCCTGAGGCAACATCCAAAGGTTTCACATTCCTTCATAAACAAAGTGGTAATGGTCGAGGAGGTGGCCTTGGGATAATTCGATGTGATGAACTGCATATGTACTATGAGGTGCTTATAGCAGATATTTAAATAGAATCCCGCACAATTGTGGTACTAATTTACAGACCCCCACAATGCCATATTCATTGTCCATGACTGAATTTGGCAGCCTTCTTTCTGACTTAGCGATACATTATGATTAAAATTTTAATATTCACATAGATTTGGAACTGGTCATCTTTAGCAAAAGTTGTACTCACCTGCTAAACTCACCTTCCAGATTATTAATGGCCCAACTCATTGTCAGAATCATTCATGGGATCTACCTGAGATTCAAAATATAAATATGATAAATATGACCCCACTAAATTAAACCTTCTCTAGTCATTGCTTTGTTATGTGCAAATTTCCCTGTACTTGCCAATGCAATCACAGATTAAATCAAAGGTAAAGTGACATTTAAATAGCAGCTCTACATCAAAATTAGTGGATATTCAGTGGAAGATATTCTGAGAAATCAAATGTATCTGGATTATATAAATTAATATTCCCAAAATAATATATCTCTAGAATCTTCTCTTCTTGTTGCTATTTAAATATATTGAGTTAAAACAGGCACTAATTACATTTGTCAACTAATGCTCCTATTCAGCATTTACGGCTTTGGATAGTTAAGCTCTCTCATTTCTATAATTCTTCCTGCTACCCTGTGCCTCCTGAGAATTGTACATTTACATTTACATTACCCAAGTCAGTTTTACTCATGAAAACAGAGAGTAAAAGCACTTACTGTTGAAGTGTATGCCTTCTGGGTATGTCGCACTAGTTAAGATGCGTGGAAAACGTCATCAGTGATGTAGTAATGCCACAACATAATCTCACAAAAGTAAAAGAAAAAGAGAAAGGTTTAATAACTAGTGATATAGCCAACTTTGACAAATTTTTATTACACATCTGAATGGCTACTCGATGAATGATATGCAGCCAGCTCAGCTGCACTAAGCAAATTAAACTATTAGAATTTCAATATGTATTAACAATCCAAACTAAAAACCTCAGTAGTATTTCATGCATAAAAAAACTAAAATCTGCTATTTCAGTAATTTAATAGTTTATCCTCTGTATTTTGAGGAAGTTGCCATTGGAAAATCAGAGAGAATTACTTGGGACTGTGGGAGGCAAGAGACAAAGGCGTAAATAGTTCCAAGAACAGTTATAGTTCCAACCAGGCCAATCCCATTTAATCTGAACAATAATAAAGCAAAAGGCTATCAATGGTGCTCATGCATAAATAAAGTAAGCAAGCATCTCACACTTGCCCGCTGGCAACTTTTACAGAAAAGTTTTTTCAGGTATGGGGGAGCCCATTCAGCCAGGTGCTCAGGTCTTAAATGCGACGCCACCTTCCAGGGGCATCCATCCTGGGCTGCTTCTTGGAGATGTGAGGGAAAAAGGAGATGGCCATTAGCAACAGTACATCCTCTTGTTCAAGGGTGGTAATGCATACTTTGTGGCCCTACGTCGCCCATGCGTGACAGGCATATAAAGATAGGAATTCAGACATATTGTTAGAAGCCTTTTATACAATTAAGAGTATTTTAAAACCAATCCAAAGCAATGCTGTAAGTCAATGCCTTGCAGATAATACTAGACTTAATGTCCTCATAAATTTGTTTTTTGGTTGCAACACTCACTGCTGCATTTATTTGTTTGCATTACAGTAATTTAGTAGGCAACAAAAGTCAGTGTCATTTTCCCAGTATCCGGCAATGACAGAAAGTTGAAAAGCTTGCTATGTTTCTAAAATGGAAAACCACTGTCTTTGAAGCCTGGATAATGTGGGATTTGAAGCAATGATGACAGCATAAGTGTTTACTGTTGGCTTTGGATTGAAAGATAGATAATCAAGTTTCCTCATCAGACTCCTGTTTTTTTCACTATAGCCAGTTAGAAGAAGTTAACTCAATCATGGAGTTAAGAGTAATCCAGCATGACTGACACGTATAGCTGTGTGTCTTCTGCATAGCTATGGAAATTCACCTTTTGTTTTTTTCATTTTTCTTTATATTTTACATAATTAATGAACAATAAACAATAAACAAAATGAGAAATAACAGAGTCACATGAAAAATAATTATTAAAAGTTAACAAAAAATGAACAATAAACAAAATTTGAAATAACAGAGTCACATGAAAAATAATTAGTCAAAGTTAACAAAAAATGGAAAATAGAATAAATCCTGGCAGTAATATAACACTGTATCAAAATCCCTGATTGACAGTCATCTAAATTAACATTTTCTTCCAGTTTTATATGACTGAAACTATATTAAGTCAAGACCAGACATGACAACTCACTGTTTTAAATAATGAATAGGAATACTGTGATCCAGGATGTCAAAAACAGTACTCAGATCTAGAAAAATAAGTAGTGACACTTTGTTTAAATCAGCATTAAGTCTTAAGTCATCTGCTACTTTAAGTAAAGCAATTTTAGTACTATGAATAATTCTAAAACCTTACTGGTATACTATACTTCTTATCATTCAAATTATTCTTTAACTGTTTTATTTAGAATTTTACTTAAAAAAGAAAGACTGGAAACAGGTTGTAAATTGTCTAAAACTGAGAAGTGAATATTATTTTGGTTAAGCAAAGATTTAACAACAGCCAGTTTGCAAAGCAATTGGAAAAATAGCTGATTTTATAATTTACTATATTTACTATACTTTCAACTACTGAATTAGAGACTTCTTTAAAGATAAGCCTGTAGGGACTGTATCAAGATAACATATGAACGGTTTAATCTGGGCAATTACTCTTCAAAGTTCAAGTTCATTTATTTTATTAAAACAGTTTAGATTTGTGTAACATGAGGGGGGTCTGCTACTGCTCCTGAAATCAGCTCGTTACTTTATTGTATTTTGCAAATGCTTCAAACTCAGTCACTGATGCCTGGCACATCCACTTTAAGAATGTAGGTGAACTGATTAGACAATCAGTGGTTGAAAATATTTTTTTTTGATTTTCTGTAAAAGTATGATTGTCTTACAATTCAAGACTTAAGTCTTTTATTTAGCTATATGAGACTTAAGAACCTCATAGTTTACAGTGTGCCTAGTTGCCTAGTTTACACTAAGCCTTGTCAGTTTCAATTGAAACTGCAATCAGTTTTTGTTTTCCATGGTACTGCAGTATTTGATGTTTTGTTTGTGTTTTTCTGGAGCTACCATAACAGCAGCAGTCTTTAGCCTGCTATCAGAATTGTTAACCTTGTTGTGGGCGCTTCCAGCAAGATTGACAGGAATACTGACTTCTAGCTGATTGTGAATGATAACTGATATAGAAAACCTAGAACCTGCATAAACATAAAATTTCCTAACAATGTATTTCTCATTATTTTTAGTCATTGACATTGCTGCATTAAAGAAGAAACAAAAATAGTCAAGACGCAATCTGTACCTCATCATTAAGTCACCATCAATATGACTACATCTAACATACTGTATAGTCATGGTTGTACATAGGCCCTAATGGGCAAAATCACAAAAGTGCAAGATGTTCAATATTTTCTTGCTTTTGAGTCATAATTCTTATTTTCATAAAAAGAAAATCTCTAGCTAAGACAATCATGACATAATTAATAATTAGAACATATATTAAGTTTGAAAATTTAAAAATAATTTTTAGGTATATAATAGACTAATACAAGTGCAGTTATATTCAAAGGAAGTAAAACTAAAAAGAATTGTCTTTACATCTAACTGTTACACCCCTGCTATACCTTTCGTGTTGAGCGGAATGAAGCGATTTATCCTAAGGAGGTATTGTTTATATTAGTGCTGCCGTTCCATCTGTGCTTAACTAATTCTCAGTCAAACTTATAGAAATATAGATTTCTTTCAATAATAAAATTTTTTTTTACAATGTCTTATCAGTTAATGCTATAATCAGGTAGTAGAATGGGGTGAGACAACAAGGCAGCACTTTAGTAAGGGCAGAATTTTCAAGTAATGGATTTGTTTTCATAGTAATAACAAAATGAGAGTTTCGTGTGAGAATTACAAATTAAATACACATCTAGGACCATATTTATATACGACTTATTTTGATTTTAGAAGTTACAAATTTAATCTAATGCAGTTCACAATGTTTAGCCTCACTAGCTAGCTACTCAGCTCCTTCTCAAGTTCTCCAACCCTGGTTTAGTTGGCATTCCTTACGAATGTAGGTTTCCTGGAAGCAAAATCCAAATAGTATTCTTTTGGCTAACTTTAAAATTTCTTTTAGTAAAATGGTTTAACTCTTTTCAAATAAGAATATAACTATATGTTACAAACAACTGAATTAGCTGTCTTACATCTGCTGACCTTCTCAAATTTCTTGTATGGAATGTTTATATTACCATCAGTTCCCTTGGCCTTTGCCACAATGCGATTCCTGCACTTCTACAGCTTGTTGTGTAATTCTATCTACATTTATGTAATTTTCAAATGCCTGTAAACCTTAATTCACTTCTGAACCTCTTTAATTTTTTATTATTTTTTTCTTTTGTTTGCTTTCCTACATGAGTGTCTCCTACTGCCAAACATCTACCTTGCTCACTCTTTTTTTCTAGTATAATCAAATACAGCATGAATGGCAGTGTTTAAGGGTCTTGCAAAATGTTTGCTTACTCTTGCAAAAGGTGTGCTTTTCATATGTGTTTTTGGCAAGAAAATTCTGGTAAAGGCACTTGGACATGGCAGAGATTTGCTGTCAGAAAAGGCAGACTCATCCTGAGGAGCTTAGCTCAATGTGTGTATGTGCGAGTGAGAGTGATAGAGAAAAACAAAGAGGAGTAATCAGGCATTTAAAGAGCAGCACTAATGGAACCCACTCCTCTACTTCATTCCATTAGCTGT
Organism: Polypterus senegalus; assembly: GCF_016835505.1. NCBI lineage: Eukaryota > Metazoa > Chordata > Cladistia > Polypteriformes > Polypteridae > Polypterus > Polypterus senegalus. The sequence goes on from NC_053155.1 coordinate 68,222,830, forward strand.
GGAATGTGGCTGCTGGCAATCTCGGGAAGGATCTGGGCTTGGATTGGCTCATAGAGTTGGGGAAAGAAAGTACAAGCAGGAGAAAGGGCAGGGAAAAGATCATTGGAAAAATATAGAAAGAGTCATGGAAGATCAGAGCACTGGCAACAGCATTAAAGGATACCTGAGAAAGGAGATGGTCTCCAGTAAACTCTCACATGACAGAGTGATTGAGAGACATTGTATTACATAATCTATTTGGCTATCAGCACCAGTGATGATAAAATGTAAATTTGAATAATGGCATTACTTTTAATGCAGGACAGGTACACAACAAAATATTGAATAATAGTAAATTTTAAAAAACTCCACAGTGGATTAATAAAGAGTAAAAAAAGAAGCTGCTAAAGAAAAAACAGCTTTATAAGGCATATAAGACTAATAACTCCAAAGTGAATCGTGGGGCAGATGAGAACATGAGGGCAACCATTAAGAAGGATATTAAAGAGGCTAAAAGACAGTTGGAGAGGAATATAGCAGATAAGGCGAGATACAACTATAAGAGATTCTTTCAGTATTTTAGTAGTAAAAGAAAACAGTCAAGGAGGAGGTGAAGTGCAGATATAGTAAAGGGGAATTAAAAGATACACACAGTGAAACAGTGGGCGCCCCAAACTTGCATTTTTCTGAGGTCTTCACAAGTGAGGAAGTGGGAATTCTCCCAGCAGTAAACAGGACTACTAAGGAGGTACTGAAAGATTTGGAAGTTGTAGAGGGAGAAGTACTGCTCAGATTAAATTGGCTGAAATCAAACAAAACACCAGGACCAGATAATATTTACCCTCGAGTTCTTAAGGAGGCTATATATGGCACATATTTTTAAGAAGTCACTGTGCACTGGGTAGATTCCAATGGACTGGAAAATGGCAAATATTATCTCATTATATTAAAAGGGTGACTGGGCAGATCCAAACAACTATAGGCTAGTAAGCTTAACATACATACATCACAGGAAAATTAATGGAAGGAATTATTAAGGATAAGATTGAGCAGCACATGGCAAGTACAGTCAGCATGGGTTCAGAAGAAGAAGGTCATGTTTTACTAACATGCTGGAATACTATGCGGAAGCAACAAAAGGATATGATCAAAGTGGAGTGTATGATATTATTTATTTTTACTTTCAGAAAGCATTTGATAAGGTGCCACACGAGAGGCTGGGTATCAAACTAAAAGAATTTTGAGTCCAGGGTGATGTTTTTAGATGGGTGCAGAATTGGCTCAGACACAGGAAGCAGAGGGTGATGGTGCGACGAACCTTATCAGAATTGGTGATGTTAAGAGTGGGGTTCCACAGGGGTCAGTGCTAGGGCCAATTTTTAATATATATATAAATGATTTAAATAGGAATATAAGTAACTAGCTGGTTAAGTTTGTAGATGATACCAAGATAGGTGGATTGGCAGATAATCTAGAATCTGTTAAATCATTACAGAAGGACAGCATATAGACGGGCAGATTTGTGGCAGATGAATAATGACATTAAATGTAAAGTATTACACGTAGGAAGTAAAAATGTTAGGTTTGAATACACAATGGGAGGTCTGAAAAGTGACAGCACACCTTAAGAGAAGGATTTAGGAGTCATAGTGAACCCTACATTATCAACTTCCCGACAGTGTTCAGAAGCCATTAAGAAGGTAAACAGAATGTTAGATTATATAGCACCTATATAGTTGGTTGTATATAGCAGTACAAGTTCAATGAAGTTATGTTCAAGCTAAATAACACACTGGTGAGGCCTCATCTGGAGTACTGTGTGCAGTGTTGGTCTCTAGGATACAAAAAGGACATAACAATGATAAAAAAGGTCCAGAAAAGAATGACTAGCGTCATTCCAGGCCTGCAGGGGATGAATTATGAGAAAAGATTAAAAGAGCTGAGCCTTTTCTGTTTAAGCAAAAGAAGATTAAGAGGTGACATGATTGAAGTATTTAAAATTATGAAGGGAATTACTCCAGTGTATCAAGACTGTTATTTTAAAATGAGCTCATTTAGAACACAGGGACACAGTTGGAAACTTGTTAAGGGTAAATTTTGCACAAACATTATGAGGGTTTTCTTTACATAGACAACCATAGACACTGGGAATAAGCTACCGAGTAGAGTGGTAAGACTTTAGGAACTTTCAAAACTAGACTTTATGTTTTTTTAGAATAATTAAGTGGATAGGACTGGCAAGCTTTGCTGGGCTGAAAGGCCTGTTCTAATTAAAAAATCAAACAAAACAAAGATCAATCAACATATTATTATATAGTACCACTAACAAAGGAAAGTATTAAAAGATATCTCAACGTCAACATTAAATACTTGGCACCAAAAGCTGTAACATAAATGAATATTCATAAATTTCCATTTTTTTCAATAGGCAAAAGTGTATACTGTACATATTTAAAGATATTCATGATAATACAATACAATACAATACAGTTTATTTTTGTATAGCCCAAAATCACACAGGAAGTGCCGCAATGGGCTTTAACAGGCCCTGCCTTTTGACAGCCCCCCAGCCTTGACTCTCTGAGAAGACAAGGAAAAACTCCCAATAAAAACCTTGTAGGGAAAAATGGAAGAAACCTCGGGAAAGGCAGTTCAAAGAGAGACCCCTTTCCAGGTAGGTTGGGCGTGCAGTGGGTGTCAAAAGTAGGGGGTCAATACAATACAATATACAGAACAGAACAATTCCTTAAGACAGCATAATAATAAAAATTTTAGAATTACGGTTTAACAGTAGATGATATGACATAATTAGGTTTGGATATTTTTAGAGTCCTGGAGACCTCATCCATCTAGCTGCCTCCCATTTGGCCATGCCACGGCTGAAACGTTGCTCCGATGAAAGGACCCCTCTTTCCCATGATTCCTGTGATCCTCCATCAGGGATGACTTTACCATAGGCAGGCAAACAACTTGGCAGGTGGGCCGTGGCACCAATGGCCACATTTGGGTACCGAGAAAAGAAACAGAATAGGTGAGGGTTAGTATTCAAATATAATTATCATGTTACTTATGTTATAGTGCTAATGACTAACAACAGAGATGCAGTATGTACAGTTAATCAGCAGCTCTAGTCAGGATATGCTAAACTGAAGTAGTGAGTCTTCAGCCGGGATTTAAAGGCTGAGACCGAAGGGGCATCTCTTATGGAAGCAGGAAGACCATTCCACAGTTTAGGGGCCCTGTAACTAAAAGCTCGACCTCCCACTGTTATTTTATTAATCCTTGGAATCCTAAGCAGACCGGCATCTTGAGATCTTAATGTGCTCAGGTTTGTAAGTCATGATAAGTTCAGACAAGTAAGCGGACCTTGGCCATTTAATGCTTTATATGTTAAAAGGAGGATTTTGAAATCTGCCCTAAACTTAACTGGGAGCCAGTGTAAAGATTTAAGAACTGGGGTTATGTGTTCATATTTTCTTGTTCTTGTAATAATTCTTGCAGCGCATTTTGGATTAACTGGAGGCTGTATAGAGAACAGTTTGAACAGCCAGTGAACACCGCATTGCAGTAGTCAATCCTACTAGAGATAAATGCATGAATTAATTTCTCACAATCCTGTTTATTTAGAAAGCCTTAATTTCCTAACATTTTTAAGATGGAAAAACATGTTTTGGACGACTTTGTAATATGCTTTAAATGACATGCTAGAGTCAAAGATAACTCCTAGATTGCGGGCTGATTCAGTAAAATTAATTGGGATTCCAACTGAGTTAAATGACGACAAAATATTGCTGTGATCAGCGTCATTCCCTCCAACAATTAACATCTCTGTTTTATCTGTATTTAAAGACAAGTAGTTCTCATTCATCCATTCCTTTAATTCACTAACACAACTAATTAAAGACAACATCGGAGAAACTTCATTTGATTTAAATGAAAGGTATAACTGGGTGTCATCTGCATACGAGTGAAAATTAACATTATGTTTCCTAATGAGAGATCCCAGTGGAAGCATGTAAAGTGAAAACAGTAAAGGTCCCAGTACTGAGCCCTGGGACACCATATTGAACTTCTGTGTATAATGATGGAGTACTGTCTGCACATTTCTGTACATACTGGAATCGATTTGATAAATAAGAACTGAACCAAGCGAGCACGGGCCTGTAAGCCCAACATCGTTTTCTAGCCTGTGCAGTAAAATAGAATGGTCAATGGTGTCAAATGCTGCACTTAAGTCCAACAACATAATTACAGTGGAATTTCCTTCATCAGAGGATATCAGAATGTCATTTACAACCCGTGTTAGTGCCGTTTCTGTACTATGACCAGTGCGAAAGCCAGACTGGAATTTCTCAAATAAATTGTAATGCGTAAGGTGTGACTGAAGCTGACTGGCGACTACTTTTCTAGTATTTTAGAGAGAAATGGTAAATTTGAAATAGGCCTATAGTTATTTAGTATGTGTGGGTCTAGGTCTGACTTTTTAAGTAAAGGTTTAATGACTGACACTTTTAGTGCATCAGGTACGGTGCCATGCAGTAATGAACTATTGATAATGTTAGAATAGGGCTGCAAGAACATCCATTGCACTTTTACTAGTTTTGTTGGCACTGGATCTAGGGAACAAGTAGTGGGCTTCATTTTAGTAATTAAAGTTAAGACTTCCTGGTGAGTTACAGGATTAAAATTATTAAAGTGCTGAATGCAATGTGCAGGGTCTGCTAAGCTAGTATTTGGTTTGTACTGTGATGCTGAGATCTGGGATCTTATATTTTTAATTTTCTCATTGAAGAAGTTCATAAAGTCTGTACTGCTAATATCTGTTGGTATTTTGCACTGTTGATCTGAATTCCCATTTGTTAATTTAGCCACTGCTCTAAAAAGTACCCTAGGATTTTTATTATTGCTATCTATTAATGTAGAATAGTATTCTGAGCGAGCTTTAAAGAGGGCTTTTTATATTTATTACACTCTCTGTCCATGCAATTTGAAAGACATGTAGCTTTGTTGTTCTCCATCTGCGCTCCAGTTTTCGACACTCTAATTTAAGAGCTCGAGTATTTTCATTAAACCAGGGAGAGTTTCTATGTGCTTTGATCACTTTTGTTTTTAGGGAGCCACTGTGTCCAGAGCATCTCTCAAGGTCACATTATAATGTGATATTAGCTGATCTAAATTGTTTTCCACGTTTACATTTGATGTTAACTGATCTAAATGGTTTTCCACAATTACACTCGACTTACTCAAGGTATCTATAAATTTTGAAGCAGAATTACAATCTAGATGTCGCACTGTCTTTGTTTTAATCTGCGAGTGCGCTGGCATGGGCAGAACTAAATCAAACGTAATTAAGAAGTGATCGGAAATAACTACATTTAATGGAGTAATATTTAAATTTTGAATTTCAACTTTGTAAGTTATAATTAAATCTAATGTATGGTTATGATTATGAGTTGGACCTTTGACAATCTGACAAAATCCTACTGAATTTAACAAATAAGTAAAACATTTGCTAAAAGTGTCAGTTTCCACATCAATGTGTACATTAAAATCCCCCATCAGAACTACGTGATCATAATTTATAGCCAAATCAGACAGAAGGTTGCTAAATTCAGTCATGAACAATGAATATGGCCCTGGTGGTCTGTAGACTAGCACTATAATTGTGTTGGAATCTGTTTTAATATTTAAAATGAATGCCTCAAAGGATGTAAAGTTGCCTAAATTTTTAGGAGTGATTTGCATTTTGTTACAATGAATTATTCCAAGGCCTCCTCCTCGACCAGAATCTCTAGACTTATGAAGGAACGAGTATCCATCTGGTGACGCCTCAGCTAGGGGAACAGTGTCACATTTACTAAGCCAGGTTTCAGTAAGAAGACACAGATCAGATTTTGTACTTAATATTATATCATTTACCAAAACAGCTTTAGTGCCAAGAGAGCGAATGTTCAATAAACAGCATTTAAAACTGCATGGTTCTTTCTGAACTGCTGATATATTTTTTGTTTTAATTTGAATTAAATTTCTATTACAGATGCCCCTGGTGGAGTGTCTGGTTTTATCCCTTGGTCTAATTATACACCTTATTTTTGGTTATCAATTAATTTATGGTTTGTATCAAGACTAAATTTACTGGATGCCCCACAACAGGGATTATGGGTAACAGCTTCAGGAAAATAACAGGTGGGATAAACAACAGCCTGTGATTTAAGATCACATGACTGCGGCCTGGATGGTGCTCTAATCAGTCAACCAGGCAGTTTTGCTGCCATATTTTGGGATAATACATAAGATCCCTCCAGTTAGGATGAAGACCATCTCTTCTGAAAAATCCAGGCCTTTCCCAAAAATCATCCCAATTGTTCACAAATGCTATGCTTTTATTTGCACACCAGGTTTCTAGCCAGCAGTGAAAGGAATGCAATCTGCTATAAATCACATCCCTCTATATAATCTTGGTAAGGGACCAGATACAATTAAATTCCGACATTTTGTTTTAGCTTTGGTGCATAGAGAGATGAAGTTCGCTTTAATACCTCAGATTGCTGTAAATAAATATCATTAGTGCCGACATGCAGCAATAAGGTAGATACTTCATCGTCGGCAACACGGTCCAATGCGGCCTTTATGCCAGAAATCTTGGCCCCTGCAAGGCACTTAACATTAACTGCTGGTTTAACATAGTTTGGAATTCTAACATTCCGCACTATGGAATCGCCAATTATGAGCACTTTATTATTCTCAGTTTCCACAGGCGCTGGAGAGCTGAGAACCTGTTCTGGGTCCGAATTGGTGACCTGGGTGCTGGGGGACTAAATTTTGGATTCTTAGACCCCCGTCTTACTGTTACCCACTCGCCCAGTGCCTGAATTGGTGCTGCTGATTTCGGCCTCGCACTGACTACAGTGGGACCTGGAGAGACTGAAGCCGAATCAGATGTAGCCGAATTGTCTAAACAAACCGAGTCGATCCAATTTTCGGTTTGCCTAATCGCTATCAGATTCCTAACGCGGTCCTCCAATTCGCGTATTTTCCCGACCAACTCTAAATTAACTAAACATTTTTGGCAGGTGAAGCTATCTGCACTGTCGGCCGGAAAACCTGAGCTGTACATACTGCAGGACACACAACATATAAATGTGCCCTCGATAGGCAGAGAGCAGATAGAACTTACATTAAATGTTGAAGTCATCTTTGCCGTTTTATAGGTGCTTCGGCGCTTTCCGTGTTCAGCTGAATCACCGCCGCTTTAAGTTTCCACCACCCGCTGAGCGATCGACTTTAATTTCTCACTGCCGGTTATTTCTACTGGTCAGCTGCCGGCTTTACCTCAGGTGAACTTGCTCGGGTGCTTTCGAAGGGCTACGTGCCTGTGGGAGACGCCGCCGCTCTCTGCTTCCGCTCGCTGATCCGCTCTCTGCTTCCGCTCGCTGATCCGCTCTCTGCTTCCGCTCGCTGATCCGCTCTCATAATGATGATGACTAGTCCACAATAATGAGATGTGCAAGTTCACATGTCCTTTAAATTGTTTCATGGCATGATTTTGCAATTGTGAAACATGACACTTACTAAAATTATCTTTGATAGAGCTTTAAAACTGTTTGAGGTGAAAAATAAGGAATATTGCTCCCAAATGATTATTCTGCAGCCCACTCCTGAAGCAATCCCATGTCTCCTTGCTTGTAATTCCACATGCTGTCTTCTACCTGGCATGCCATCCATCTGCACATTAATGTTATTGGTTCTGTTTCTACATCACTCATATACAATGCCATCTGCGCTCTCATTACCCTAATCAATAAGCTGATCTAAGCCAGGATCCTTCCTGAGACCCCCTGGTAGGCACACTCCCAAGGCAATTGATTTCAGCAGAGAATAAACTCCCGCAGGTACATTCTCTGTGTTTGCACCACCTTTCCACACTCTGCACCAGAATAAATATCTCCATACTTTTGCACATGGAAAAAAAATGCTGCAGATGAAATGAAAAATATATGTGACAATGGTCAGAAACTGCAATCTGCCAGACAGGTCCAAATAATATATACTCAGATTATATTGTTTGAACAATGATTGACAAGTTTCATTGAGCTGATTGTCCTTTTCTTGTCAATATTGCTCTTATGCTGTTATGCTACATCCAGGATAAACCCTTAGTTATTTTCTATACCATGAATTCTCAAACATCTTGTATGAACAATAGTGGCTAGTATCACCTACTGGCCAAGTAATAAGAGAGTGAATATCTAAAGCCTACTCACCTCTTTCGACAGTTTTGTTTTTGGTGAAAGACTGAAATCAAGACATTATATTAGACCTTTTTTCAATTGTTCTTCAGCCTGACAGGCATAAAAAATGTACAAGTAATATACATATTTTGGACTGAGAAAAATGAGAGAACTCATCTACATGCTCTGCACAGATGGCCTGTACCAATTAGCTGTTCAGCCAGTTAGCACTACAAATGCATTAGCCAGCTAGAAGGAATTAAAAATAATTTGTAAGCAGTAGAATTACTTGGTAAACAACCCTGTGCTGTCTTAAAGAATGGAGATATAACTGAAGTTCCATTCAAATGTCTCTTTGAAACTCACCTTAGATGATTTTATGTGCATGTGCAATCTCTAAGGATGTGATGGGTCAAGACCCTCCACGTCTTCTGAGCTGCCAAAGGAAAACTACGAAAGCTTCAAAGCTTTAAAAGCTGTGCATTTTTTTAAGACCTTCCCTCAGTCTAAGCCACAGTTGCTGATCCACCTAAACACCCAGTAGTCTACGAAAGGAATCTTAGAAAATCATAGTAAGATATTATTTTTAGAAAAACTTAAATATATATAAATGTGACCATTTTCTCAAGTTCAATGCCATTTGCTTGCAGATACAGATAGTAATTTCAACCAAAATTAATAATGTACTTGTAAAATGGATTACATGGCTTGTTAGTCTGAGTGTTTTTCCACAAAAATCAATTCCTATAGCACAAGAAACAAATTAAAATACTATAGAAAATACTGTTTTCAGATATGTGTAATAAAAATGCTACTTTTCTTTAATAAACCAGGATACTAGCAACAGTAACAATTTATTTGCTGTATAGTCCAAAATCACAAGAAATGCCTCAATGGACTTTAATATGGCCTGTTTTTGATAGCCCCCTTGTAGGAAAGAAATTACAAAGAAATCTTGGCAAAAACAACCTACAATTCCAGATAGGTTGAGTGTGCAGTGGGTGTCAAAAATGGGGTAAATACAACACACAAAACATAATACAAGTAATCCTCTTCACAGAGCTAGACGGCCAATCTATCATTGCCACCTCAGAAATACAATACAATACAAACTAGTCCTTGCACAGCACTCCTCACCAATGTGCCACAACAAATTTCAAGGCAAAATGCAATAATGGATTAAACCACTCACTAAATAAAGAACAATCATAAATAAGGATACAGATTTGTTCAAACACATCAAAAATAAAGTAGAAAGTAATCATCATAAAAGAAAAACAACAATATCTGTTCATCAGTTAATTGTAGAACCAGGGTCAGATTGTAAAAAAGGAGCCAGACAAGTCAGACATAGTTAGAGTCCAGGAGACCTCGGCCAACTAGCGACCTCCCCTCCAAGGGCCATTCTACAGCGGAGTCAGTTTTGGGCTGGCCAATCAGATGAAAGGACCCTTCTACGCCATGATTTGTATGCTTCTCTATTTGAGATGACATTTCCATAGGCAGTAAACAACTTGGCAGCAAAGCAGTGGCTCCAAGTACCACATGAGGATATTGAGAATACTAACTAATCATGGCACCAAAAAGATAGCAAAATGAATTGGATATTTTAACAGAAAATATAAATGATGGTGTTATGTTTTATAATTAAAAATATAAAAAAAAAGCATAATTGAAACATTTAACATAACCAAAAAATATGTTTTAAAAAGTAATACATTCTAGTATATGTGTTTTACTTTTAAATAGGAATCAGAATAAAAGACTTTATCACATCAGAATTACACTATCTTTTTGCCTTTGGGAATTTAAAAATACAAATGCAGTCTGAACGAGTAAAACACAAATATATACTTCTTCCATCTTTTTAGGGTCTTTAAAGGCAACAAATTAAAAAAAATAGTTAAACAGAAACCTATCTATCCATCCTTCATTCTGCTTTTTACAATTTTCAGCTGTTGGAGAATGATTGTCTGTCCTGGTAGTATCAAGTCCATAGTTAAAACCAGACCGGACATTCAGTGCCATTCATGACTACATTTATGCTCAACAACAAGTCTATTTTTTAAAAATATTTTTATTGATTTTAATTTGAAGTAAATAACATTCCAAACAATTAAGTCAAACATTAAAACAGAGGAGAGAAACAACCAGTGCAAATCTTTAAAAGTAGCTGGGAAGGAAGAGTATCTTTTCCCCTGATATGGAAGCTTTTTCTAAAATGCTAATGATTAGATTCTGCCATATTTTGAAAAAGTTTTGAACAGATCATTTAAGTGAGAATTAGATTTTTTTCCAATTTCAAATAATACCAACATCAGTTACCCACTGATTTAAAAATGCTGGGGTGAGATTCCTCCAGCTGAGCAAGATAAGTCTATGAGTAGTGAGGTAAACACAATTATGATTTATTTGTGCTTCTCCACTTTAAGCCTATCTGGGAGTACACCAAATATAGATGTTTATAGGTAAGGAGTGATTGTGACAGCAAGGCTGTCTGATAGACACTCAAAGATATTTATCCAAAATTATTTTAATTTGGTACACAACCAAAAACCTGTGGCCCAATGAGGCTGGAGCTAGATTGCAACATTCACAGGTTGAATCTTGCCCTGGAAACATTTTGGATAAATGTGCTCAATAGAAGATTTTTTGTTGAATGATTGAATGCTTTGCGCATATGGAGCTAGACTGTATTCTATGCATGACTGCGTTCTACTCCTTTTCTGAAATATTAAGGGAAAGGTCTTTTCCCCACCGAACCCTGGGATCTATGAAAGGAAGTGTGAAATAGAAAAATACAGATACCGAAGTATGAGATTGGAAAATAGGAATTAATGATCAGAACTGAAGTGCGTGCTAAGCAAAATGCCTATAGTGCAAGTGCAAGTGCAACTTCCTGTTTTCCCTAACAGACAAAAAACCACATGTGACCAACTGATGAACTTTAAAAATAACTGATGAACTTTAAAGATGTTGATCCAAGCAAATTGTTGTAAAGATGTAATGTCTCGAAATTCTTGTGCAACTAAAGTCATAAGACAAAGGTTTGCCCTATAAAAGATTTAGGACACCGACTTCTCGGGGCAGATGAAGGGCAGGTGTCCTAGGACTGTGCTTCTCTGTCATTCTTACCTTTGCCTGGTGTGTATTAATAAAACATTTTTTACTAACTTTAATTATATCTCTCTGTCTTCAGTCACGAGAAACGACACTAGAGAAAAAGTGTCCACAGAAGACTCTTTAAAATGTTAAATGTTTTTATATATTATGATGCTATCTGAGTCTTCAAAACTGCTCAATATTTCTTCTGGAATAGAAATAGAAATGGCACTATCAGAATTAATACATGGTATAAACTCACTTCAGAGTGGGAAAGCAGCAGGCCCTTATGGGTACATTGCCAAATTTTATAAGAAATTCTCAACTCAGCTAGTTCTCCTTCTATTAGCAATATTTATAGAAACCAGAGAAAATAAAATTCTACCTCAAACTTTTTGCCAATCATTAATTACCATCTTTCCTAAACAAAATACGGACTTATTACAATGAGCATCATACAGACCAGTTTCACTTCTGAATAATGATGTTAAGATACTCTCCAAAGTCCTAGCTAGAATGATGGAGAAAGACCAAACTGGATTTATTAAAGGCAGACACTTACCTTCCAATCTTCGACACCTGTTTAATGTAATATATTCACCCACAAAGTCAAACACCCTGGAGATGAGATATTATTATCATTGGATGCAGAAAAAGCATTTGATATGGTTAAATGGAACTTTTCACTACATTGGAGAAATTTGGGGTTGGCCCGAACATTTGTGCATGGATCAAACTACTATATACCAATGCAGAAGCTTCAGTTTGTATTAACACCATTAATTAAGAATACTTTAAACTACATGTAGAACGTGGTACCAGACAAGGATGCCCCTTGCACTGCTTTTTGCAATCGCCATTGAGCTACTGACAATTCACTGTCGAAATATTTATGAGATAAAAGGGATTATCAGAAAAGGACTTGAACAGAAAGTTTCTCTATATGTAGATGATATGGTACTGCATATATCAGAGCCATAAAATACTGTGTCTGCAGTCCTAACAGCACTAATAGAATTTCAAAATATTTCTGGTCTCAGAATCAATTTGAATAAAACTGTGCTCTTCCCAGTGAATTCTCAAGCATACAACATTAGATTGGACACCTTCACTTTTATCATCGCAGATCAGTTTAAATGCATAGGGGTAAACATCACAAGTAAGCATAAAGCTCTTTATCAACAAAATTTTGCAATCTGTATGTAAAAAATTAAGCAAGACTTGTATAAATCTCACTTTAGCTTGAAGAATTAACATTGTTAAGATGAATATCCTTCCTAAGCTTTTCTTTTTATTTCAAAACATTTCAATATACATCAATAGATAATTTTTAAAGAAATTATATTCAACCATAACCTTATTTATTTGGAATTCAAAACATCCACGTATCCAAAGGGCGGCCCTACAAAGACCTATGGCGGAAGGAGGCATGGGTCTACCCAACTTTCAATTTTTTTTACAAGGCAGCCAATATATAAGCTATAAAAACATGGGCATGGACACAAAGAGATGAACATACACAGGTTTGGTCCACAATAGAAACAAAATCCTGCAGTACTTTATATTCCTTGCTTTGCACACCAATAAATACAAGTTATCGCAAATATACTAACAACCCAATTGTGCTTCACTCACTCAGAATATGGAACCAATGTAGGAAGTATCTTAAGACAGAGAAGCTTTTATCTGTGGCACCTCTGCACGAGAGCCACCTTTTTCCACCCTCTCTAATATATGCAGTTTTTAATGTCTGGAAAGCATTTGGGATTAAATCAATTAGAGATCTGTACATAGACAACGTCTTTGCATCCTACGAACAATTACACTCCAAATTTAACTTTCCAGCAACACATTTCTTTCACTATCTTCAAATTAGAAACTTTGTTGCACAGAACCTGCCCAATTTTCCACACCTCCCACCTTATGCCAGAAAAAATACTGATCAATCTTGAGGACACAGACAGTATTTCCATAATGTATAAAACAATTTTACATTCCCTCCCTTTCAAAGATCCAAGAGTACAGTGGGAAAAGGATCTCTCACTCAATATCTTGGAAAAGGAGTGGAAAGTAGCAATGCACAGAATTCACTCAAGCTCCATATGCGCAAAGCATAGAATTATTCTATTTAAAATTATATATCAAGCTCATTTCTCTCATTTAAAATTGTCCAAAATGTTTCCAGGGCAAGATCCAACCTGCAAATGCTGCAATCAAGTTCTGGCCTCACTGGGCCACATGTTTTGGGCCTGCACCAAATTAACATCATTCTGGACTAACATCTTTAAATTCCTTTCAGACAGCAGTCTTTGGTGTTCTTCCAGGTGGGCTTGAAGTGGAGAAGGACAAACAAACTGTAATTGCTTTTACTACACTACTGGCACATAGACTTATCTTGCTCAACTGGAAGAATCCTAACTCTCCTATTCTAAGTCAGTAGGTAACTGATGTTATATACTATTTGAAACTGGAAAAAATCAAATTCGCACTTAGAGGATCATCCCAGTCTAATATGGTGTGCTAGAGAATTCACTGGAAAAAGCACACTTTTATTCAAATTGATTGAGTCCAGATATCTTTTGAAAATCTACTAGTGCTCTTAGGACTGCTGGCACAGCATCACATTATCTGCATATAATGATATTTTCTGTTCAAGTCCTTGTGCCCTAGGTGAATCATGCTGGGCCGAGGGGCATGAGGAATCACACTCTCCTGTTAGATGCCTTTAAACGTTCGCCTTATTTTTTTGTTTAATGTCATTCTATGGTCTTTTAATGGTAGGAACCACACCATGTGCTGCCTGATAATCACTCCAAAAGATCAACAGCTAGGATCTCTCAGCAGCAATACTTTTATCATATTTCTTAGTGATTGTGGGCTATCTGAGTGGGAATACATAATATAAATTAAAATAATTTTGCTTTACAAACATCAACAGGAAATTATTCATGAGGATGACACTTTAAAATAACCTGCTTAAGCTATCATTGAGCATGGATTATTTAAGGCAAGCAAAAAAATCCTAAGTGAGGACAAAAAAAGATTTTAGAGTAAGGGAACATTTAACTAACAGCATTTATATCATGGATGGTATGGATGAGAAGTGATAAAGAAAAAAAAACGTAAAAAGATAATGGACAAAACTATCCATCCATCCATTATCCAACCCGCTGTATCCTAAAAACAGGGTCACGGGGGTCCGCTGGAGCCAATCCAACACAGGGCACAAGGCAGGAAACAAACCCCGGGCAGGGCGTCAGCCCACCGCAGGCCATGCACACACACACACTAGGGAAAATTTAGAATCGCCAACGCACCTAACCTGCATGTCTTTGGACTGCGGGAGGAAACCCAACCGGACACGGGGAGAACATGCAAACTCCACGCAGGGAGGACCTAGGAAGCAAACGCGGGTCTCCTAACTGCGAGGCAGCAGCGCTACCCACTGTGCCACTCGGACAAAACTAAACCTTTAATAATAATAGTTACATCATGTAGAGTTCCTTACATGACATTGAGCATGATAGTTTTCATGGCAGAAGAACACATTAAACACAATAAATGACAATAATGGAAAGCATGGTAAATACCCAGGTGTGAAACATACCGTACATAAAAATGTTGTAGTAAAATTGGGACTAAACGGATTCTTTCCTATTTTTGCTTTTTTGAGAAGCTTTTTAACTCCTATCCTTAGAAGGACTGTCCACTATGCCACATGTGGTGGGTGACAATATAGCTGCAGTATATTCACCCTTTAAAGGTTCCTCTGCTGCTGGTGCTGAAGCTGCTCTATTAAACAACAGTCTGCTAGCTCTTGCATCATTTCTAGCCCTGACTTTACTGCCTACTGTCTTCATTAAGACTGTCTGGTCTACTAATCTATACTGTAATACAGCTATTATAATTCAATTTGCATTTATTATGACCCTTACAGTATGTGTACCCAGTGTGCAGTCTATTTTCATGTACTTTATGGCCCTGGATGTTATGTAAATGACATATCACTCATATTTGAGTATACAACATTGAAATAAATGCATAGTGGCAAAGTTGAAGAACACCACTATAAGACCCTCATGTACAAAGAAATTGGAAACAATCATAGAAGCAGTTACTTAATTGGACACTGCAGGCTAGAGAAACCGTGCTTTGACATCAATAACATACATGTTGAAGGCCATATCTGTCAAGTTGTTGTGACGTGTTGTCCTGTGGTATTCCTAAATATTTTTGTCCTTGCTAAAGTGAAATATTGAAGGATTTCCATCCATCCATTAACCAACCCACTATCTCCTAACTACAGGGTCAAGGGGGTCTGCTGGAGCCAATCCCAGCCAACACAGGACACCAGCCTACCGCAGATATTGAAGGTTTTATAGTATGCATCTCCTAGAAGTTCATTTAAGAGAATCATGCTTTTTTCAGGCTTCTCGCGAAGGCCCTGACTAATTATGTCAGCATTTAAATATGCCAATGTTATATATTGTTTACAATTTGTCCCACTTGTTAGTTGTACATCAATTCCAAACTATATTGTTGTGTCAATATCTGAAAGGTAAATCAGATTCATGGCATAGCATGCAGTTTAACTAACACTGAGTTGTTTCATTTAACAGGATAGAGAAAAGTGCAGAATAAATGTCAATTATACCTTGTAAATGTAATTAATGCAAATTAAGTTTTCTTTCAAACAGGCTTTATTTTATTAATAACTTTTTTTTAATAACTTTTCCTAATGATCATTACATAATACTTTTAGCATCCATAAAATAAACAAGTAAAATGGTGTACTTCAGAATGTATTCAGATATCAATACACAAAGCACAGTTTACTTCCCTAAAATATGTTAAGGACAAATGAGAGATTTTGGCTGGAGCATGAAGGAACTCAAGAAGGCCAATCTTTAGAATAAAGTAGATAAAGTGTTCTAGTGGTTGTTATGTGTTAAGCTCCACTGACTTGGGTTTGATTCCCAGCCTATCTGCATGAAATTTGCAAGTTCTCATGTCTATATAGGCTTTTGCTGGGCATTACTCATTGTAGTACCTTGCACCTAAAAGGTAAGAACGGACTTCATAGTGGACCAAAAATAAAATAGATGACCGAATTAATATTGGTGTTTGAATGCAACTGGGGTGAGGTGGGTCTTTGTTTTGTGTTTGAATAAGCAAGAATTAAGCTGTTTATTAAAATAATTTAAATGTATAAACAGCCATGTGCCTATTTAAATTTAAATAGCTTGCTTCTAACATAGATAAATAGATGGATTATCTTTAATGTACACACAGGGAAATTCATTCTGTTCCATTTGGCAGCTTTAAATAGCCCTGAATGCCCACACTAAGAATTGTAATCTGAAATTTAATATATAAGATATAACAAAAGACACAGTGAAATGTAATATATAGCCCATCGTTAACATGCTTGCTAACATGTAATTGCATTAAATAACATTAAATCCTCTATTGACTTTGTAGTAGGTGGAGAAGTTGAACAAGTATACCTTTATCAATGTGTCTCATTCATTCTATGGAAAAAGCTGGGGAAATACACATCTGCCATTGTTGAATTTTGAATTTTATCGTCTTATGTTTCCTCACAAGGGGCAGGACCTAAAAGCAGCTGTTCAAATGTGTAAAGTCCTCTACACTCCTGGCTGCTTCCCTTTTTGTCTATGTGTCAAAGAGCTATTGAAGCCCTAAGTGAGCACTCTTGTTTACAGAAGACAAATCCCTGATAATTGTCTTCCTCCTCTTGCTGTTTTTGCCCACAGATGATGCTGTCTCTGTGTCTATATAGTGGTGTAGAATCATAAAGTTAACTTTCTCTGTAGAGTTTTTGTGCAGAGTTTCCACATCTCTCTGTGTCTGCCTGGGCTATGTTGATAGATGAGTCTTCAATTTGTTTTACTATAAACTACTTGCACCTTGTGTTTGCTAGGATATACTCCAGCATCCCCACAACCCTGCTCAGGATATAGTAGATCTGGGAAATGGATGGATGGGTGGCTGTCGCAGAAAATATTCAGTAAGTAAAGAAGTGTCTTGAGCCATCAGTACAAATGAACTTCATCATGGATGTTCTTTATTTACACCAACTGGTGGAGTCCCATTTGCTCTTTCTAATGCAACATGGGAGTCTGAAGAAATCTAACAGAACAGCTACCTTTATCATTTAGGTTGATTTACAGAAAAATTGTATATTCTAAAACCACTCCTTATACAATTAAACATGTGTGTAAAGTCCCACATTAGTTAAACACACGAAAAGTCCTAAGTAAATATATGATTAAAAGAAATAAGACTTCTAATATCTAAACTGTTATCAGAAAACGAAATAATAATTTAAATGTTATGCCTGATTTTCTAATGTAAATGTACTAATACAAATGTCAGGATGTCCTAGTTAAACAGAATGGATGGTTGGATAATACAGAGAAAGACTGCACAGTGATTACCAGCCCTACAATCCTGGTTTCACATCCAGAGCTGAGCACTGTTTCTTTGGTGTTTGCACCCTCTATGCCTAGATTGGTTTTGTCCTGGCCTGTATTTTCCTTTCTTCCTTAAGATGAACAAGACTTATAAGCCAAAAATGCTAACCAACATGCCATACTTCTCTCTATTATGTGAACAATAAATAAACTTCTTAAAAATGACTTTGTCAACTTCCAGAATCTTACAATGCACATATTACATATTAATAAGGCATTCAGTGTTACATCTCTTTCAGACCACATATCCCTCCTCTACTCATCCAGGGAAGATAAACAGAAAAATATTTAATATGAAGTAAGAGATACTGACATATGCAAAAGATTAGTAATGGTTCAGCATGTTTAATTATTGAAAACAGTATGAAGTTTTTCCACCTAAAGTGATTTCAGTTCCAACTATTTTAAGTGAAATGTGACCCCTGTTTTCTCAAAGTGTTATGGTAGGTGGGTTAGGATTTTTTTGTAGTTAAGTAAAAGTGTTGCAGCCAAACTGTGTGCTAATAATGAAAGACTTTATTCCATCTCATCATGGCATATTCCATAGACATGTGTCCCAAAAAGCTGTTACTAAGATTATTACATTTTTGTGTATTTATGGCATAGCATGCAGGGATAAAGAATAAAACTTTTTGAAACATTTAGCCATTTGAATTGGACAATTTGAATTCCTGACTGCGGTATAATTGTTTTCATACATTTTGCTTTCTGTATAGATTGTCCTTACAAATATTCTTAGTAATTTTATCAGGTAGCTTTTCCAGCTGTCCTTTATGAAATGTAAAAATTAGTCAATCAAGTTAAATAAATGTGTGACAGCAAACAGTAAAGAAGAACATTCCCTAAGGATGTCATGGTGTACGAAACACATTTTGGCAGTTTCTTCAATGTGTTTATTTATTTTTTTGGGAAAATGAATGCTCTCAGAAGGTGCTAATAAAGTGAAATTATAATTCATAGATTTACTAGATTACTCTAGTTCAGGTAAGAGATTTTTGAAATGAAGATACTAACATGAAAATGAGTAACATAAATAAAATCAAAGAACAAATGGTTGCTAATATGTCTGCTTTCTTTTAAAATAAAAAAAAACAAGAGAACCTGCTTATGACCACTTCTACATAATATATTCATAGCTGGTGAGCTCATTAAGACTCTAAATGAATGGCAGGGTATGTAATTAGGAGCAGAAAAATAAAAAGCTAAATCAATAATGGAAAATTTTGAATTGTTGTTTAGTATAGGCTCTTGTAAGAACATTACCTGCCTGAGAATACTATATTGAGTATTAAAAAATTACTCCCATAAGAGCCACAACAAGACTAACAGAAATGGAAATTGTGAAATATAATATAAATTATATTGGAACAGCTGACTGTCCATAGCTAGGCAGATAATACAGCTCAAGAGAATCAGGGGTACTACAAAGTACAATGTGTGAACTGAGTTTTGCATAAATACATGTATCATTTCCTTATGGGTAATACTGTATCTATTACTGAACTGGAGTGACCCTTCCAAGTTCAAATCCATTGATTTTTGTATATAACGTTCCTCAAAGTGTACAGCCTCAGATTGCATGTACAAGATTACAGGTCTAATGCAATTACTCAGATTGTTAAAGCATCACCATTTACATAGATCAATACACAAATTATGTTAATAATTCAGTAAAAAAGAGTAATTTTAACATGACTGACATAAACCAACCATGAAAATATGAGGTTTATCACTATTATTGACACATAGTCAATTAAGAATGGAGGTGGGAAAACAGAATACCCCAGTCACCCCAAAACTATGCCATTTAATCAGAAAATGTTCCTAGTTTCTTTATCTGCTCAGCTTTAGATGAAAAAGCAAAACTAAATTTTGATGAGTTGATATTTTTAAGGTCTTCAAAAGTGGTCCAGTCGTCTGAGGACTCTTAAACTTTCGAGGCTCCCACATAGAATGTAAATTTGACAAGCATTATTATTCTTTTGAGTGATTGCTGAGATTCTCTCCTCAACCAATTATTAGTTAGGTAACTTAATTAGTGTATTTATTGTTTTCTTTGTAAAAAAACATATTTTCTGACACTAGTTCACAAGTCACCCCTAACACTCTTTCAGCTATGCCCCCTTGGCCTTATTAAAGAACTCATTTAAAGTAATAGCTGTCATTCAGACTACTAATTTCCTTCACAGTTTTAAACAATTTTGTAATCTCACTTCATAATCAGTGTTTAAATTAAAACACAGCTCCTTTAATTCTTCCCCTTTGCTTTTTCTTTGCAATCATGGAATCAACCCTCTGGACTTCTAGTGCTATATTTTCTTGCAATATGGACACCAAAAGTGTACATAATATGCCATATGTGGCCCCATAATTGTGTTGAACTGTTTAAGGATTAAATCCCTTAAGTTCCGTGACACCAACATTTAAAAATCTGGCCTTGACTCCTTGACAATCTGAACAAATTTTATCCAACTCCTAACTTATTTTTATTGCCCACAATTCTTGAACAATTTGTGATTAATAATTTTTAAACACCAAATAACCCAACGGAGTCCTGCCAGCCTGAATCTACCTTTAAGATTCTTGGCATTTGTTTAGAAAATGATTCCTACCTTTCTTATACAAATCACATAAACTCTATAAAGAAACTGTATTTCTTCAATCTTTATTAAAAGTCATTTATTCCTGTTTTGTTTTAAAAATGAGAAGCTTTTCCACTCTTTATTATATTCTGGACTGACTTTTGTAACTCTCTTCTGGTAGTTGCGCCTTCTACATGTTATCTTGATTCAGAACTCTGCTGCCACTCAGACTTGCAGCAGTAAGCATATAATGTCACTTCTATTCCCATTGCAGTTCACAACTGAGCACAAAATCATGTTGTTGTTTTCTTGTGTTTTCAGACCATGAAAGGTACCGTCTAGCCTCTTAGGTACTTTTCTTAATAGGGATTGGTAGAAATGTCAAAATTAGCTGTGGTACTCTCACCTGTAACCTCTTAACTGTCTCATTATTCTTATTGTATCCCACATATTCAACCCTAGAGACCACTAGTGGCAGGCTGCTTCACTGACTCCACTAACTCCTTTATTTCAGCCCAGTTTATCACCAATAAAGGGCTTCTCAAGAGCATCCCTTTGAACCCACTGTTGGACAAGGAATAATCAGTCTTAACTTCTCAGCTCACTAGTACCAATTAGGCAGAAACATTGTTTATAATTTTAAAATGATATTTATTTGCATCAGAAACAATAAAAGCAATATAAACAATATAAAGAATTATACAACCTGTCTGGGTTCATACAGTCTCAATTCAGTCCCAGATGACATTTTCCAGGTGGTCTAGTTCCTTACTTACTGGCTTTATTTCCTTTGGAAAGTAAGTGTCCAGCAGCTAAGCAGATAGCAAGCTCCATTTAATTGCAGAAAGCTGCAATCAAAGTGTCTACATTATTTTTGCAATTCTTCTGAGCTCTTTATAAATGTAGCAGGAAGCAACTGAAATAAGCACTCCATTTTTGCAAAAACGTACTAAATGAACTAAACTGGAAGAGCTCTTTTTGAAAAATAATAGGGAGCCACTCACTTCCCACAATTTCTCACCCAAAGTGAGACCTGTCTTTCTTTCTGCTAGAAGAGCATCTTACATTTTTGCAATTTCTCAAAATAGAGAAACATTACTAAATTATTGTTGATTCCCATCAGAACCAAAAGTTGCCCTTTCTAATTAAGCACAATACTTTACATCCTGTTTTGCCTTTCACTTTTCCCTGAATACACTGCACTTCTATTAAGCATTATAAGACTTTCATGCTTTCTTACCTAACCTCTGACAGTTGAAAAGGTTAAAATATTTTACATTCACTAACATACATGCTACATCAGGAGTTACACTGGGCTATATCATATAATATATATACACCCACTGGCCACTTTATTAGTTACTAGTTAGTTATTAGTACCTTGCTAGTAATGGGCTGGGCCCCTTTTTTGCCTTCAGAACTGCCATCAAAATTCATGGCATATATTCAACAAGGTGCTGGAAACATTCCTCAAGGATTTTGGTCCATATTGACATGACAGCATCACACAATTCCTGCAGATTTGTCTGCTGCACATCCATGGTGCGAATCTCCCGCTCCACCACATCCCAAAGGTGCTCTACTGGATTGAGATCTGTTGACTGTGGAGGCCATTTAAATACAGTGAACTCATTGTCATATTCAAGAAACCAGTTTGAGATGATTTGAACTTTGTGAAATGGCACGTTATCCTGCTTGAATAAGCCATCAGAAAATCATGGTGGAAAATGATGCTCAGTCGGTACTAACTATGCCAAGAAAATATCCTCCACACGACTACACAACCACCACCAGCTTGAATCTTTGATTCAAGGCAGGATGGATCCATGCTTTCATATTGTTGATGCCATATTCTGACCCTACCATCTGAAAGTTGCAGCAAAAATTGAGACTCATCAGATCAGACAACGTTTTTCCAGTCTTCTATTGTCTAATTTTGATCAGCCTGTGCGAATTGTAGCCTCAGTTGCCTATTCTTAGCTGTGGTCTCCTACTGCTGTAGCCCATCTGCTTCAAATTTCAACGTGTTGCGTGTTCAGAGGTGTTCTTCTGTATACCTTGGTTGTAATGAATGATTATTGAGTTACTATTGCCTTTTGATCAGCTCAAACCAGTCTGGCCATTCTCCTCTGACCTCTAGCATCAACAAGCCATTTTCACCCAGAGAAGTGTCTCTCATTGGATATTTTCCCTTTTTCGTACCATTCTCTGTAATCCCTACAGATGTTTGTGCATGAAAATCCCAGTAGATCAGCAGTTTCTGAAATGCTCAGACCAGCCCATCTGGTACCAATAACCATGCCACATTCAAAGTCAGTTAAATCATCTTTCTTCCCCATTCTGATGCTCGGTTTGAGTTTCAGCTGGTTATCTTGACAATGTCTATATGCTGAATTGCTGCTATATGATTGGATGACTAAATATTTGCATTAACAAGCAGTTGAACAGGTGTGTCTAATGAAGTGGCCTGTGAGTGTATACATAGATCTTTTGGCTTTGCACTTTCCTATAAAAAGAACGTTGCTGTGTACTAGGCAGTGCAAATAACTAACCTGTGCAGCCATAAAATAAACCAATACAAACTGAAAGACAACTGAAAGTAAACAGTCGTATATGAAAGGCAGAGCAAAGATTTGCAGATGGTTTGTGTCTGAATGTTAACTATATCTCAGTATGCAGATCACAGACAATGCTGAAACAGCATATAGCAATGACTTGGCAGAAGTGTCAAAGATTCACAGAGTGGAAAAACACAACAAGTTGATGATAGTGGAGAATGTCATCTGTCATCATTATTTCTTTCACTGTGTGTATGAATCTGACTTTCAAGAGCCTAATAAGAAACCCCTTTGTGCAAATTTTATGAACCAGGATGTAAATTAAAATCATCGATTTCAATGGATGATACTACATTTACAGCAATATAATAAACTACTTGAGTTAAGGATCTTATTATTTTTTATATTTCAACAGGGCTGATTATCGGGCATCAATAATTTATTTTTACTGAATGTTAATTAGTAGAAAGCAAAACAAAGATGCATTTTTTAAAGCTGTTGTAATGGAGTTGTCAAATTAGGGTTTATTTGTGATAACTTACTGGACTTGGATATAAATATGAGTGCTTAAAACTGCATCATATCAAATTCCACATCTCATAATGTCTACAAACAGAAGGTTTCAGGTTAATATCTACAAAAAAGTGTTAAATATATAAAGTTAATTTTATTTAGGCAAATAAAGCTTATACTTATCCTTTTGCATATTAAACATATTAAGTTTGATTTATTTGCAAAATGTGCACAGTGACTATTTAACTAGTAGTTGTTTCAAGTGCAACCAGCAGGCACATTTAAAAAAATATATATTTATGTACATGACAATTAGTTGTCAAATATTAGTCAGCGACAGGGACGCTAAGCATATGGAGGGAGCAGAATATGGTGTAAATCCTAACAGGACTGAGCACTAATTTGACAAAAAATATGAAGCCATTAGCAGAACTACACTAAGCTTGTAAGTTTCAAATCTAATACAGACATTCTGGGGACCTGTGCTGAAATGAAAACTGAAAAGTTAAACATAGGAAAAAAAACTACTAAATGATGAAATGTGCTAACAGCTAAGCAAAAGCAAAAAAAATGATTTGACAAAAGAAAGACTGTAAAAATGTCCTTACACATAGTTAACAACTACATTTATTTATATATAAGGAACTAAATGTCAAAATGACACAGGATAGTTTCTCTAATTAAGATCAGAGTAGCTGATTCCCTGGTCATCTTAGATAGTATCTCAAAATGCCTGTCAACTTATCTATGACCCCGTGACTTCCACCATGTTGTCACATCAGTTGTACCACAAAACCAAACCCCATGAAACTGTCAAATAAAGGTAGTCTTGGGTCCCTGGAAACAATTACACGAACAAAAAAAATACATTTAAAAACAAGAAACAAACAGTACAAACTGTGTCACCAAGCAAAACTCTTTTAGCATGTAACTTGTGACTGGATGATAGAACCATTATAAATGAAAAAGCATATTCAACAGCAATTTTAGAATTTTTAATATACTATGATTTATTTTACTTATTATGCACATTTGATTTTTACTAGTATTTTATTATGCAACTAACTATAATAACTATAATTGTAACTAACCATATTAATTAATTAACTAACTACAGTATATTAATCCATGTCAATAACAAGAATTTTGTAGAAGTGAAGGTGTACATTTTGTACCCCCTTTATTGTTAAACATTAATATGCATAACATAATATGTAAGATATGTGTTTCAAATCAACATGATAAACATTTTATGTTACCAAGCCATAGTGCAATTTCTTCATGCTACCAAGTAATCACAACAATTCCGTAAAAAGTTTAGCAAATCTGCTCAGTTTCAAGTAGAAAAAAAAGATTCATTTTTTAATTTTTTCTTTGCCACCTAAAACTAAGAGTACAACCACGAGCTAAACCAATTTACTTCTGACAGGGCAGCTAATGGGACTAAAGTCAACGCTTCAATGTCATGGATACAACATACTGTACTGGATTTGAATCATGCATCCAGTTTGGTTTGCATGGAGATTACAATTTCTATCTATATCGATGTAGGTATCTTTTCTAGATATTCTGGGTTTGCTGTCAACTTTACATTTGTATTAGATGGTTTGTGATTCTAAATTTGCCCAATTTGTAATAATTCCCTGCATTCTCAAATTTGATTAAGCAGGTTTGAAAGTTTTATATTGTGATATATTGGTATTGTCATTTGGACAAAGAATATATTTTTTAAACTGGTTCAAACAAAAAACAGCCTCTCTGGGCCAAATGATCTGGACGTGTACCAAATTAACATTATTCTGGACCAAAATCTTTAAATGCCCATCAGACAGCATTGGTATCACAATCCCTCCTAACCAGTTAACAGCTGTGTTTGGTGTACTCTCAGATGGGCTTAAAGTGGAGAAGGACAAACAAACTGTAACTGCCTTTACTTCACTATTGGCACGTAGATGTATCTTGCTCAACTGGAAGAATCCTAACTCTCTTATTTTAACTCAGTGGGTAACTGATGTTATATACTATTTGAAAATGGAAAAAAATAAAATTCTCACTTAGAGGATCTGTTCAAAACTTTTTAAAAAACTGGCAGGATCCAAACAATAACATTTTGGAGTAAGCATTTATATTAGGGAAAAGGATTTTCCTCCCTCTTTTCTACTCTTAAAGTTTTACTCTGTTTGTTGGCCTTCTGCTCTTTCTCTTGGGTGGGGGTTGATTTGAACTTAGTTTTACTAAGTTTATATGGAATGTTACTTTCTTTTAATAAACTCAATAAAAAACAGTGAATTTAAAGCATTTAGTGTAAAATATAAAATCACAACAACAAAAACAATCAACAAGGTTTGTGCTGCTGGATTATGGCTTCAATAGAGTGTGAGAACACTGTCTTTGTGGCATTCACACATACTCTCTGTTCTTGTGCATTTTTTCTTTGGATACTCCAGTTTTCCTTTAACATACCAGTTGTGTGTAGGCAAAGGTGCATAGTGGATAATACATTATGGTGTTAGGTAAGCACAGAATGTGTCCTACAAAGGACTACCACCCTGTACACGGCTGGTTTTGGTCTTGCTAGGAAAGATTCCAGTCCTGTCAACAGGATTAGGTGGTTGGATAAATGGATGACATTTAAAATTTAATTGGATTTTGTGCCTGCCTTATGTATAATACTGGGACAATTTCCATCCTCCTGTGAACATGAACTGTTTTGAACAGGTTCACTAATGGATGGACGAACACTTTTAGTTCAGTGTATTTGTGTGATTATCAAAAATATATTTTCCTATAAAGTTAATCTTTATTTCCCAACATGTTAACTGATATTTGTTTCCACTTTTGCCAAAATTGATTACTTTTCCAAATATAAAATATCATGAAAACTAGCTTAATACACACTACAAATCAAATGAATTATGTTTATTTGTTCACATTTTATTTTAATAATAATTCTTTACATTTATATAGCACTTATCTCACTACTCAAAGTGCTTCAGTGAGTGGAGAGCCACTTCAATCACCACTAATATCTAGCATCCACCTGGATGATGCGATGTAAGCCAGTTTTGTGCCAGTATGCTCACCACACAATAGGTGTTAGGTGGTGAAGTATGGTGAGAGAGATAGCCCATTAGAGACAGGGGATAATTAGGGGGCCAGACTGACTGGGCCATGGTGGGCAATTTAGCCTGGACATTGAGATCCACCCTACTTTTTACGAACAATGCCCAGGGATCTTTTATGACCACAGAGAGTCAGGACCTCAGTTTTACGTCTCACCTGAAGGACAGTGCCATTTTAACAGCACAGTATCCCTGTCACTGAACTGGGGAATTTTTGGGATCCACATTCAGACCACAGGGTAAGCACCCCATGCTGGCCTCACCAACACCTCTTCAAGGTGCAACCCAAGCTTTTCCTAGATGGTCTCTCATCCAAGTACTGCCCAGGCCCGAACATGCTTAGCTTCAGGTGGATTAATTCTTCTGAAGTCCATGCGGTATAGCTGCTAACAACATATTTTATTTTAAACGGATTTCCATTTTTTTTTTTAATTAAAATATTACATTTTTCTTTCAAAAATTGCTTTTCTACCTAAAATAATAATTCCTAGTTTGTATCTTATTGGGTGTTATTATGTCTTTACAGTAAATCATGATATTACAGTGTAACTCACTGTACTGCCTTAAATCCCAGAATTTCATGGTCACTTTATGTTTAATAAAATGTGTAGAACAGAAATTTTCAACCACTGAAATGAGTTACATATAGATATAGAGATTGTAGGCATTTGTTGCCGAACATACACCTGCATTATCATCAAAAGATGAAAATAGAAGTTGGGGGATGCCAGTTAGGTAGTTAAGTATGAGTAGGACAGACACTGGTCAGTCTCTCCACACATGATTGATACGAATTCTTCTTCTATTCTGGAGTTGTCCTGTTTCAGTGGACCATAAGTCAGAAGAAGGAATATTAAAAAAATACTGCAAACCAATTAGCAGAAACGCTTATGTTCCCGCACAAAGGTAATCTTTGATTGTTACCTGTACATATGGTCTCAGCAAGCATTCTGACTACTGATGCATTATAGAAATGATGAGTGTAGGCTCGGAAAAACATCACATTTGGAATCTGTAGTCCTACTTTACTAACACAAAGAAAGGAGATACAGTATGTACAAAAGCACAGTTAGGAGGGCCTTTCTTATTTAATTGGTGAATTTTTATTGAACTTTGTCTACAGTAAATATTGTGTTGGGAGAATAAATCCTGATTTCCAGTCATATTATCTGATCTCGGGCCATGTATTCTAGTACACAAGTAAAGAGATGTTGAACTTTTAACATTATCACATCTCATGGTTGAGTGGGCCATCGTTTGGACAGGTCTAGATACATTAAACAGTCTCTTTGATATGAATTATTATTATTATTATTTCCCCAAGGATTTCCCTTTTATCCTGGTTGCCATTTGGGGAAAATTAGTCTGAATGAACTTTGTCTACAACCTCAGGACAGAAAGCCAACAGGTGGACGGTGCATGTCAAGATTACAGCTATTGGTCCTATTGGTGAGATCACAGTAAGACGAGGGGAGTCATTAAGTTAAAACAGCAGACTGTCCATTTATTGTTGGCCAGTGATTTCTCACATTTCCATATGGTATTTACAGGACAAGTCATTTTAAGGCAGATGAAGGAATGCCCCAAGCGTGCATCTTTTCTTGTTCCTCTTTGTTAATTTCATGGACAGAATATCAGGTTGTACCTGAGGCTTAGTCATGTTGCTATTCTTTGAACCAGCTCTCTTTGGGAAGGCAAGAAGCTTGACCATCTGGTAGGACTTTGGGGTAGAACTGCTGTATGACATGCAGTGGCTATGGAATTATGAAGAATACTTTCTGGTTATGTCTTGCTGTAAGAAACCCAGAATCATTACCGACTAGAGCAGAATGCAGGTGTGAACAGCACCAGAAAGAAGCCATTGGGCAGTGGGCTCCTTCTGGCAAATGAATTCCCAATTTTAATATCAGTGTTGATATAAATGCCAAGATAATGTTTTTCTTTGGTGGTTCTTTCCCATCTTTTCATTCAGCTCTATTACTCACACTGATAGCCCATTCAAGTACTGGACACATGAGCAAACTAACCAGCTGACAATAAAGAAGAAACATCCTTTCATACTCTGTTTGCAAAATCATAAGTGTGGTAGTATGAACTTTGCAGACATGACACCATTTTGTGAACTCTGATTGTCTTTTGTACAGTAACATACAGATTTATCATGCTGTCAATTTCCTAAAAATCTAAAGCTTTCATAATTAGTTTTACACATGAAGTTGAAACAATAATGCATAGTGATATTTTCATTTATTTCTGCTTCTACCCACCAACTTGCTTATCATTTATTTAGTTTATACACATTACAAACTGTTTAACAGTTCACTGTTAGGCGCTTGAATACACTTAATGCTAGGGGTAGTTATAATTGTATATTTATGAATAATTTAAATATTCTTGAGATCAGAATTTGAAGACAAGTAGGCAAATGATTAAAGTAAGGACAGCATTATTTAAAGGTGATAAACACCACGTTTTCTTTAATAGCTACCAGCTAGTTTACTTTATTAATACATTTCTTAAAAGTGACAAAATTTCCTTCTGTGATTGATATGAAACTGAAAAAACATTTTTCTCCCCAAAATATTTTGTGTCAACTATTTATCAGAGAACATAGTAAATCATGCCATCTTCAAGTGAGGATCGAAAGCAATTACCATTAGCAACTATCGCCTGCACATGGGTCTCCCTGCCCTGTGCCTGAATCTCAATGATCTCCCAAGTGTGCCAATGCAATTTAACAGAAAGATCAATACACCACAGCAGTTAGCAATACCTCTCTTGAAGTACTTCACAAAACATGCTACATTTTTTTCCACCAAATAAATGTCAAAACATTCTACCAGCTACAATTCTTAAGAGAAATTGTTCTTGTGAAACATTATTGACATACTTTAACCCACATTTCCAGCTTCCTAAAGGCAAGTCAATTCTCATTTGGCAAGAGTCACATCGACATGTGTCTCCTGCTGAGATGCTCTGTAAGCTTGAAAGTCATCAAGGTCTAGTACATTGGTTCCAGAAGGCAGAGGTCAATGACATATCACTGACCCAAGGTCAAGGTGACAACTGTTCCTTCTTGAGGGATTGCCATCATCTTTAACATGGCTCTGAACACAATCAATGCCATTAAACGTCTGTCTGTCTCCTGGTAGCACTACCTGCTCCACAAGCAATTTTACAGTGAGGGGTCATGCATTGTTAGTTGACTTCTTTCTGACTTTGAATCAGTTGTTTCTGTAAAATGAAAAAGCAGCTGCTACAACACTAGAATTTTGCTCTGAAATTAAATCTCAATTATCCAAGTTATTTTGAGAAGGTCAATGCTATACTGTGATATGTTTAGCTGCAAAACATATTTACTATATTAACATACTTATAGTCAAATAATGAAATAGAGGCTTGTCATATAAACCCGAAACCATCATTAAAGACATGCCTTGAAAAAATTATACTTAGGAGTTTTGTTGTTCTACTATTTATAAATGTAGCGAATATTGTATTGCATGGAGCCACACTTTTACATAAGAAAAAACAAAATATTGAAGATAGCAATACTTATTTAAAACTCAATACAGTCAATTTTATTTGTAGAGAATATTTAAAACAACAGAAGTTGAGTAAAGTGCTGTATAGTTTCCATAAAAATACCAATAAATATATAGATACAGAAAATAAATACCCCCTCCTTGAACCGTCACCTTATCGTGGTGGAGGGGTTTGCGTGTCCCAATGATCCTAGGAGCTATGTTGTCCGGGGCTTTATGCCTGGTAGAACCACCCAAGGCAAACTGGTCCTAGGTGAGGGATGAGACAAAGAGGGGTTCAATAAACCTCCAATGACGAAGGAAAACTTTGGACAACATTTTCCCTAGCCCGGACGCAGGTCACCGGGGCCCCCCTCTGGAGCCAGGCCTGGAGGTGGGGCTTGATGGCAGCGCCTGGTGGCGGGCCTGCACCCATGGGCTCGGCCGGGCACAGCCGAAGAGGTAACATGGGTCCTCCTCCCCATGGGCTCACCACCTATGGGAGGGGCCAAGGAGGTTGGGTGCAGTGTGAGTTGGGTGGTGGCCAAAGGCAGGGACCTTGGCGGTCTGATCCTCGGCTACAGAAACTGGCTCTTGGGACGTGGAATGTCACCTCTCTGAAGGGAAGGAGCCTGAGCTAGTGCGCGAGGTGAGAGGTTCTGGCTAGATATAGTCGGACTCACCTCGACGCACAGCTTGGACTCTGGAACCAATCTCCTTGAGAGGGGCTGGACTCTCTACCACTCTGGAGTTGCCCCCGGTGAGAGGCGCCGAGCAGGTGTGGGCATACTTATTGCCCCCCGACTTGGAGCCTGTGCATTGGGGTTTACCCCGGTGGACAAGAGGGTGGCCTCCCTCCGCCTTCGGGTGGGGAAGGGTCCTGACTGTTGTTTGTGCTATGCGCCAACAGCAGTTTGGAGTATCCACCCTTTTGGAGTCTCTGGAGGGGTGCTAGAGGGCATACCTTCTGGGGATTCCCTCGTTTTGCTGGGAGACTTCAATGCTCACGTGGGCAATGACAGTGAGACCTGGAAGGGCGTGATTGGGAGGAATGGCCCCCCCGATCTGAACCCGAGCGGTGTTTTGTTATTGGACTTCTGTGCTCGTCACGGATTGTCCATAACAACACCATGTTCAAGCATAAGGGTGTTCATATGTGCACTTGGCACCAGGACACCCTAGGCCTCAGGTCGATGATCGACTTTGTGGTCGTGTCGGACTTGCGCCATATGTCTTGGACACTCGGGTGAAGAGAGGGGTGGAGCTGTCAACTGATCACCACCTGGTGGTGAGTTGGCTTCGATGGTGGGAGAAGATGCCCAAACATGTTGTGAAGGTCTGCTTGGAACGGCTGGCAGAGTCCCCTGTCAGAAGTAGCTTCAACTCCCACCTTCGGCAGAACTTCGACCACATCCCGAGGGAGGTGGGGGACATTGAGTCCAAATGGGCCATGTTCCCTGCCTCTATTGTTGAGGTGGCTGACCGGAGCTGTGGCCATAAGGTGGTCGGTGCCTGTCGTGGCGGCAATCCCCAAACCCGTTGGTGGACACCGCGTGAGGGATGCTGTCAAGCTGAAGAAGGAGTCCTATAGGACTTTTTTGTCCTGTGGGTCTCTGGAGGCAGCTGATAGGTACTGGCAGGCCAAGCGAATGCAGCGGTTGTTGCTGAGGCAAAAACTTGGGCATGGGAGGAGTTTGGGGAGGCCATGGAGAACGACTTTCGGACGGCTTCGAGGAGATTCTGGTCCACCGTCTGGCGGCTCAGGAGGGGGAAGCAGTGCAGTGTCAACACCGTATATGGTGGGGATGGTGCGCTGCTGACCTCGACTCGGGACGCTGTGGGTCGGTGGGGGGAGTACTTCGAAGACCTCCTCAATCCCACTAACATGCCTTCCATGAGGAAGCAGAGCCTGGGGACTCTGAGGTGGGCTCTCCCATCTCTGGGACTGAAGTCACCGAGGTGGTCAAAAACTCCTTGGTGGCAGGGCCCGGGGTGGATGAGATATGCCCTGAGTTCCTTAAGGCTCTGGATGTTGTAGGACTGTCTTGGTTGACACGTCTCTGCAACATCGCATGGACATCGGGACAGTGCCTCTGGATTGGCAGACGGGTGGTGGTCCCCTCTTTAAAAGGGGACCGGAGGGTGTGTTCCAACTATAGAGGGATCACACTCCTCAGCCTCCTGGAAAAGTCTATTCGGGGTTCTGGAGAGGAGGGTCCGTCGGATAGTCGAACCTCGGATTCAGGAGGAACAGTGTGGTTTTGTCCTGGTCGCGGAACAGTGGACCAGCTCTTCACCCTTAGCAGAGTCCTGAGGGTGCATGGGAGTTTGCCCAACCAGTCTACATGTGTTTTGTGGACTTGGAAAAGGCATTCAACCATGTCCCTCGGGGAATCCTGTGGGGGGTGCTCCGGGAGTATGGGGTACCGGACCCCTGATAAGAGCTGTTCGGTCCTGTACAACTGGTGTCAGAGCTTGGTCCGCATTGCCGCAGTAAGTCGAGCCCGCTTCCAGTGAGAGTTGGACTCGCCAGGGCTGCCCTTTGTCACCATTCTGTTCATAACTTTTATGGACAGAATTTCTAGGCAGCCAGGGTGTTGAAGGGGTCCGGTTTGGTGGACTCAGGATTGGGTCACTGCTTTTTGCAGATGATGTTGTCCTGTTTGCTTCATCAGGCCGTGATCTTCAGCTCTCTCTGGATCGGTTCGCAGCTGAGTGTGAAGCGGCTGGGATGAGAATCAGCACCTCCAAATCTGAGACCATGGTCCTCAGCCGGAAAAGGGTGGAGTGCCCTCTCAGGGTTGGGGAGAGATCCTGCCCCAAGTGGAGGAGTTTAAGTATCTCGGGGTCTTGTTCACGAGTGAGGAAAAATGGAGTGTGAGATTGACAGGCGGATCGGTGCGGCATCCGCAGTGATGCGGCTCTGCATCGGTCTGTCGTGGTGAAAAGGAGCTGAGCCGTAAGGCAAAGCTCTCAATTTACCAGTCGATCTACGCTCCTACCCTCACCTATGGTCATGAGCTATGGGTAGTGACCGAAAGAACGAGATCGTGAATACAAGCGGCTGAAATGAGTTTCCTCCGCAGGGTGTCTGGGCTTTCCCTTAAAGATAGGGTGAGAAGCTCAGTCATCCGGGAGGGGCTCAGAGTAGAGCCACTGCTCCTCCACATCGAGAGGAGTCAGATGAGGTGGCTCGGGCATCTGATCAGGATGCCTCCTGGACGCCTCCCTGGTGAGGTGTTCCGGGCACGTCCAACCGGGAGGAGGCCCCGGGAAGACCCAGGACACGCTGGAGGGACTATGTCTCCCGGCTGGCCTGGGAACGCCTTTGGGATTCTCCCGGAAGAGCTGGAAGTGGCCGGGAGAGGGAAGTCTGGGCTTCTCTGCTTAAGCTGCTGCCCCCGCGACCCGACTTCGGATAAGCGGAAGAGGATGGATGGATGGATGGAGAAAATAAATACACCATATACATAAACGGTTGAATAGTAGCTAATAATAGCACAGTAATAGATATAGCAAGGTACAGAATAACATTAAACATTACGCATTGTGTAACTGAGCCTTAAAGTTATTTCTTGTTTTTCGATAACTGAAAACAGGTTGTAACTGTTGATTCAGATTCTACGTTGAATTGTCTAGTGCAGGTTTCTGAGGACCCAGAATACTTTACCTTACAGTAGTAGAGGCAAGGCAGGGGCCAGTAGTGGACAAGACATTACTCCATCTCTAGGCATGCTTACACACAGACACACACACACACACAACCAATTGATGTTTTTCAGTCAATATGACAGCATGCCTTTGGTTTGTAAGAAGACTTCAACATTACTAGAGAAAGCCATGTGCCCAAGACATACACACAAGGCTGGGAACAGAACAAGGATCCCAGCAATGTCCTGAACCACCATTCTGCCCACATTGAGAATAATATATTGATTCATTTTATGAGCCCACTATTATTGCAACAAGAATAAAGGCCCAGAACCTATTTAACAGCATACCTACCTAGCCAATGAATTTGACCTGTATGCTTTTGGGGTGTTTTAGGAAAATTTGTGTATCCAGAGGAAACCATTGTGAAGATAAGGAGAACATATAAACTCTACACAGTTAGTAACACAGCTAAAACTCTGAGATAACATCTCTAACCATTATGCCATCATGAACCCCATTTTTAACTCTGTATTATTTTTAATGCAAATAATACCTTCCAATCATTGAATAAATAAAAGTATATAATATTTTACATTACCATGCTTAACTTGCTGGTACCTATCTATCCTCACTTTATTTTACTTAGTAGATATAGGCTTACTTACCTAACTCAATGGTGATTGTTAATATGTTCTTTTTAGTATTAAATATCCTAACATCCTAACATAAGCTTCGAAATTGTAGTATTTCATTTAGAATAAATCGATATTGTTTGTATATTGAATGCAGATGTATTAAATATTTCAGAAATATATTTATGTTGTGCTTGCCTAATGACTAAGTGACAAAGCCAGCATAGTCATTAAATCATTCAATGCATAACTAGCACAGGGGAATTTGGGTTGTTCACACCGTGAAGGGATTGTTTAATTACGTTTATTTGAACAAGACATTTATTACATGGTTGTAAATAATTTGATCATAATTGATTATTGATTTTTGTGGCAAGTGATTGACTGGTCTGCATTCTGAAAAGTGAGACTGAAGGATAAAAGCAACTTGCTTTACACGCAGTGAATGTCTACACTGTTTTTTAAATAATTAATAATTAATTTAGTCACATCTGTGTTTTATTTTAACTCTCAACTAAAAGTGTTGCTTATATTGAAAAATACCGAAAATCTTTATTAAATTCATTAAGGCTCTACATATTACCATATTACAATGTGAAAAATTCTAAGGAATGACTATTCACATATTTTGCCTATAATGTGATATGAAATATCAAATGTTTGGAAAAGAGCTAAATACAGTGTTTTGCTTGCAGGATAATTAATAACATTGAAAGTCTCAGACAACACTCTTGCTATTGAAATTAATTTTTGTCTCTGCCCTGTCTTCAAACTATTTTATGTTATACAATATGCTGCTATTTTATTTTGACACAGTGGCAGTTTCTACTTCTGACTCCTGAAACCAAAGTCCTGGTCTGAATCCTACACGCAATCATGTCAGTGTGGATTTTTTTCCTGGTGTTTGCATGATTTTTCTGCCAGGTGTCCTGATTTTTATCCTAAAGACCCCTAAGGGGTGAAGATCTGCCATGTGGCTGGAGCTACCTTCTTAGGCTGCCACTCTCCAATATCCTAACAATGTTATATAATCTATCTACTTAATCTAAAACCAGGGTAGTGGCATAATAAAATAGAATAGAATAAAATATTAGTTACTATTCTACTATTACTTAGTAGTTATTTTGTTGGCTGGAGTGTGCTGCACTTAGTCTTGAAATGCAAGGGGCAGCTGTGTGAATTAAGATGAAAGTTGCAGATACCCAGTGGTCTGATTAACAGAGGAACCGCCTATGTTAGTGTAAGGTTGAAGTCAATGAGGTCTGCTGCAAAGAAAAAAGACAGAACAAGCTAAGAACTACCCAGAAAGGTAACACAAGGAAGATGAGAGGGAGTACAACAGTAAATGAATTTAAATAAGAATAATTATGGCAGACATGCACTCCAGTTATGTTGTTTTCCAATAGCCCATCATGTAGGTAAGTTGTTAGGCAGGCAGTATAATAAAAACAAACAAAAATATAGTGTAACTTAATTCTTCAGGTCATTATATTGTATTTAACATAACCTCAATTCTAATTGCAGATACTACTGGCACTGTATTAGACTTATCAGCAGCTTTACACAGTGTTGCAAAGTGCCGGACCCTATGCTGGAATCTTATGTGTGAGCAAGAACCAGGGACCTATGGTAGCATGGGGCACATGGCAGAAATTATCAATGAACAGAGCTCTATACCACTGTAGGGCCCACTCACACATTCACCCACCAACACCCACAGCCACATATGCAAGGCCATTTAAGTAATTAAGGTAAGGTAAGGATAAGGGAGAAAACCAGCCACTCTATTTTATATAGCTCCTTGCACAGGAGGACTCTAAGAAAATACTTCAAGAAGCAAATATAAAACCAGTACAATCTTCTTCATTTTTAGTTTTAGTACCGTGACATCTGAGAAAACATTTTTATTTGCTGAGCAGCAAGGCAACATATAAATGCAAAGAATTATTATTAGTTATTATTAAATAGTATGGCCAATAAATCAGTCTTTTTTTTGGGAACTTATAAAGGTTTTTGTGGTAGATTTAGAAGACAACAAAACTGGAAAACTGCTAAGAAGTAGGTTCAAAATATTTTACTTCCCTTCTCAGTGGTAACTCAAATATAGTATTAATGCTACATGTTTTATTGGACCTCTGTTTAGTTAATTTATTGCCCTACGACTAAAGCATAATTTAAAAAAAAACAGCAAATAAGCTATATGCACAAACACCTTATTATTAAGGTTACTTCCTCATTGTCTTCCTTGAAAACAGTATTATACAGTATACTTGTATACATCTGAGTAAAAGTTGAGAAACATAAATTCAGAGTTTTGCAAAAAGCCCCTGAAGTGAACTAAGTGGATTTCAGGATGTATGTATATATGGATGTACTGTACATCCACACAGCATGAACAATGCAAAATAGATGATGGATGAATGTTTAAAATATGGGTAATTTGATAATGTAGAGCATATGGTTTCTGCCAAATTAATTTTGGGACGTGAGATTGAATTCTGCCGAGGCCACAATCTAAGTTTGAATTTTCTCCACAAGTTAACTGAGTTGTTGTTTGAATACTTTTTGTTGGATTGTGTGACAAATATAACTTGGCCTGGTATAAGTAAATGTGGGAATTGTTTCAAGGGATGGTAGCTTTGTTGTAACAGAAGCTAGAGTGGGGGGCATAGCCTAATGGATAAAAATGTTTAGAAAGCAACTGAATGAATGCCTAATGATATGTTACTTTGTGCAAGTCACATAACCTATTAGTTATAAAACAGTAGAAATATCCAGACCATTAAAGAATGCTTGAATCTCAAGTTACAATGAGTCAGGTAAATGAAAAGATGTAAATGTAACTAAATGTAGTAAAGTGTGTCATTAACTGCAGCCCAGGATTTCCAGGCTCTTGCCTTCAGTATCTACATGTCCCTGGTTACAATTAGTCATACAAGGCATATTTACTAAATGGATTATGGATCAAAGTTCTTAATATAAGTTCTTTATATTGTATGCATTAAGAACATATTTTATTTGTATAATAAATATTAAGAGCTCAAATATGAAAACTGAATGTAACTGCTTTTAAAGGTATACAGTATGAGGTATTTAAAAATACTATTTCTGTCATCAGTTAATTTTAATACTCTACCTGATAGTGCCTTTCTTACAGTGTAATAAATAAGCAGAATTTGTATGAAGTAAAAAGAACATCAGTCACAGTAGTGCTGGCCATGTTTCAGGAATACGCAAACAAATGTAATTACACAGTTGATTTTCTCCAGTTAAGGGCTAAAAGAAAGTCAGCAGAATCATGTGCTGACTGTGCAGGATAGCTCTATTATAAATGGCTCACGCAGAGGACAAACTAAGGAACAGTGACATGAGGCCAAGGACATAGCCTCATGTAACCTCACTTGTCTTATCAATTATCAGAGTGTCTTATCAATTATTGGAGGATAAAATAAATATTTCTTTTGCATTTTTGTTGAATCTTTTTTTATGTTAGTCATATTTTCTAAAACATCTACATGTAGATTGTAGGCCCTCTTATCCACTAGACTTAGTAAAATCAATTTAATTACACAGCACTAAATACATCATACATTTTTGTATTTAAATGAAAAATAAGAACCTGTTTCTAATTTCAGTATTAGCTTGTCATAATATTTCTTTTGCTTTTAAAATGAATTCTACCTTGTAAATTGTTATTTAGTGATTAATGCCAGCATACTAGCAACTACATCTCTTCTCAAAATAACGGCTTTAATTGTTAGATTTGTGACAAATAATATGTTGCCTTTTTATTTAAAAAACTGTGTATTTGTTTCCATTTATTTTTAAACATCAAAAATATAGCCCATACTCCATAATTAAACATGTAACAAAGAAAACTGTTCTCAAACAGTGGTATAATAGGAAAATGAATGTAAAATCCTGATACATTCTGTCATCTGTTGTCCATGTCACATGGAGTCAGTAAACCTGAGGGAAGAGTTTACATTATCCCATCCCATCATTCAGACACTATTACTCAAATTTGAAGTAGCCTTTGAAAACAGCTATATTCAGCTCATCCCATTCACTTCTGTCTTCTTTGAACTGTATTATGTATTTTACCATATCTTATATGGAAGTGCAGTCAGGGAAATACCCATCCATAGCCCATCCAAGGGGGTTTTATGCCTTGTACTCCCAGTCTGAGTCCTGCTCTGAGTCGGTTCTTAATTGGATTAACTGGGATGGAGAATGAATGCATTCATGCAAAATTGCAAATGGAACTAATCTAGATAATGCATTGGATTAGATAAAAGCATTTTTGGGGTGAATCAAAGATCTACCGTCAGGTTCTACAGGTGCATTTTATTATCATTTATTTTGTTTTTTTTTGTCAGCTGTAGATTTTCATTTGTTTCCTGGAACTCAAGATGGTTGATTCATTGTGGTCATCTGGTGGGGAGAGCATAGTCACGATGGATGTGTGACCATGTAGTGGACAAGTGAAGTCACAGGGTGTGGTTATGTGGTCTAAGGCATCAGTTTGGAACACCATATACAGTAATGTCAGTGAGGTCATCAGAAGCCTCATGCATAACGCCGTGCGTAGAATTCACACTATAACATGATGTAAGCACAAAAGCCGAAATGTGCTTACGCACAGAAAAATCCAGATGCAGGAATCTGTGCGTACTCCAACTTTCACGTTCTTCTGCTACATAAATCCCGGTCAGCGTGAAAAGTAACGCTCGTGCACACGCGTGCTGTCCCGCCCCAATTCCTCCCAGAATTCCGTCTCTTTGAATATGCAAATCAATATAAATAGCCCTTAAGTTCAGCTTTCTGTGAAAAGACAATGGGAAAAGCATGGGGGAAAATATAAGAATTTCAGCGAATACCAAGTGGAGGCAAAGGAAAAACATACTATTTGCTGATTTAAACCATTGTATAATCAACAAAAGGAAGTTGATCGAGTGACATAGCGTGTTGGAGAAACTTGAAAGCTCAAGTTCACAAAGTCGTACAGTGCCGGAAATAAAAAAAGAAGTTGTCAGATATCAAAGTCGCCGTGAAAAGGCGAGTCGTAGCCCACCATCTGAGTGTCATATAAAAGCTTATTAGGGTACAGAGAAAAAAAAAATGCACACAGTGGGGAAAAAGCACGAAATGTTAACTTCAGTCTCGAAATTTCCACTTTAATCATGTAGTTTATTTTGTCATTAAAGTAGAACATCATAAACGTCATCTTAAAATTTTTTAATTAACCAGTTTCTCAAATCAGATCGTAATTAAAGTAGCACATTAAATGCTTTGTTTTGTATGTGATCTTCTATGTGTTCTATGTGTGTGAATCACTACGTGCTTCTTAAACCGGCTCTCTTCTTCCGACAGGACACAGAATCCATTACATTCGTGATATTACAGCTCTCTGAATAACTAAAATACTAGATGTATACGTGATATCATTTTTATGATGATAGGAGTTAAAGCACATTATTAAACATGGATTTCACGGCGCACTGATTTTGTGCGACCTTCGATGAAATTATTTATTGCAGCAGTACTCATGGGAGGCTCTAGGCTCGTGGTGGCCCTTGGTAGAGAAAGAATCGGTGGCCCCTTCGCTCTCCAATATCAATATGGTATCTTATGCACGGTGGATGGCCACGTCCATTGCGGACACTGCATAGCCGCCTCGTGCTCATGACACAAGCGTTTAACTTTTGTCGAAATTTGCCGCTGTGTTTTTAGCTGTGTCGTTATTTTTTCTTTCAGTTTTATATTCAATATATATTGCCGTGGCCACCCCTGCAGTCCTTGCTTTTCTTACTCCAAGTAACCGATCGCCACACAATCAGCTCTGTAACAGACGTTAAGCCATCTGTAAGCTTAGAGCACCAATTCTTCAAAACGTTTAAGGAACATTGAAATATCTTCATAGTACATGTTTAATTATTCTATCCTTCACACCAGTCCCAGTGAAGAATATAGATTATTTAAATGAAGTTAAAGTTTTATCTGTATAATATAATAAACATATTTTGCTGCATTTCATCTTAAAAATGATAACGTCATCATATGTAAATACGCACTTTATAAAGTGGCGCAGGTTCTGCAATATTATAACTGTAGTGCAAGTTTACAGTGAGGTAATTCTACTTATAAGTACAGATAGTACTACAAGAAGCAATTGATTGAGCGCGTTTAAAGTTTTTGGGATGAAACTGTTTCTGAACCGCGAGATCCAAACCGGAAAGGCTTTGAAAAATTTTGCCGTGGCTGAGACATCGTGTGCTTGAAGCTGTATACCGATAATTCTCTTTCCGATCAGCTGCTGCTCAGAGTGGTGCAGTGAGAGTAATATGGAAAAAGATGATCCACTGTGGCAACTCCTAACGGGAGCAGCTGTAAGAAGAAGAAGAAAAAGAAGGTGCAATGAGAGTAACAATGCTAAAGCAGTTATAGTATTTAGAATACTATGGCTATTCCCTGGACCATTATATTGTTACAGGTTAATTACAATCAGATGCATTACACTACTAAACAATATGCGATTAATATCAGTGTATTTATAAAGACACATCAGGAAAGGAAAGGATAACCACACAGGAACAGTAGCACTGCTTTGACGCTTGGTGCCGCCAGTCTGCAAAACCGAGCGGAGAACTTGCGTACGACAAGGCATGAGGTACCGTGGAAATGTGCGTGACTTTATGCCAAGAGTAGGTTTTATACATCGCAATTTGAACGTGGAAACGTTCTTACGCAACATTTCTGTGCGTACGCACCGTTTATACATGAGGCCCCAGGTCTTCAGGTCTATTTTGAAAGAACCAGATTCTGTCCTTTGACAGTTTATGTTTGAATAATGTCAAAGCACATTTCCACCTGGGCCTGTGCGTATTGTACTTCTTACATTTTCAAGCACATTTTCTTGTTTTGTGCCCCTGTTTTTTCTTTGTTTAAAACTATAGCCTATTTTTTTTATCAAATGGTGTACTACTACTCATTTTCAAGCTAGTTTATTAGGTAGGTGCCCATTCCGACTGTCGCTTGTTTCGGAAAGTAAATCAAGTAAATTCTTGCAAGTTTACTGTAGGTCTGTTGTTAGTTTTTTTCTTTTTCATGCTATTTTTATTGTTTGTTAGGCACTTGCACCATATTCTGCTCTTACGTATTTTCACCTCCCTGTAGCTGCCAAAAACCAGGTGACTCAGTGGCACATTTATGAATGTTTTTTTGTGTGCCAGCTGCTTGTGACAAAAGAGCTGACCATCACAAAGAGTGACCTGTAGACTAGCAAGCTTTTTAAACTCTTAACTAATATGCAGGATGAAATCAGTAGCATCAGAGGTAGGACGGACAATCTGAGATCTTATTTTACCAAGTGCACTGAAGCTGCGACTAATTTGCCTTCTACACAAGTGACAAAAAATTCTGATCCAAATATATCCTATCCTGTTTGTTTT
This sequence comes from Polypterus senegalus, assembly GCF_016835505.1. Taxonomy (NCBI): domain Eukaryota; kingdom Metazoa; phylum Chordata; class Cladistia; order Polypteriformes; family Polypteridae; genus Polypterus; species Polypterus senegalus. Next base: position 68,264,675 of record NC_053155.1, read on the forward strand.
GATGGCAATCCAGGGAGCTGTTGGGGATTTTTAACTCAGTGTCAATTAATTTTTTAATTTGACGTCTTTTTTCTTTCCATTTTACGGGGCATGTTAATTCAGATCAATTCACTTCAAATTTTATTATACTTGAAATTTTTCAAAATGAGTCCAACTCATATAAAAATCAATGAAGACAAGAACTCAACCATCAAACATCACACTTTACAAATAAAAAAAAACGTAATAATGAACACCATAAACATAAAATTAAATCTTACTTAACATTTATAAAAATTAAGCCAGCATTTAGATTTAACCAATGACGGTCAGTAACGAAAACTATTGGGTGGACAAGTTAAGCGTGGGGATGTTTTGCTGGAATAAAACATATTGAGAACATATAAATTCTGGTATGAAAGAATATTGAAATTGTTTGCCTTTATTTCCTGGCAATGTGAACCTATGACCTGATCACAACTGGACTGGACTGGGTGAATTCTGTCTGAAGCAATATACATTGCTTTCCAAAATATTTGTTTATTATTAATTATTTCCTCCCCTTTGAAACTTAAATATCCCATTTGACAAATTCTATATTTGGTTAGATTAAGATTTTAAAACTAAGTCTGGTATTTTTACAATTGAATCGGAATCTTCCTGAGACAGGAATAGCAGTTGTCCCTTCTTGCAAACTGTTTCTGCTTCCATTTTCAGATCTAAACCTAATGCAGTTTTAGCAGTGTTTCTCCCGTTAAATTTTCCAAAAAATTTCAGAGTAAGATTTTAGAATATAACCACTAAGAACTTGTCTTCCTCGTTTGTAACAAAAATTCTTATCTGCTTATTATTAAGTAACTGTATTGTTTGTACAATATTTGGGAAATTGTACCATGATGTGCTATCTTTTAGAGCTGTGATGGCCACTTTTCTGTGTTCTCTCACACCGTTTTTCCAGCTAGATGTGGCAGTTTCAGAGGTGCTGGATGAGATACAGGAATAGTCATTAGAAATATGATGAACTCCCACCTCATCACTAACGCAGGCATTGGTACCTGTCACACCAACAACAGTTGAAATATTAGCAGTAGGCCATCCATCACACGTGGGTTCTTTCTTTGAATCATTAATCAAGAATGCTTCTTCATCTCCTCCAACAACTGTTAGCATGGTAGAAACTCCAAAGTCTTTAAGTAAGTGCACCAAGGAGTAATATTCTGAATGTGACATAGCATTGCAGAAGCTTGTAAAAATATATATATATTTAAATATATTATAAATATAAACTTATTATAAATATATTATAAAGCAACTGTCAGAAGAAGTCCAGAGTAATCAGGCTCTTGATCCTATGTCTTTATTTGTTAAATGCTGTGGATTCTCACCACAAAGCATCTCAGTTTGAAAATTTGCTCTATACTGAACTACCGGTGGTAAGCTGCAAACCTGCGTTCTCTGGCTTAGAGGTGAGGTGCTTGCATCGTCAACCTTTTCTACGCAGCTTCGCCATTACACTCAACCCATTCACAGTGCACATCCCACCTTTGTCACCAATTTGCCGTGGACTCACACCATGAAGCATCTCAGCGTGTACCCAATCGATTAGGCAAGGGTGACTCTGTTTGGATGCTACATAAGCCTATAAGCCGTCCGCTGCAGAAAGGTCATAAACTGCTTAGCTGGTATGAAGCAGAGTCTGGAGGACTGAAATGTGGCTGTTTTATGACTGGTCGTTCTATTTTATGACACCCCATTGGTTCACGACTTGTGGGGGGAATTGTTATAAGTTAGTCACTCCGCTTCTCTAGCACTCTCTTGTGCCATCATGCCACAAGCAGAAGACCAGCTCACTCTCTTGCCATTTGTCCATGATGAACACAACTCTGTCTTGGCAGCCATATTGAAATAGGCCACTCCTTTCAAAGGCCATGTGGTAACAAAGCCAATGCCAGGCAGAAGATATGACTGAGAGCCACCAATAATGCAAAATTCACTGTTACTTAGGCTGTAATGGTGTGTAGCTCTTTCTCCTGTTTGTTCTTTTAGTCTAATCTAATTGCCTGAGATTATAGACTTTGACAAGAGTGGTAAGTGGAATTTGAGACATGCTGGTAAAGTATATGTAATAAAGAGTGAATTGATGAAAATAAGGTCAAACGGTAGACTAAAAAAACAAAACAATTTGAGAAATGAAAAAGCTGCTGATCTGGAGCTGATAAAAGACCCAGCACTTCATTGCAGAGTATGATACATCATAATAATATTTTATGATACTAAAGATTCTGATTTTAGACCATTAACTTCATTTACACCAACAGCAGCAATATAAAGTATACATTCCATCCAGACATCATGCCTATGCCACCACCAAAACAACCCCACTTAACCTCAAATCTTTACATAAATGGTGCAATATGTGACAATCGGTAAATGTGAAACTTTATGCTTGTTTGTGATCAATTTTATTTACAAATATATTGTATATATAAATACAGTACATACTGTATTATGATAATGACAGCATTTACTGATTGATTGAACCTACACCATTAAAGAACTATGAAAACACTATGATTAGTGTCAATCTGTATAGAAGCCTTTTATAGGCCCAAATGTGGATTTCACTGCAGTTTAACTTTAAATCATCTCACTTATTGTAGCAAAATGGTTCCACTGGCGTTCAGCTTGTTTTGAATATCTGTTCTGAATGTGTGAAAGAAATGTTGTAAATTTAGAGCTCTCAATTTAGTTTTCGAAAATAGATAGTTGTTGTAAATAACAGCAATGTTGACAAAACTCTATGCCAGTTTTATGGCTCTACAATAATTTGTTTGCTCATAATGTTTTATACTGAAAGCTCAGGTGTTGCTTGTTGAATTTACAAATTTCTTGTATCTTTATGTTTCATGTGCATAATTCAAAATGTTAAGTGAATGTAAATTAAAAGTTTGGAGCAAAAGAAATATGTTTATTTCATTGTAGATAACCTAAAACAATTTGCATACAAACTATACACAAGAAATGATACTGTAAAATGCAGATCTTTAAGAGTAGACAGCTGTACTCAAAAATAAATATAACATATAATTGAATATTTTATCAATCATACTGAAAAAATACTTTGAAAAAATCAAAAGCTCTGAAATGTTTTATTTAAATTAAAGACATCATATACTATATGCTTAGTAAACATAGCAAAGAACAACTAGACCATTATGCTATCTGTATTTTATCTGTACATAAAGTAAAATAAAAATGAAATATTGTGCAAAATGAAACCGCTTAACTTAAGCTAGGCCATAAATCTTCAGAAGTAAAATAGCTGACAGCCAACACCAAATAACAGTTTAGAATGGTGTTGTCCATTCCACTTTATGCAAAAAATCCATTTTAAAAAAGGCACAGGGGCTGCTGAAAAATGTTTTTGAGTGGAGGATAAGGTCTTGTTCACTCTGTTCCTCTTCTGGAACAGCATGTTTTATTCAGGTCCTATAAGTGACAAAATGTTTTTGCCCATTGCTGAACAAAATCCAAAATCATTTGCAGTATAAGATGGCAGTCCCTGGACCCAGTGTATTCTGCTGGCTAATGTTAAAATAATTCCAATTATTAAGATCAATGCTATGTTCAGTGACATACTGGCCATCAGGTAACCACCAATGTTATCAGTAACACAGTTCAATTCCCAACAGTCAAATCTCAACAAGTGAGGCAGAGTACAGGCTAATATCTTTTCAAACTATACTCGTGTCATGTGTTATTGCTTGGAGGTTTTAGGAAAGGAGTAATATTATTGAGGTCCAGCAGGCTTTTAGAATACAGAAGTTTGATATCCCATATTGAAAGGATGAAAAGAAAAAATATGGAAAAACCAGATTATATGAGTCATTGGGTAGAAAGCGTCTACAAAATAGTGCTGAAATTCTTGACATTAACAGTTGGATTATTCACAGAACATCCATGATGACATGATGAAGAGCAGTACATACATAAAGCCAATCAAAACCCAAGGTAGTTTAGGGGTGACTGGTGAAGTATATGCCTGAGGAAGATCCAATCACCCACTTGCTCTGAAGCAGCCCCACCACTGACTCCTTGGGTCATATCTTGGTAAGCTTTGGTAGAGCACATGGTCCAAAGTTACGACTACGTAAAAACAAAATCTGTTGATATTTTGTGAAATAAAGCTACAAACTACTTGAAGAGCAGTAGATAAGTACCAGTACAATTATGACTGGAACTGATACAAGGCATTGTTGACATTTAAATCGCTACACATGGACATTCTGACTCTTTTCAGTAAGTCAAGCCATCTCAGCTTGTGAAGAGTTGGCCTTTGACTTACAAATAGCTTTTTTTTAAGTCTTTTTCGTTGTTTAAATTTTGTCCTAAGTTTGCAATATTTTGACTTTTGATTGATGTTATATATTATTTTGCATAGGGCTTGTATATTTCAAGAAATATGAACACAGCAAAGCACTACTTACATTTCATTAAAAGCTGGGAATTTTTATGTATTAAAGTAACTTCACAAAAACTTATTGCATATGAGAACCATTCCAAAAAAACATGCTCAAATAAATACAAAATAATATTGTGTCATCACAATGTTAGCAATGTGCAACAACTGCAGCATCCATCACAGAGCAACTATACTGGCCTCTGTTCTACTCATTATAAATTACATTGTCAAGTAAAGATGGGGCATAATGAAAACAATTTAAAACAGAGTGTCAGCTGAAATTATGACTATAATCTTACTAACACATTTACACTGAGAAAGGCAAGTTGACTCCCATTTAAGAGACTCGTTCTGTTTTTAAGAAGGTCCTCTGAGAAAGCACTGATTTTGTCACAATGCAGAGGCTCCCTTTCATAAGTTGAAGAAATCATGGATAGACAGATGTCCTGCTTCATCACCAGCTCAGAGGATTGTTGTAGATTGTTGGAAGAGGGCCTGCTTCAAATATCTTTGGACCTCCAAAAGTGAAGCTGCTGTGGAATTCCTTCTTACTGCATCTCCAGTCACTCTTTCATCATACATGTGCAGCTCCATTGCTTGCGTCCTTGCTTCTTCATGTTGGCCTGGTATCTGCACCAGCTGCCAGCAAGGGCTACATCTTTTTGCTTCTGTTGTAAATGGTTGTACAGTCTGCTCAAAACATCTGTTAGCTTCGTGAAAGTTCTTGAACCATACAGAGTGCCCACAGTTGAATTTGGGTTGGTTTTGCTGTTGGTTCTCTCTAGTGGCAGGCTGTGATTCTCTACAGACCCTTGCACAGATGCAGTATTTTTAATGCCATCACATAGCTGATAAAAAGAGAGACAAATCATTAACTTTTAAAATGGCATGCCTGTTTTTTAGTATATAACCAGTAACGGTGCACTACACGATAACGTGCAGTGAATACACTTGACTTGAGCATTCATAGTTTTCATAATCTTTCTCTGTATGTTTAGCATTTGTTTGCTCAGAGGTTGATGTGCTTGCTGCTTCCTGAGCAGCTCTTCTTTTCTCCACTTTAGTGGCCCGCTTCTTCTCTTCTTTCGTCGGCATCTTTTCACATTAACATTGATTAAGTCAGTGTTTGTGTTGCAATTACTTAGTACGTTTTCTTTAAATTTTCACTTAAGCTGGCACTGAAGTCTTCAATCTGCATCAAGAAAGATTTAAGATATGAAGAGGTAGGGGATGTAACGGCGAAGGTGGTAGGGATGAGAACGGCGCCCATACACATGCGCCACACGACTACCCTGCTGGCTGTTACCGAGAGTTAATTCTACAATAAAATAAAGTAAAAATAAAAAGAGGAATAAATTTGGAGGTCAATCATCAAACACAACTCATAAAGACATGGACTAATATGACGTGAAGAAATATGCACACACTGCACAGACAGAAATTAGGAGTTAGATTGGAACCTAGGATGCTGCACTCCTCCAGCAGCTGTGCTACCAACAAAAGAAAATTTGTTTCAAAAAGATATGAAAAAATGTAGATATGACACAAGATTAGACTACAAATTAAAACAGCCTAGGCATTACTTCCAAACTGTTGCTATTTACTTATCAGACTACATAACCTAAGAAGATCATTATAAAGGTTTTGTATTAAAATTAATGTAGTAACTGTTATCAATATTAAAATAGAAGTGTAGTAAAGTGGAACAGTGGTTTAGTTAATAACTGCTAGAACTAATTTTAGTTTGTGACAATTGATGTGTTTTACCACATTAAGTGTTTAGATGAAATCTGAAAACCCCATGAAAAAAATTAAATGATAATTTTATACATTATATATTTAGATGGAATATTAATAAAATTCCTAAAATAATTTGTAAAAATAGAATCTGCAGGGACTGTAAATACCATTCACAGGTGAATTAGCAAATGGCCAATGGGGATAAAATAGCATGTCATAGTTAAGCATTTGAGCTACAGATTATACAAAGATTAGTTTTAAGCTCTCCGTTATTATGTACATAAATTATTCAGAGAAGACATTTAATCAAAATTAGCCAAAATCTTAACAACACAAATATCAGGGTTCTGTGAAAATGTAGTACAACCTATTTAAAGCTTCTGTGCAATATTCTATGAGCATTACTTGACCTATACATCAAACACAGGTTCTATCTTAGCAGCAGGCAGTCATATTGTAGCTTGTTATTACAGGCAATGCATATACCAGCACAATCCAAGATGCCAATACTTATTGTGTCTAGGGTATAAAGGAGAGGCTAATACACAAATAGGCCCAAATCTTTGCAAGAAGTGAATGCTAGCTTTATAAATATATATACACTGTAAAACATTATAAACACATTATGTCTGTTTTTTTTCTAATAAGTTCACCAATGTGAGTCACTCTTTGTTTTTAACTTTTCAACCCTTATCTATTTTTGCTCTTTTTGAAAATCCACATTGGCATTCTCTTATTTCCAATGTTTTGCTGCTCTCAACTCTTGTGCACCTCCTCTCCCATGCTTCTTTAATTTATGCATGTTAATCTCAACCCCAAGCTTGCTTAACTGCATGGTTTTCGTATCTGTCTCTTCTGAAGACATGCTGTTCATCACCATGCCTCTCTGAATCCTCACCCTGGTTGTTACAATAAATACATACCAGGACCAAAAGTTACAGAGAACATATATAAAACCCTTGAAGTAAATTTTTTCAAAAATATCTCCACACTGCAGAAATTCCTAAAGACTAGAAGCTAGCAAATATTATCCCATTGTATATAAAGGGAGACCAGGCTGGTCCAAGTAACTATATTCCAGTAAGCTTAACGGACAATACAGTTAAATTAATGGAAGTAATTATTAAGGAAAAGATTGAGCAGCATGCATCTAGAACAGGTGTATTAGCAGCATGAGTTCAGATGGATGTTTCAGTAATACGATGGAATTCTATGCAAAAATAAATAATTAAAATCTAGGCTCATACTGTTCAAGCGTGGTGCTGAGGTGTCACCCGCTGCACTCAGGTCCCAATCCAGGTGACTTGTCGTGTGGTGGGTGCGGCAATGTGTTATCAGCGCATGCTCCCGACCTCACCTCACCTCATAGCTCTTAAAAACTGTGAAAATAAATTGATTGTATTGGAAAAATGAGTATTAGCACAAAAACCAGGAAATAACAATGTGTTTAAACTGAGATTAAATTCAAATCTAATTAACTGCAGAAATTATTTCAAGCAAAAATACATTGACTTTGGCTTTTTGAGATCTGTCTGGAGTTGCCCAGTGTTAGCATATTCAAATTAATTTAATACAAAAATTACCATTGCTAACATCTTTTGCCATAACCATATACTGCATGCTGTATGTCATAGGGTTTACATAGTCATAGTTGTCATGCAGGTGAGTGTTAATTGCACGTTCTGAACAACACGTTTAAGCGTTTTTAGACTTTTCACACATCAGAGATGATCATGTGGGAAAATATAATAAAATATAATTGTTTCAGTCTGAAATACTGTCTAGTTTATTATAGCCATTCAATATTATAAACATCATAAAAATGACACTTCTTTTAGGGAATATTTATTATTATTCCCATATGTCACTATTTTTAAGTTTTGAGGCAAAATACCCAGTACAACTTCTGAAGTAACATGACAAGCATACTTATTCTTCAAAATCTAGTGTGTTATAAGGTTGTTGAAGTCAATGCAGCAAAAGAGGAATTTTCAATGAAAAACTTATTCACAATCCAAGCTAATTAGGATGTATGTTTATTCCAAAGCAGCTCTTCTTTGACTGATGTAATTTATATCATTGTCATTTTTACTGTCGTTTCTACTGCACCTGAATGAAATTAAATTAACTAGTCATTTTTCTTTTGAAAAGGAAACAGACTTTCAGTGCACTTAGCTACCTGCACAAAATAGAGTGTGTGGTTCCAATAAACATACATTGCAATAGTAGCAATACTTATGTAAGGAATCTATTAGCCCTCTGGCTAATGGTTAATAAAAAGGAAGATGTTTATTGTTATTGCTTTTGTCACGTAATTTTGTTCTGCAACACCCCTTTACTAAACAAACCTCCTAAATAGTGTTACAAACTGAAAAACAATACTTTACATAATGGCTTCTTTCAAAAAGTACTAGGCATTTTACCATTTAAATTATTTACTCATTCATTTCTTTCACTTCTTTTTTTTTTTTGTTTCTTGAAAATTTTAAAGAATGACTGCACAGAACAGTTTAACCTGTTTTAAGATTGATAGCAACACATTAGTAAATTAATGTGAAGTGGAGTACTTTTTCTCATAACGAACAAAGATTTATTAAAGTTAGGATGTTGGGAGGCTTCAGCATTTTATCTCACAATTACAAGAGTCTAAAATGCTTAGTAATACTGTAATGAAATGTTAACACAAAATATGCAAACTGAAATTCAATTAAGACATAGTGTATTTTATTCCATTAAACAACATGTCTTATGTTTTTCTTCATAAAATACAAGTCAGAGTGATATGTGAAATGGATTTTTTATAGAGCATTAATCAGAGCTTGTACAGGGTGTTTTTAATCTCCATAATATCTCAACATTAAGTCTAATAGGTGGCATCTTGTGATGATCAGATCTATGAAAACTACCTCAAATGCAGGATGAGAGCATCATGCAGTATGTATCTGATAAGTCTGTCATTATTGGCCATGTATGTACATACTGTATGCTCTTATTCCTCTGCACCCATTGTGTTGTACCCTAACCCTAACTTAACTAGTGATTCGTCTTTGCAGTTTTATATTATGTAATTTTTTGTCTGACCAATATCAACTTTGGGTGCAGAATAAATGTTTTTAGACAAAGCTATTGCCATGTAATTAGACTTTAGTAACAGATCCCTAAATACAGTATCACTGAATATTCTAAGGTTATACTGCAATTTAGATGTGAACATTTTATTTAAGGATTGTACATAATTTAAGGTTACATTGGCTCTAAAACTGTAACTGTAACTATGTCATTCTGAGGAACTGGAAAAAAAAGGTAAAACCGATTTCATCACTTTATTAAATAAGCAATGTAAGTAGTGCCAGTAAACTTAACAATCACTAGTACATTTATGACTATCAGTAGTGTCTTGATTGTTTTGTGCCTTTAATGAAAATAAGTTGCTTACAGTGGGCTAGATTTTACGTAAAAAGGATCAACACTTTGATAATTAAATTTCAATACAACTGTGGATTTGTAACATTTCTTTTTTTAATTCTTACGGATTTATATATTTTCAAATACTTATTTAACAGGAAAACTTTTCAAATATCAAAGTAATAAAATTCTCTTTCCCTAACCTGCATCTAGTATACAATCACCGAGTTTTTCACACTTTTTGTTATTACACAAACCATAATATTAAATTTTAGAAATGACACAACAATTTTTCATAAACTTGGTATTAACTGCAATAAAATAAACTAGCAATACAATAAACTGTAAAGGACAACTGAGTGTATATAGGCATGTTGATGGATTTAATTTATGCCGGGGGGATTATGCTGAGAATTAAACTGAAAGGCATAGCTTCTCAGTGTTCTAAAGAGCACCAGGACAGCATCATAAGTAATTACTTAGAGTGCTGCACAAAGTCTCAAATACATTGTCTTCTGGAAATCCCTATCACAAACATCAGCTATCTGTAATAGCATGCAACAATATATGAATGCTCCAGTGTTGTCCAAAATATGTCTGGGACATTATTTCTACAGTACATTGGGAATTACGGGCACTAAACATTGAAAATAAAAAGGGCTTGGTGGGTCTATACGTCATGTAAGTAATCAAGCGTTAGCATTCATCAGCATGAGGTTTGTGGCAGTATGGTGAAGAGCATTTTAATGTACTAAAATAATCAGATTTAACAGGACTGCTGAAACTTAAATGGTCAAAGTGCTGAAAGAGCCTGCTTGAGGGCAGGCTTGAAGCATGCTTGAAGGGTACTGTGAAGAAGCACAATTGAAAAGAATTTGCACGTTTTCTGCCTTTCTGATGAAATATAAAGTCATTGAATCCCTGAGATTTTTCAAAATTGGAAAATCTCTTTGAAGTTAAAAGCTTCCTTAAAGATGCAATATATTATTAATCTGCAAAATATGACATAAAACTAATCTGTAGAAGAAAATAACAGACAACATTTCACTGAGACGGGCAAAACTGTTTAACCCATTCCACATTCTTTTTAGAAAATGTGCATAACATATCTTATTTTCTTATGCATTCCCTTCAGATATAAAATTACACTATTGTCTTTACCCTTGTCACATTTCCCATAGTATTATCTATGAGATACTAGATACCTTGGACAACTCCTGCATTTGTACTTTGAGCACTTTATGGTCCTACATCTACCTCAGGGATTTATTTAATTATATTTGCCTTTTTCCCTTAAGTGTACTGTTTTTTGATTTCACTCATATGTCAAATGTACAATACATGAGCTCATTTCTTCGAAACCTTTTTCATATTATCTTCTTTTGTTCTACCATAAGCATTGTAAACAAAGAGAAACAAGAGAAACATAAAAGAGTTGGGGCCCCAAGGTAGAAAACTGTATTTAATTGCTATAGGCAAACATTTGCTGAAAAAAAATCTCAATGTAAAGAGAAACAAAAAATAAAACCCTGTTGGTAACATGGGTGTGTATTTCAACATGTTGGTCCATTAACTGACCAAATGGGTTAAAACCATTAATAGTTCTTCCCTTCTCTCCCCATGCCTTCTTAAAATGGTCCCCCTTAGATGTTCACAACACTGACATGTTTGACAGTATCAAAGGTCTACAGGCCATTCTTGAAGTTTCATCTTTGATGTAAAGGCTTCAATCAAATATACATGGCAGATTTTTTTTTAATGTTAAACTACGTAACAATATTTAAGCTAAAAAAAAAGGACAATGTTTGAAAAAAAATTCCATTGCATTGATTGGTTAAGTGTGTATTATTATTTTAAAAGATTTGGTGGAGCGGTGGGTTGGCACCCTGCCCTGGATTGGTTCCTGCCTTGTGCCCTGTGTTGGCTGGGATTGGCTCCAGCAGACCCCCGTGACCCTGTATTTGGATTCAGCGGGTTAGAAAATGGATGGATGGAAGATTTGGTGAAAGCACCTTTTACTTTAATTACATTGATAATGAACAATTTTATTCCACTGTTCTTTGAAGAAGGACAACAACATTTATTTCTATAGCATATTTTTAAAGTGGCTACATGCAAAGAAAAACAAAGTAAATTTAGATAAGAATAATAAATATTATACACTTACATAAGAACAATATATAGTTAGGAGAAGTACAGTTCTTATATATAGAATTGTTTTTTTAAGTTTCTAAATGACAGGCCAATTAAAAAAAAAACAACAACAACAAACAAAAACGGCAGGGGTTCTAGGCCCAAAGACCACCCATTGGACATCCTACCTAACATAAACGTGTTTTAAGTATTAGAGAGTCATACTCTAAATAAGACATTCAAGGACATACTTGCAGATCATCCTTTTTATTGAGTGTGTATTTCATTAAATTGTCTTCTTGAAAATTAAAAATCTTCTTCAGCTTTAGCTTTCTGGTATTATGTAACAAAATATTTCGACATTCTAATCTAATCATTTTTCCCTTTGTCGTGAACAGAGTCCCTGTTTCAGCGGAATGAAAGCAATCCTATACCATGATGCTGCCAACACCCTGCCTAATAGTACGTACCATATTAACTTTGTATCAGACGTGGTTTGAGGAGACTGAAAATGTTTTCTTACAACATAAATATGAGACTGGATATATTTTGTAAGAATTTTGTTGTTCTTGCCACCATACTTTACAGTTCTTAATTATGAAGAATATGTGAAATGGTTGTAATATGCAGGGAGCATCTGGCCTTAATTCCTGTCTATTATGCCATTTGTGAAAACCCAGATGGACTGCAGTATGGATACTAAACGCCTGCCTTTTTTATCTCTGGCCAGCCCCTTTCAATAGTCTGCTGATGAAAACAGAAAAAGAGAGAGCAACCATTGAAATGGAATTCGCAAGAAACCAGGAGATGTGCATGTCTTTTAACAACATAACGTTTAACAACAAAATAGGTTTCTTAAGAGCCTGAGGTATACAATGAAAAGCACAGGGCTAAACCGTTTTTGTACTTGAACACAAATTGGAAAGAAGTTGTTTACTAGTACACTATTTATTCAGCTAGAGCCAAAAGGCTAAAACAGAGAAATGGAAATTGAGATGAGAAAGCTTTAAATCATAAAGCAGAATTGCAGAATATAAATCACTAAACTTGTTCACATGTCAAATCCATAATTTTGGACAAAGGCCTGCTTATGCTGGAATGGTACTTATCAGTGAATGTCTTAAGAGACTGTCTTTTGCAACCAGGTAAGTTCTATTAGCAGCCCAGTATCTGCCCACATAGAGCCTAAAATGGTAGTATGGTGCACTTGAAAATAAAAATGTAAATACTTCAAAATATTAAAATCTAATTAACTGAAAAAAAAAACTCAATAAAAAAAATCTAATGGGCAAAACAGGTTTTCCTATTCTTAGTTCTTTCTCTACTTTACAATTGTTTTTGGCTTCTTGGTAGCCTTCCCAATGAGATTTCTCCTTGCATGGTAATCGGTTTTGGAGGAACGTTTAATTGATGACATCCCCATTTGGTGTCTCAGCTGTGACCAATGGGTCAGAATAAGCTGTTTCATATTGTGATTGGAGCTGCCAAGACCCGGTATTTTGAGAAATAAATGCCAGCACTATAGCACAAACTGAAATAGGCTTCGTTGTGGGTGTTAAACTTGATGTACTGGCAGATGGCGAACAAAAATGTGGAGATTAAAGTTTCACATGATTAAATAGCAGCAGCAGTGGACAATTTCACTTACCCAGTGTTCATTTTACAAACAGTAGATGAGGATATGGATTTCCACAGCCCCAGCCTCATGGAAATGAGTTTACAATTTTAATTAGCTTCAAAGTGAACATTAAAACACAACTGTGTGAAACAGAAGCATTAAACAACCATACATAAATACCAAAATTATAAAAATGAAATAGGTGCTCCACAATTTAAAAAAATGAATTAGAAGAATAAAGAAAGAAAGTGGAAATATTTGGCAAATCCAAAAAATCAGAAGACCTGATCATGCCTCTGGGTCTGTTTTTAAAGTGTCTCAAACTGTTTAATATAACTGCTTCTCAGTGACACTATACATGCACCACATGACCACTCATATTACGTCAACTTCTCTGTCTTGGATTTGTGGAGATAATGGGAAATCTCCTGTAACGAATACAAACATATATATAAAAATTCACAAAATTCAAATAATCATTTGCTGAACCAGACAACTTGTCTGCTGTATGCAAACTGAGATTAATACCCTGAGAGGGTATGTGGATGCTCTGAATAACCCGTTAAAACTATTATGTTGTGTCCAGAGTTTTATTTTGCCTTTGGTATTGCTGCATTGATGTCTCCGCCTACACAGTCAGCAATATCTGAACATAAAACTGTCCAACTCTCTCGCCTTTATGGAAGTTCAATGAGGTGCCATGGATTTTGGACATACAATCAGTGTTTAAAAAAGTTTAAGCCTTCATCCAGCGTTCAGTCCTGCTGAGAGAGTAACAATTCTTTTATCATGACTTTTTTGATGGGAAGATATTTGAACTAGGTAACACCAGAGGCCTTATGTATAAACGGTGCGTACGCCCAGATATTTTGTGTATGAACGTCTCCACGTTCAAATCGCAATGTATAAAACCTAAACTTGGCCTAATGCTATGCACATTTCCACGGTACTTCATACCCTGGTGTACAGAAGTTCTCCTCTCGGTTTTGCAGACTGGCCACACCCAGAATCAAAGCAGTGCTACTATTCCTGTGTGGTTACCTTTTCTTTTTCAGATCTACATTACTGACGCGGCTTTATAAATACACTGAAATTAACTGCATATTGTTTATTAGTTTAATGCATCTAATTGTAATTAACCTGTAACAATATAATGGTCCAAAGAATGGTCAAACTATTCCAAATACCATAGCTGCTTTAGCATTGTTACTCTCACTGCACCTTCTTTTTCTTCTTACATTTGCTCCCGTTAGGGGTTGCCACAGCGGATCATCTTTTTCCATATTACTCTCACTGCACCACTCGGAGCAGCTGATCGGAAAGAGAATTATCGGTATACAGCATCAAGCACACGCTGCCTCAGCCATGTTTCCTATTTGAACTGCTTCTCACACGGCAAACACTTCAAAACCTTTCCTGTACGGACCTCATGGTTCAGAAAGAGTTTCATCCCAAGAGCTTTAAATGCAATCATTTACTCCAGCAACTGCTCCTTGTAGAACTGTTTGCAGTTATAAGTACAATCACCTCACTGTAAACTTGCACTACAGTTATAATATTGCACAACCTGAGCCACTTTACAAAGCATGTATTTACATTGATGACATATCATTTTTAAGATGAAATGCAGCAAAATATGTTTATTATATTATACAGATAAAACTTTAACTTCATTTAAATAATCTATATTGTTAATAAATAAAGGACACGGTGTTGGTTACACTAGCAAGGATCTGACGCTCCGTTTACGGATTGTTCCTGCCTCGCACTGTATGCTTCACTGGGACTGGGTGAAGGACAGAATAATTAAACATGTACTACGAAGATATTTCAATGTTCCTTAAAAGTTTTGAAGAATCGGCGTTAACGTCTATTACAGAGCTGATTGTGTGGTGATATGGTATTTGGAGAAAGAAAAGGAGGACAGGAATTGGGGGTTAGTACGTTTGAAAGAGACAGTACTGCTGCAATAAATTATTTCATCGAAGGTCGCGCACAATCACTGCACCACTGTGTTTCCATGTTTAATAACATGCTTTAACTCCTATCATCATGAAAATGATATGAAGTATACATCTCAGTATTTTAATTATTCAGAGAGCTGTAATGTTACAAATGTAATGGATTCTGTGTCCTGTCGGAGGAAGACAAAGCATGGAAGCACGTAGTGATTCACACACATAGAGCAGATCAAATACAAAACAAAGCATTTAACGTGTTACTTTAGTTACAATGGGATTTGAGAAACTAGTAAATTAAATGATTTTAAGATAAAGTTTATGATGTTCTGCTTTAATGACAAAATAAACTACATGATTAAAGTGGAGATTTTGAGGTTAAAGTTGACATTTCATGCTTTTTTCCCACTGTGTGCCTATTTTTCTTTTCTCTGTACCCTAATAAGCTTTCATTTGAAACTCCAACGGTGGGCTACGACTTGGCTTTTCACAGCGAATTTGATATCTGAAAACTTCTTTTTTTATTTCGGGCACTATGTGACTTTGTGAACTTGAGCTTTCAAGTTTCTCCAACACACTATGTCACTCGATCAGCTTCCTTTTGTTGTTTATACCACGGTTTAAACCAACAAATAGTACGTTTTTCCTTGCCTCCACTTGGTATTCGCTGAAATTGTTCTATTTTTCCTTGTGCTTTTGCCATTGTCTTTTCACAGAATGCTGAGCTTAAGGGCTATTTATATTGATTTGCATATATTGAAACCACAAAAATACCTCTATTTGAGGTCAACAGTTACATTTTCAAAGGGGCTTCTTGCAGTATTTTTGAATATATTTTATTAGTATTTGTCTCAAGGAAAAATCCACCTTACAGTCAAGGTGCATTTGACTGCAATGTTGAGATAAACATTTTGGGCAAAGAATTAATTGGTGAGAGGAAATGGTCAGAGTCAGGAAAGAGACACACACAGAGGCAATTATGAGTTGAGAAAGGAAATGCCTGGGTGTGCTTTTAAGGTGTACATGAGAGTAAGCCAAACCAATGAAAAGAAAAAGAAACAAGATCTGTACGGGCTGGTGTTGTTTCCTTGTGTTTTACTTTGGTGTTTTTTGTTCTCACTTTTGTGCATATTGTCGTGGCGAAAAATTCATCATCAGAAGGCTTTTTACCTAAAAATAAAGGCTATTAGAACTCAAGATAGACAGACAGAATTTTAAGGATTTATTGCAATAAATCAACCACAAAAAATAACAAGGACTCAACCCAATACGGCCAAATTAGATTGAGCAAAGAACATTACAGCCATCAGGGTTTTTATAACAATTTCTTATCATTTTAGCTCATTTATTTAATTAATTCTACACCTGGTCTTACTGTCTATTGTTCCTCTTTGTGTCTGTTTGGCTTATTCTGATTGGTCTTAGACTGGGTGGATGGCTTCCTCTTTCCATCTTTGGACTTTCCTGATGTAATTTCCTATCTTTTCTGACCTTGCTCTAATGAGCTGGTTTGCTTACCTTCACTGACTCCCTTTTTACTCCCATTTGACCAAATCTCGAGTTTCTATGGGAACCTCTTATGGAATGTGTCATCTTTCTATTCTGTTCCCATTTCCTCTAACTGGCCAAGGCTTCAAATCCATATATGGGTTTTCCTCTCTTAGGTTTTCCAAACTTTTTACTATAGTAACCTGAAGCTTAAGCTTTAATTAAAAAGAAGTATAGTATGTGCTTTCATTTGATCATTGCTTGCCATGCTTAATTTGTCTTAATTTCTACACTAAAGTTAATTGCTAATATATTCTTATAACATTTTTACTAATGCCTGCATTTGCTAAGATGCATTATAGTGTGACCTTGTTTGTAGTAAAAAGGCCTTTTGTTGATTCATCAGTCCAGTTGCTCTTAGAGGCCTCTTTTCCATGTTATCTCTTCCTAGCTTTGACTCACAGGTATCTTCCACTCTTATCCTGTCCTAAACTGATTTCGCTGCATCTTTTAGCTGTTCTTTTCATTACTTTGGAAAATTTGCTGTAACCCTATAAAATAATGCAATATAACTGAATTTTTAGTTAACCATTTGCTAGACCTATTATAATTTGCTTTTATATTCTAATTTATGCTTAATCTAATGTTTTAGAAGCTTTTAATTACTTTCTATGGCTCTATATGCTAATTTGCTATTCTCTTATGCTAATAAAAAATTTTCCTTCTACAATATGTCCCTTGAATGTTTTCATAATATATTTTTTATTAACTTTAGTCTACTCTGCTCCATTCTGGGTAAGGATGTCTACTATGAGAGACTGGTTTCATGTGTTGTATGTTTCATTACCACTTCCTTCCTGTGGAGGTCCTTGGAACAACTTTCACGCCTGCTTTCAGGTCTGTTTGGTTTTCAAAAATGTGCCCATCTGAGTGCCTCCTTTTAAGAAATAATAATTTTTCATTACTAAATTAAAAAAAGAAATTGGGGTTGAGGTATCCAAAACATCAAGTGTATCTCTTAAAACCGGATGTAAGCAGATAGATACACTCAGTTCACTATTTCACTACTCTTTCTGCCCTTTTTTGTACCAAAATAGATATGGTTATAAGTTTCCCAGGCCAAGCTTTTTTTAAATTACAGCTCTTGTTAACAAGAAAGCAACCTTTGTCATGACAACAACAGTGACTTTAATGGAAAGGCTATCCATATAATGTATACACAAGTTACTTTAGTGTTCATCCTAAGAAAGGAAGAACACCTGGAATACAACTTAGTACTCAGCCTAGTTAACAGTGGTAACAAAAAAACACCCTTAATATATTTTGAAAATATCACTAGGTTAAAATAACAGCATTATATAGTTGTAAATTAAATGGTCATATTGTTTTTTTGTTGGATCTACTTTGTTATTATTATCTTTTTTATTTGATTTTATTTATTGTTTTACCCAAAAAGACAGAAGTATTACCACTGCATTAACATTACACGTTAAATGTAGTTAAATATTTTTAAGAAATTAAGTTTCCAAAAATCATTTACATAAATTAACATAACAGGTACTTATTTTATATGTTTAACAATACCAGATTCATTGTTTATTTTGCTAAGTGCAGGATAGGAACAACGGAGAGATCCTCAAAAAAAATTGCTCTTTACCAATGTTCCCTTTCTGTAGGTATTCCTTCTGCAATCCTTGTTTAAATCTCAGATGTCAAACCAAAGACTTACTGGAGTGATGGATATACTTATCGGTAGTATGAGGTTTTACACTTGAAGCAGTGACATCCAAGAATCACCAGCTAAAGCTTTTTTAATATCGTCATATTGTTAATAGAGAACATCACCCGCTAATGTAATATGAAACTCCTATTACCCAATGGATGCTGCACATTGAAGACCAATTTTTACAAGGCATCCCACCAATGTCTTTGCTTTGAATTAGCTGTGGATGCCTGGCAGCTTTTAAAATAAATGTTGTTCCTGAATATGGAGGTTAAGTCAAATAGATTTTTTTGTTCAAAAATCCTGGCTTTTCACAGCTATTTTGTAAGAGTATAGTTGGATTACTGACATACATGCTGTATATAAAGAAAATGGATTCATTGATCTGCTCTGAGTAGTAAAAACAATTATTTTAGTAGTGTTATTGTCTATTGTACAACTTGTAACACCACTTTTATGTTTTGTTTAAAATCATAAAAATAATAAATATTTAAATTTATAAATTATATTTTATGCTGTTTAGTTTTACCTATAAATTTAGTAAGTCCAAGTGTTACCATGTAAACTTTTGATGTAGCTACTAAGCCTGTCTTATTAATGCAGGTAAACAGGTTGTCCCCATGAAGAGACGGAATCTGTTAGTTTTCAACTGAAAGATTCTTTTTATGCTGAAGGGCACTCCACTGAAATGGATGTGTGCAAAAAAAAAAAAAAACTAATATAGGTTTCAAAAGCAGTAAATGGCTTTCTTTCATCTTAAAGCTTTCATGTATACTTTCCATAGTAAATTATATTCTAAAAGATGAGCAGAAAAAGATCTTGGAGGCGAAAATCTACCTATTTATTATTTCCTTGCTTAAACTTGTTCAACTTTTATTCCAAGTTCAATCTGCCTTTTTCCTACACCGTGTGAATATTTTTTTTATGTGCACACTGATTCATAAACCATTGATGCTTCCAGGAAGCCTCAACAATGGAAAATCACCTTAGATGAGCCTCATACCACTAGGGAAAAGGGAGTCAATAGTGTGCCCCATCAGTCATCAGTCATTGGCAGCTTCTTCCTGACAACATGAATATTGTTTTTAACTTTTTAAAAATGTCATCTAGTTTAACATAAATATGTGTTTCTTCATCGTCACTATGACTAAATATGTATTTTTTCCTCTGCTATAGGTTATTGAGCTTAAAAAATCAGATAGTATTCACTGCTAAAAGATATTGTATTTTCTTGTCTTAAATGATTTAGTGGAGCTCAACAGTAGTGCATGAGTTGTCTTGTCAGCATCTTTGGTTTCGCAGGTAGATGTTTAAAGTGTATGTACAAGTACCGCTTGTCTGATTCATGATTCTCGTTGACTTATAATTCTTATATTCTTTTGAGATTGGACAGAATCAGTAAATGAGAACTCTGTCACTGGTAATTCTCTCATTCATCATATAAAAACAATACAACAACAATACATTTATATTTGAATGTACATTTGTTTGTTTGTTTTGTACAGTTTGTTATTGGAATTGCTTTGAAAAGATTATATAAACATAATATTAAACCAAAATGTTTATGTCCCTTTAAGGTTCAACAAATTAGTCAGACAAAATTAAACCTCATAAAAATATTATCCTAATTTCTAGCAATTTTACTTTAATGTACACTTTTTTATGGCTGATTGATTGCACTGGCATGTGTCATTCTTTTAAGTTTGACCAGATGCACTACCCAAGAACAAGTCTCATAATTCTCATTAATGTGATTGGTGAACTGAATCATTATCTAGGCTGGAGGAGCACGATTCTCATTTATTGGATTTATGAGCTGGATTCTTATCCAAGAATGAGTTGCACAATTCTCATTCAACTGTGATTTTTTTATAAATTTTGTTATTTTAATTATGCATTTTTACTGTATTGCCTTGCTTTCTGAATTGAAACAGCGCAGCATAACATACAATATGAAATATGAGTCAGTTTAATATATAATAATGTATGACTTATTTGATTGTATATTTGCAGTGTAATCATAGTGGACCCCCATCCCAGAGACAGAGTGGCTTCAGCCTGATGCTGCCTATAGAAGTAGCAGTAGTGGCTTTGAACAAACCTCTATCACATTAGGTTTAGTACATAGTCTTACATTAAATACAAAGTGGATTCAGAAAGTATTCAGACCCCTTCACTTTCAGCACATTTTATTGTGTTGTAGATTTAATTTTAAATGGATACTGACAAAATGAAAACATGTACAGTGGAACCTCGATTTACGAGTAACTTGGTTTACGAGTGTTTTGCAAGACAAGCTAAATTTTTTAATAAATTTTGACTTGATAAATGAGCGATGTCTTGCAATACGAGTAGTATGGATACACTTTGTCTGCTGAGCGTCTCTCTCTCTCCTTATCTCGCTCGCTCGCGTGTCTCTCTCTCTCTCTCTCTCTCTCTCTCTCTCTCTCTCTTCTCTTGAGGGCAATCGTCTCCTGAGTCTGTGTGCCTCACTCATATAGTCAACATCCATACGAGCGTATACTGTTTACTACAGCATTGTGACTGTGTGTGTGTGTGTGCTGTGAAGTGCGAGTCCCCATCTTGCGCCCCAAAACACGAAGCTGAGTCTCAGTACTTTAACAACACCAGCTTTATTCAGCTTGAAACAGCAACAGCGCTGTTATTTATTGTAGCGGGATCTTTATAATGTTCCTTGTATCACCCATCAACGGCAGGCGCTTATAGCATGTCTGCGATCTTTTTGGATGTGCTTATACGGCAAACTGCTACAGCGCTGGGTGACTGCGATTGCTTTGGGACACTCTTCCACGTGTCGTCCCATTGGGTGGAATCCCACAAGAGTTTAGAAACTCTCTCACACCAGCCATGATTCGTTTTAAAGGTAAAGTGCAAGTTAATTTGTTTTATGTATTTTTACTTTATATTTTATATTAATCATTTTTATATGAATAGTTTTGGGTTGTGGAACGAATCATCTGAGTTTCCATTATTTCTTATGGGAAAATTCACTTTGATATACGAGTGCTTTGGACTGCGAGCACATTTCCGGAACGAATTATGCTAGCAAACTGAGGTTCCACTGTATTCAGAAAGGTTTGCAAATGTATTAAAAGACCATCTTGGCCCAGCTCAGGTGGCACAGCAGTCTATGTTTCTACACTACTGTTGTGCAGAACTAAACAACCTATCACAATGTGACAAACCTTTGTAAATCTATACAGTAGTGTTTTGTCCATTGAGTTCAAACACTGCCATCTAACTTTCAATGAACCAATCATCCTCTCCAGTCCATTACCAATCATGTAAGGGAGTGGTATACCCATTTTCATCTGAAACAAAGATTATATAAATTATTTATAATGTACTAAACTTAATTGCTATCCTATCAATTAGTCTTACTTACCAAAAAGCAAAACATCACACACAGCATGACCCTTAAGCCTGTTTCCCACACTACTATTTGATAAATTAAAGGAATTGTGCATTAAGCCAGACCACATTGCAAGAATGTTAGTCAGATACAGTTTTGAGCAACATATACTAGTTGTTTATTACATGAATGAATGTGCTTTGTTTAGAAAAGCAAATTTATTCTGTGACCATGCTTTTATTGCAACATATATGCAGTCATTTGCACCAACTAGATTAGGAAAAGCAGTAGTCGCTGGAAATTATCTTTTGATTTTGACGTGTTTATCCTTACCATAAGGAAACTGGATGAATGTGAGATTCCTGGCTTGTCATCCAGTTCATGCTTAAATGCTGTTCCTGTTGCCAAATACTTTGTGGTTGTTAAAACCTATAACAGAACAGGGATCATGTGATTTTTATATGATGGTCTCTGCAATGTAGGCTCCAATTCAGAATTCACTCCTTCTTTAGCCTGCCATTGGAGATATTCTTCAAACGATGCAAAGATGTTATTGCCATTTATGTTCTTCACCTTTTTAATAGACAAAATACATAGGCTATACACTAGGGCAATTAACATTAAGCATATACTGTACATTAGGCATAATTACCAACATTGAATACATGAGAACATGCCAGTTATCTGTGATATAATTAGTTCAAGAATGCAGCAAGACTTGCTGTTCAATTTATTGTTCTGCTACCTTATGGATGACCAAAATGTGCTGTAATGTTAATGAAATCTTTATGCCAAGTTCTTGTTTTAGAAATCATGACTTTTAAATAAGAAATGGCTTATACACTTTTCTGAGTGCAAACACATTTTTTGCATGAAGTCCAAGGACTTTAACACTAGAATTACCAGAGCCTACAAGAAAACTCGTAAATCCGGCCCATCTTAAATCTGTTCGCAACTCTCCGTCAGTATCTTTTGTCTTGTAAATGTGTTAAGACAAGCAGCAAGCAGCCTGCTATTCCATCCCCCCACTGTCGCAGAACGTTAATAATATTCTCCCAGCTCATTCAGTAGTGAGCTGCTCTTATTGTTAATATTATGCAGTACACACATACATTTGGTTTGCGTCTGTAACAAGACCATGTACATTTATAGTACTATACTTGTAAAAGTTGCCTCTTTTTTTTCACTTTTATTCCCTCACTCACGATCACGATACATACTACCGCCCTAGGGATCTGATGCTGTTAGTTTTTATTTGAAACTGGGAATAACTGTAGATGTGAGTGTTGTTTTGAGGCAATGGAACTGGACACTCTCTGATCTGGAGGGATAAAAGCTGACACACAAATGCTGGTGAATCTGCCTTCTTCATATCTCACCGTCACTTTATTTTTTTTTATTCAGTTTTATTGAGTGTTCCTACTCACGCAGAATTAGTATGCACCTTATGGTTTATGATGTCAAAAAAAAAAAAAAAACAGAAATAGGTATATATGATATTTGGAATTATTCATTTTATTATCTTTTATGAGGTCAGTTCAGCAATATATGCAGTCATCAAATTCAAATGTTAACATTTCACACACACATGCAAGGACCGTCTTTCCTACATTTACGACATGTGTACTTCTGTCTATGCTGTGGTTTCTATTACACACCTGAAAGAAAGAGACAATATATGTGACATTTTGAAGAATCATTTTATGACCTGAATAGTGCCAATCAGAAAACATTATCGCACTAATACAATATTATTTGAAAACGAACAGCGTCAGATCGGGAGTGAATTTACGCTGCCGATGTTACTTAGAGTCTGATCAGCAGAGGCTGGGGGGGCAGGAATCGGTGTGAAAGCGTGATCGTGATTGACAGAATAAAACTGAAAAAAGTTAACTTTTACAAGTACCATAAATTTATACCAAATGTTTCATATATTTGTCTCTTTCTTTCGCCAACGCTACACCGTCCAGATCTAAACACTAGTGTGGTGTATGTGCCCAAAAAAAGTCTAACTGCATTCTCGTACCATTGCTCACGTACTTAAGTGTCAGCAGGTATTTTTCAATGTATTACACGTGTAATTTGTAAGCATGCCCTTGACGATCAAACAGAGAAATCTCTGCAGTATACTTGTGACTTTACATTGTTGGAAGATAAGTAAATAAATCAAGATAAGTAACATTCAATTTGGCTTTTATATAAGTAACATATAAATGCTTCTTATGTAAAGACCATCACATAAACACATAAACATGAGTTTGCACGATACATTGGCAAGCTCTGTAAGCCGTGCTGTTTCTTTGAAGGATGGGTGATTGGCAGGATGACGCCGGACTTCATCCTGTATCCAAATGGTGTCATCTTTCGCCTTTACGCCTGGTACAGCTGCATTGTTCTTATATGTGAGTGGACGTTTCTTGCGGGGAGGGCTTCTGTTCTCTTTCTCTGATCTGAGTTCACCTCTGTTATGGCGTGTCTTTATTTGAAAACAGCCGTGTCCGATCAGGGCGAGTGTGAACGTGACTGAGAGAGTAAAAATGAATAAAAAAAAAAAACGCAAATTTTTACAAGTACCATACATTTACACTGTCTGTTACAGACTCAAATCAAATGTATGCTTTTATTGTATAATAGTAACAATAAGAACAGCTCACTACTCAAAACATTTATTTTGGGAGACGTTAAGACTCGAACCTAGAACCTTCTGAATTGGAATCAACAGTTCTAACCAGTATACTACCCAAGAAGTCAGCTAGTTAAAAATAAAATTCAAGAATCAAGGCTGAGGCTTTAGTAAATGGGTAGTGCAACAAAAAGTTGAAGGAGAAAGAAAAAAGTGGAAAACCAAGGAAAAGTGAGATGAATTGTATCAAAGAAGATAGTAGAGAGAACTACACTTACCAACGAAAGAGAAGACAGACAGAGCAGCAATAAGATAGTCAATCCCCTGATGGGAAAGGGAGTGAAAGAAGAAGACATCTTCACTCAATCAGAATACGTACAGCAAAATACAAATCTTTGGAAAATATGATCTGCATGTTCTGTCCTTGCTTCTTTCAAATCAGCCTTCACCTCCTTTCTTGGATCATAATTCTGTGATACAGTCATTTTAAAGAAGCAATTTGTTTAAGTATTTTGGTTTGTAGCTAGTTTTAGTTAGCTTTTCTGTTGTTAGGAGATTAATTTGTCTATTCTTTGATCTAGGCAGTGTGGAATTTTTTTTTTAATTCACTAGTTTGTATTTCCTAGATAATATAAAATGAAAGGTCAAATAGAATAAAATATATTTATTATTATATCACACCACAATGATCACAATTATATTACTAGATGGTAACAGGACTTTCTCACAGCAGTTGTCCTTATGTCAAAAAGACTGAACTTGTGAAGGATGGCCAGCATCCTTACCTAGCCAGAATGCTTTCAGGATGGAAGGGCAGGGGGAGACAACTTATAACAGAGCTTCATCTCCCCCAGGATGCTCAATGGCAGCAAGCCCAGTCTCAGATCTTTCTAACTTTTTAAATCTCATTTTAAACTAAGACTTAGGATAAATCTGGTAACTTTTATGAGGATGTTAAAAACTTAGTTAAAAACTATGATTAATTAGTTGTTCTGAGGTGGCAAAATGGAGGAATTGTAACAGAACATTTATTTGAAACTGTGTGTTTGTTAACTAGGACATCTGACATTTCTACCAATACATTTAAAACGGAAAATGATATCACTAGAGAATTTCTTCTCAGGTAATTGTTTACATATGGCAAGTTGTATTTCTTTTAACCAGGTATCACCCATGACTCTTAATGATTCATTACTTTGGGTCTTTACATAATACTTAATAGCAGAGGTGTTTTTGGATCACACCATTTATGTGCATGCTGATTGATGTGTCTGAAATGTTTAAAGGTAGCTTTTCGTAAGATTTCTTTAGTTGACCATACTGAATTAGCAAGAGCATGTGGGACTTCACCAGTTGCTGGAAATTAAGGATGTCCATGTTTGGAGGTCATATATTCATGGCTCAAGACTCTTTTTTACATGTGAAAAGGTAATGTATTCTTACATCAAGAAAAACATTTCCAAAAATCTGTGACAAAATAATTGTTTCTAGTTTTCTTTTGTTATCACATGGATGTATCATAAATGGGAAATGTATATTTTCTTAAATTAAAACCTTTGCTGCCTTAAGGTATATGTATCTGGTGAGCTTTAAGGCATGACTTCCACTTTAAAGCACATAAACAGGCTGTTTAATTTTTCAAATTTATAAGAAATGCTTTACTTTGAAACACAATTTAAAGTGGTAAATTGATAATATATCATAATTGTAAAGAAATAGCTTCAACTTGAAATATACCAAACGTATTCTTTACGACCATACTCTGCAACAAAGTTATGATTCTAAGAGGGGCACCCTAAATATATGGATGATATTTATATGTTATTCAATGTTTCATGAAAGACAGTGACGGTGCACCTCTGATGTGGCAAGGGATATCTTTATACTTTTTAGAGGGCACAGTAATTTGCCAATATTATTCACAACTGAAGCTTATGATCACAAACACTGGAGTTACTGAGAAGAGTGGGATAGCTGCAGAAGTATGAGGTGCTGCAGGCACTGTTAAATGACATTCAGTTTTATATGTTCAAGTTTATTGTCATTTGTACATTGTGCAACGAATATCTTACTTTCATGCCTCTTTAGAACAGTAGCAATAATACAAATCCATAAACAGTGCTACAGTGTTTGTTGTAATAATTTGTTGTTATGATTGACAGTAGCCTTATGACGTGTGGATTGAAAGTGCTTTCATAACAGTTGTTGTGTCTTCATTTACAGCATTAAATAAAAATGATTTAAAGTGGGTGTAGAAATCTACCAAGAGCTTTGTGTCTTTGCCACTTCTCTTGGTTTTTATTTTTACGCTATCAGGGCATAGCTGAAGTTTGGAGAATATCTAATTTTGGCACCTAAGGGTTGCAAATTTTTCTGGAAGATGTTGTTACTTTTTATCTCATTTGACTGTGAACTCCTGCTGAGTTTGACATGCTTTGGATGACAGTCAGCCGCTAGAAGTCTAAAGTCAATGTTCTCTCCCAAGTGGCTTTCTCTTTATAAGTGAAAGGGTCCAACTGCAGTAATGAGGAGTTTAATTACGTTAAGGACTTGTTCACAAGTAAAAGAAGAGAGGATAATTTGATTAGCAAGTGTATTTGTGCAATGGTGTTACCATCTCATCCATTAGTATCAAACAATGTCTCCCATGTGCCTTCTAAAATAAAAATATTTTACACTGGCCACTTGGAGAAAAACCAGTAGTAGAATATCAAAATCATAATAATATCTCTCAACCTGCCTGGTCATTCCCCAGAAGGAAATGGACACTACTGAAAGCCTTGTCAGCTCTGTGCTGTCTGTGCACTGTGACCCTTATCTGGAAAAAATCCTAGTTACATCACTTATAAGACAAATATGAAAAATGAAATTTACCTTTCAATGTGATTCCCACATGTTTATTTCTTTGCCAGTATTTTTTGACAGTGCCTGTTCTACAAATGCAAATTATTCTTTGCTTTCTTTCTCTTTTTCATCCCACAATATTTAAGCCCTCTACAATGTAATCAGATATCCTGGGATTTGTCTACAGAAAGAAAAAAATGAAGGATTGTAAAGCTAAATGACATTTTCAGGTATGGAATTTAAATCCCTTTGCAGTTCATTTACCTTAGGATAAACTGTTTTATATCACAACTCTCCAGTGATCAATTTCTTATTAGAAAATAGATACCGACAAGTAGACAGTAAAATAACTAGGGCATCTCTTTTGTGTTGTTTGCAAAAGATGTGATGTTGAACTTTTCATCGGCCAATCACACCAAAGGCAAACTGACCAATCAAATTGCTCTGAGGGTCTGTTATATAGTAAATTGCAGTATATTTAACAAATTCATTATCCTACCACTGATCTAACCATTTTGTGATCTAGATCTTCTCATTGAGACCAGTTCATTGCAATGTACTAATTTTTAGCATTTAAAAGTATTCTAAAGATGCATATACTAACATACAGTAAAACAAGAATGGAAAAACTAGCAAGCATGTATTGATTAATCTATTTTCCTAAGCAGCTTTATTCCAGTTCTGGATAATGGGGACCCAGCGCCTATTTTGACAACACTAGAACAAGGTAGGAATGAGCCATTTACAGGTAGACAGTTCATTGCATTGCACACATAAAACCACACCCATATTTACATCAAGCCTGTTTAAACTCACCAGTCACCCAAAAAGTGTGCATGTTTGGGACATGGGAGGAAAAATTAAATTAATTAAATAACAGACATAAAACTCCAAACATACAGTAACTAGGACTGGCATTTGGGGTCAGCAATTTGGACTCATAATGCAACATGCCCAACAAGCATATAATACAATGTTGATTATATATAATACATACTAAATCTTCTTTATAATATTATAAAAGAAAAGAAATAGCTTTCAGGTAAACCAATGATTCTATATCTTACTTATAGTTTGGAAGCTTTCCACAAACTACCATATTTTACCTGTTTGTCATTAGGGTTCATTTTTAACAAAGCAATTGTTGTGATTAGGAATCAGGAACATGATGAAAAGGTTTTGAGGCCTCCAAAAGCAGCCACAAAATCAGGCCAGGACCTTCAGAAGAGGATCATCCCAGACCATTTTTCTCCCCAACCACAACCCGTAGGTTATCAGGTCCAAAATGGGGAAACTGGCTTTTAAAGTTCAAAATGCTCAAAATATCAAAATGCCTCACAAGAGAGAGTACCCAAAAAAAAGTGACTTGTAGAGACAAACCATAGCAATGAATCCTTATAAATGAAGGGGTTTTATTCATAAATTAGGAAAATAACAAAAAATGTTCATATGAACTAAAAAAAGTTGAGTAAAAGTCAATCCACACAAGAACTAAAATACCATTTTTAATTAGAAACCAGAATACTAAGCATAAAATACCATATATACTCGCGGATAAGTTCTCCCATGTCTCAAGTTGGGACTTGATTTTAACGTATAATTTCTGGTATTTTATAATGTTGGTTGTATAAGTCGAATGTGGAAAACTCACGCCAAGAGATTATAATTTGCTAACACCCACGTGAGAGAGTAACCACGGAGCATACTCCCTTTTTTTTGTATGTATTGTGCCTATGTGACCACACGGTAATACCCAAACTATTCCAAAACAATTTTTGCACTGATTTTGTTTTTTGTATCTCACACCCTCATTCGCCTTTATTACAAGAAGCTGGTTTAAAATTAAACGTCATTGAAGTAGTGGAAGAAATTGGAAACTGTGCCGCTGAAACAAAATTTGATGTGTCTGAGAAACTGATGTGAGATTGGAGGAGGCAAGAAGATTAAGAGAAATTAAGAGTCGCAAGTTGGGGTCTGATTTTATGATTGATTTTTTTGGGTTTCAAGACCCGACTTATGTGTGAGTATATACGGTAATAAGAAAACTAGAAAATGTACCAAAAAAACTCCCTTTTAATCCAAACAATTTCAATGCACCACTTTTGAGATCCTCTTTAGCTCAACTAAAATTGCCAGAGTGAGGTCTCAGGAGTAGTGAGGTCAGGGTGGCCCCGCCTCTTGGGGTACCACCCACAGAACACAAGGAATGGACATACATAGAGGGGCAGTATGTATTTACAGAATAAAAAACAAAAAATGTTTTCTTTGTACTGAGATGACCACGTGAAGATGTTCTCTTGGCAGGAATTAAGAAATGAGAAGACCACTTCCCAGCAGAGATGGCAAAAAGACCTCCTCCTGTCAGGGATGACTGGATGGTGAAAATACCTCCTCGCAGCAGGAATGAATAGATGAATTGCAGAAAGATTATCTCCTGGCAGCAGTTAATGCTCTGAAAGATATATAAAAAAAACAGTGTGTTGACAACCTCCTGGCAGCACTTGGGGAGCAACTCAACAACACTCTATCCATGTGATTCAGTGGCAGGACAATCAAGACAGGATCAGGAGACAAAAGCAGGGTGATTGGAACAATGACAGGAGATACTTGTAGATAGCCTGTGCAGACAATATAGCAACTGAAAATAACTAGAGGCAAAAAATCAATGGCATCATCTAAAACAGGTATTGAACAACTGACACTGGAGTGGGTTTCACAGTAAATACAGCAACACATACATGTAGCATGCATTGAAGAAGGTCATTCAAAAGGTGAAGCAGAAAATAATGGAATAATTGTCTCAAAACAAACATCAGCACAAACAAGAGACTTGGGTGCGAAAGTAGTGCACCTGGGTGTTGCAGCAGTAGACTTAGATGGAGAGTTATGTTGTTTAAATACAGTTTGACAGTGGGCTGATATTATGTCTTATCATAACTTCCTGCAATATGGTTTTCAATTTCATAAAGGCTCACCTCCTCCTCTTCAGGTTTAGAACTTTTTGAGACGAAGGTGTGCAAAGCCTATTATGAAGCTCCAGGCATTCAAAGCTTGTCACATCAAAGCCAAGAAGCCTTCAGGCTGGAATCACTGCCAAAGGGGCTTCAACTTAGTGCTGAGTAAAGGTTCTGAATACTTGTGTCAATGTGATATTTCAGTTTTGTATTTCTAATTAATTTGCAAAAAATGTCTAAAATCCTGTCTTCGCTTTGTCATTCTGGGGTATTGAGTGTTGCTTAATGTGGAGAAAAAATTAATTTAAATAATTTTTGCACAAGACTACAACGTACTAAAATGTAAAAAAAAGTATAAAGACCTGATTTCTTTCTGATTTCACTGTAGTTTTACATTATTTTGTTACTAGCAAAAGACTCCAAACATTGGCTATTAAACAAACATTTTTCAAGCTGCCTTTGTCTTGTTTTTTCTTTAATCCCCAATTATACATTTTCTGACATGCCCTTGCTAACATTGTACCTCACAGACACCTCAACCTGTTATTGTAGCTGTCCCAATCAGCATGTGTGTCCTACAGCCACTTTTCAGTCAACTTTCCATGCTGCTGCCCGCCTTTCAGACTTTCCTTTAAAAAATCAGCTTACCCACCTGGGCACACTGCTTTTGTTAATTATCTCAGCGTGCTTTCTGTGCATTGTAGTTAGGTTAATTAAAAAGATTTTAAATTCCAGAGTATCTTAATGACTACTTTTCAACACTTGGAATAATATTATAATACTTGGAATAATCATTATAATACGAAAAATATAATTTCTTACGGATAACGTAAACTCATCAAAATTAAATTGAGAACAAACTCATATATATGCATTTAGTTTAATATACATCAAGCTAAATTATGTGGCATTCTTTTTTTCCTGAATTCATCCATACTTTTAGTTTCTGTTGTCACACACATGTGCTTGGGGGGCAGGCTAAGGGCTTAACTGAGGGCAAAACACAAGGGTAGGGATTCACAAAGTGCACTAACCTTTATTCTCCCTCTTCTGCAGATCACCAAAACAGAAGCCCACTTAAAAATTCATCAGTTTTTGCACTCCCTTCCTAGCCATGCCTCCTTCTGACTTCAGTTCCAGCTTGAACCCTCACAGACCCTCCTCTTTCTCCCCTACAACTATAAAAGCCAAGCTCCTTCCCTTCCTACCCTGTCCCTATTTGGACGATGACACAGACAGTATTCTGGAGCCATTTGTTTCTTGCAATTGTGTATAATATATGGGGTGGATTCCTCTTTTTCTGCCTTCTCTCTTTTGTTTTACACTGCATAAGGTACATTTATTATTACACAAAAATATTATTACACATAATTAAAAAAGCCAAAGCAAATGATAACAGCCAACCTGCTTACCAAATAACCTAAACATATGAGTGTCATGCAATATCTTAGCAGACTATTTGGAAATGAAAAATTGGAAGGCAGTCACTTCATTTCACATGTCATTTTATTACGTCATGTAAAATTAAGAAGGGCTGTCAGATTTCTAGTTTTGTGATTCTGACAATACTAAATATTGTGTTCTTAAGATGCTAGAAATGAGATTGAGTATTCCTGATGCCATAAAGACACCTCTGCCATCTTTATGAGAAGAAACTGGAAGTATTTCCCACAGGGAAAGCAGATATACCAGATGGTCATCCCAGCCTACGAAAGTCTGTAAGAAGATAAGAAGACTAGTGGCAGACGTAGTCATCCCAGCCTAAAAAAGTCGTAAGTGGAAACGAAGACTAGTGGCAGAGCCATTTTCCTAGCATTGATCAACTAAGCACTAGCATTGTGCAGGGTGGCTAGTGGGGACCCTCTGACATAAATAGTAAAGATGAGTGAAAAGGTATGGAAACCCTTAAACAGGTATTACCCCAAAGGAGCTAGTAATGGCCATGCCTACTGGGGTATATAAAGGGACTGCAGTTGTCAGACTTCAGTCTGCTTTTGGGCACCATACAGGTCTAAACTCTGCTTCAAAAGGTGTACCTCTCTTTGAAATGACTTTACTCCACTCTGGCAAATATGAGTGTGTAATATGTATCATTTACAGTATGATAGTACATTAGTTCTTGTTTTTAAAGATGTGCAAGTTGAAATTATTGAGTATGTCACTCACTTTGCAGAATCAATCAAAAACATGCCTTGAGAGTCCACACATTCACTGTCTTATGTGACCTAACAGGATAGACTACTGTGCATGTGCAAAGTGAGCACACAGGCGTACACAATCAGTGCACCAGAAGTACAGAACCCCCGAAATTCGTAATTTGTTCAAATGGATTATTTTTATTTCTGTAAGAAGCACATGCACATTATTTTGCAATTCTAATTTGTTGGGGCTCCTCAATCCCAAAGCACTTTTTTCTTTCATTATTTAAAACACTCGCGCACATCCCCACCTCCTCACCCCACTTCATCCCGCAGCGACTCGTGTATAAAGTATGCACAATGACAACAATGTTAAAGCAATGGTGAAGCAGAACGGAGACACCGTGTATGCCCGTAAACCCCAAACATTCTATTCAAACCTATGTATGCATCTGAACCAACCACGGTTGGGTGAAAAAGAAAAAAAAAAGTAATTTGGCAGCTATTTCAAAAGAACACAAGAATTCAGAGAAGGTGAGTCTCTGCACACTGCCATTGAAAATGAAATGAAGAGCTACCTTATACCTGAGGTGGACAGTGATGTGAATCCACTTGAGTGGTGGAATACCAACGAGGTTCATTTCCCCAAATTGGGGAAACTTGCAAAAAAGTACCTGTGCATCCCTGTCTCAAGTAGCCTTTCTGAGGGGGCTTTCAGCACCAGAGAAAATGTTATAACATAAGTGTGCTGCTCTGAAGCGAGCTGCTGTGGACAGACTGGAATTTCTGTCACACAACTTGAATCATTTTCAGTAGAATTTCACAATTGTTTTATTTTTTTCTGATATCTTTACTAATTTGTTTAAAAATGTTATAGGTTTGAGATTTTTTGGATATTTGTCCAATATATGACAGAACTTGTTTACAAATGCTATACTTTTTTCCTGTGCAGTATTTCACAGAACTTTGGATTTTAAGACAATAGTATAGTATGTAAGATTTTTGTTCTTGCTTGTATGCTGCACAATTCACCTTACATAAGAGCAGCATGTCTATCCAGACTGCAATGTTCATGCCCTGTAGTTCAATTAGGATTAGTATTTTATTCTCTTTGGATTAATAACTTGATTACATTAAGGGTAATAGTTTTGTTGATCTTTTGTATAAATCTTGTAGGCCGCTTTGAAATGGTTTACTCATACTGTCTGATCTCAGTTATACTTTGACTGGTGATCTTAATATTTTTGTGTTATTTTACTTCAGTTTTGAGCTAATAAATAAGACCTGGTTTCCTTAACAGTTCTTTTCATCAATCTCATTCGTAAGCTACAATTAATTAATATGCTATTAACAAGACCAAGCTAGACGAACAAGACTTTTTAAAGGATGCAAAATATCATCTAATTATTGATATCGTCAAAGTCACAGAAAATATCAAGATATAATTTTTTGCCAATTTCGCACACCCCTACTGCTAAATTGGGGCAGAATCTGACTATTTTATTTGGGACCTTTTCCCCCACCCGTAAATGAAGGAAACACATTTTAAATAATGGAACTTAAATAAAGATAACAAAAATTATCTTGTTTCACGAATCTTCCTCAGTAGTCTGGAATTCTGATTTGAAAAGTGCCATTTAGCAGTCAAAAAAGTTCAAAAACAAAAATTTAATTAAAAGGACATGAAATTGATACAGAACTATGACATTTAAAAAAAATAATGCTAAACCTTAAATACAAATGGAAAAAAAACAAAATGCATACACTACATATATAATATGTTGTTTAGGTACCTCACTATTATAACATCTGCGGTGGGCTGGCGTCCTGCCCAGGGTTTGTTTCCTGCCTTGTGCCCTGTGTTAGCTGGGATTGGCTCCAGCAGACCCTTGTGACCCTGTAGTTAGGATATAGCGGATTGGATAATGGATAGATGGACTATTATGGCATTAATATATTAATTCATATATGAATGTAAATATATTAATTATAATAATAATATACTGAGGACACAATCAGCTTCTGTCTTTATACTGCCTTGGAGTATCTGGACTGGCTGAACACATACTATATGTCAGAATGCGATTTGTTGTATTCGGTTCTGCCTTAAATATAGTCATTTCCAATGCACTGGTGTCCAAACTTCATAACATGGGATTAAGCCCTACAGTCTGTAGCTGGAAACTGGATTTCCTGACCAGCCACTCCCAGAATTTCCAGTTAGGAAAGTAAACATCATCCACTCTCATCGTGAACACTGATCTCCCTCAAGAACACATACTGAGCCCTTTACTCTATGCCCTCTTCACCCAAGAATGTCTTCCTACCCACCAAACAAACAGTTCACTGATGACACAGCAGTTCTTAACTTGATTACAAATAACAATGAGACAGCATACACAGATGATGTGAGGAACCTGATGACCTCCTGCTCTGGCAACAATTCTATCCCTAATTCAAAGAAGACCAGAGGGATTGAGATGGACTACGGAAAGAGAAGGAAAACTGTGCAGAGTCCATTACCCTACATCCTTTAATATTTAGTTATATGTTGTTTTAGGAAAACTCAGGGAATGTCACTGTACTTTGTTCCCATTAAGCTGTCATAAAAATTCACTTAATGTATTTTAGGTTAAATTAATGTGATAAGCAAATCCATTTTACTTTTAAACACTGAAATATGACATAGTAGCTCCAAGTCAGGTCAGTGACCTAAATTTCTCATGTTCTAATTAAGATTAGCCGAGTACAAACAAACATTTTCAAATTCCATCTAAACAGATTGTAATTGTTTACCCAGCCTTTCCTGGACATTCTAACAATTGTCAGTGATTCCAACAAGTCCAAAGTCACTTGTAATTGGTGATGGACTATCCACTCTAAGGTCCCTTTTCAGTGTCAAAAGGAATGACCTGCTTAAAATGATAGTGAACATTGAAAATGGGAAAGATTTGATTACAGCCATTCACTAAGATGAATTCAGCAGCTGTAACAAGAGTAAGCTATCGTAAAATAAGGGTTCTTACATTGATTTAGTCCTACGTCATTGGGATGATATCTAATACCAGCAAGCAGATTATTTTTCATTTTGGGGGACCTATAGATAAAGACTCTTCCTCCTAAACTAGTTTTACTTATCCTGATAAATTAACTAAAAACCTGAATACTTTGATCACAATGTATTCTTTTGAGTATAAGTATTACAGAGTTATTTAAAGTGGAGGTAAAATATGTATAAACATACTGTAAAAGAAAGATAAATCCTTGTTTCATTGTTTAGTGTTCATTTTAATTTTGTTTCAGACATGTAGTTGTTTTGCCAAAGATATATCTTGTTATTAAGGTTACTGGCTTCTTTCAGACTCTTCAGTTAGTGTGACCAATTACTTCTAGGAGGATCCTATACAATAAAAACCAATAAATCCTTTAAGGTCAAATAACTGCCAATTAGATGACTCAAACCCATACCAATGCTTTTTCTTCCTTTTCCAACCAAACACTTTCTTTGATTTGACTTTTGCACTAGATCCTTACATTATTCTAGGCTTGTTATCACTAGACTGAAGTTTTCATAATTGCTTGGTGTACCCTTCAGATACAAAATTCTAAATTAACGCTGCCTCGGAATGATACTCCAATATAAAGAAGAGGAGTCAATTGCAAAGTTCCAAGAAGTGCAATCTTTTAAAGAAAGACCTACAATCTGTTACAAGGTTTAGAGGGAGCAGGCATGAAATGAGAAGTACTTCCCCAAATAGGATGACAGCACAGGGGGAATCCTGTGGTCATTCTTAAACAACTGGAGTCTGAATCTTTATAAATGTCCAGGGCTGAGTAATGCAGAGAACTTGGAAGGTAAGGCTATAGAATGTTTTAGGAGGAATTCCTAACTGGATGACTTTTGAGGTTGGAGTTGAGATGTTAATGGCAAGGAAGTTGATGTGGCCAGTTATTTTGATTTGTCAGAGAGTAGAGGAGATTTCAGGTGTGTTGTGCTCTTATTTACCCCTCAATCTATTCATTTTCTCATTCTGTTTATCCTGGGCAGAGTTACAGGAACCTGGAGCCTATCCCAGCAAACACAGACCACAAGAAAGATTCTTAGACAGGTTAACAGCCCTGTCAGACAGACACACATGCTAGGGCCAGTTTAACATTGCCAGTTCACCTAACTGGCATGTCTTTGGACTGTGGGAGGAAACTGGAGCTCTCAAACTAAACCCATGTGGCTAAGCGAAGAACATGCAAACACTGTAGCATGATGTATATAGACAGGCATTCAGTTAAGTATTCAGGTTTAACAGCCTTAAATACAAGTAGAAGAACTTTACAATCAACTCTAGATGACATTGGTAAAGTTCCAACTCTCTTTTTTTCATTCTATACAAAACCTGTACAAACTCATTTTAAAGCAACTGTCTGAGAAAACGTATTTTTTTTGGGAAACCCATAGAAAAGGGCATAAAGCCTACTAATAATTCACGCATGAACTAACATTTATGCAAAAAGAATGATCTAAATTTAGATATATTTCTAAAAAGGTAAAATTAATTCTCTGAAACTTTTTTTTTATATGAGGAGGAAAAGAAAGGAAGGGGAAGGGAAGAGCCGAATCCAGGTTAACACCCGGGTCTCTTTCCCTCTGGTGTAACATAAGTTGTAAACCTTTAACTTATTTATAGATCAAAACTCCTGTAAATAACCTGCTGTTTATCTATATATTTATGCTATAAAATGGTTACATCACAGGGTCATGGGAAACAGGAGTAAAACTTTGAGACAGACAGAATCCTGTCTGGATGAGACACCATCACAGTCCGCAAGCCACTCAGAGATAAACTTGGATTCCTGCATCCCAAAATTTGTGAGTAAACAAGAGTTAACAGTGTTGTTCCTATGCATTTCAGCAGTGCAGAAAAACTGAACATAATAAGGTAGACACTTAAGAAGCTGGAATAAAACATAAACTAAAAGTGTTAATTAAGAGAGTTTAGAAACTTACAGTAAATCACTGCTGAAGAGCCTTTCTCATTTTCAGATAGCTACTCCAAAAATCTTATAGGCTGTTTAGTGTGCTTATGAAGAATTTAATACTGATGTCTTTCATTTTTACACAAATCAAAAATACATTTGGCATTTTGTCCAATACATTTTTTCTTTTTTATGCACTTGGAAAAAAATATTTAACAATAATTGAAAAGCTGCGCTGGGCTGGCGCCCTGCCCGGGGTTTGTTTCCTGCCTTGCCCCCTGTGTTAGCTGGGACTAACTCCAGCAGACCCCCATGACCCTGTAGTTAGGATATAGCGGGTTGGATAATGGATGGATGGATGGATAGATAATTGAAAAGTACATAACATATGAAACTGCTTTTAATAAAATACTGAAAGAAACCCAAAGCTTTAAAGCAGCAATTTTCCTTGGATTTACTTCTAACACAAACTTAACACATTTTGAAATGGGTTTTTTACTTCATTGGCATATAATTTTTTTTAACATTTTATTTTGGTTGTAAGATTAAGAGGTACAATTTTATTGCCCAGAATGTAATAAATACACAAAATGTATTTGAAAATCAAATAAACCGCCAGTTTTTAACATTTCATTAATATGAGGCACTTTATCCATTAGAGGACTGTGCAAGCTGAGAGACAGGAACCAACTGCAGAATTGTATGCCAGTCCGCTGCAGGGCATACTCATGCACATACCCACATTCAATCACACTGAGTCAATTTAGATTTTTCAGTGAATCTAATATAGTCATGTTAGAGATGTGACGGAATTAGAATGCCCACAGCGTCTCCTTCCACTGTTTAACTTGCAATTCGTATGCATTTAAATCATTTCCTATCTGTGTGTGCTAGCAAGGGAAAAAGTACTTTTTTTCAGTCCTATACTGTCTTAAGTATGTGTTTTTTCTGTTTTAGAAATTCAATAAAGAAACCTTAATTTAATTGATTATGCCATCAGGATTACAAAGCTGCAATTGAGTGTAGGCAAGGGATATCTGATTAGCAGCTGAGTAATTGTTAATTGATTGATGTATCTCCTTACCTCTCTCCATAGGCCTTTTATTAAGTGTTTTGTTTGTAGTGTGGCACTGTGTACAGTTGGACAGCACATTAACATACATCTTCTTTTCATGTTTTGTTTTATCTTTAAAAAGCTTTCCAACTGTGATGATGAAGGCACCACTGTTTAAAAACCTTTGTTTTTTCCTGTTTTAAATCACTTGAAGATTATAAACGTAAATATGTGTGCCACTTACAGAAAACGCTTTTCTTTTGCCAGAACAAAACTGTGTATTGAAATGCTTAAGGTGGTCATTAATGAAGTATAATTAGTTATTAAAAGACAATTCTGTCAGCTTCTTTGGTTTACTTTAATAATCTGTACATCCCATGAGAGAACTCTGCCACAAAGGCTTTAAGATAAAATTAATTTGTACAATGACTGGATTAAGAAAGGTTTCAATTTGATCTAATATGGCTTGACTGAATGCTGCAGGTTTACAGGTTCAATTTCTATCATAGCTGTTTTTAAAACAGTGATGTAATTTTAGTTTATAATTCTATGTGATTTCAAACTTTCAGAGTTGGTGTTTTACCATAAGGTACTGTACACACTGCTTGATAGAGGACTTTACTCATCAAGAAAACATTCTAGTTCCACCCTCACCCTGTACTCCCATTATGTAATTGTTTTGAATATTCTTCATTCCCTGTGTGAAGTCTGTCTTTACAATACCTACTGTATGTGCAACATTATTTACCAAAACTAATTCCTTAGTTTGCTCTCTCTAGGGGTATGTGGTAATCTGACATAGTCTACAAATTTTATTCATTTCTATATTAAAATATAATTTAAAACCTTCACATAATTCTAAAGAATACCATCTTTTGTAGCAATCCATGTTGTGGGAAACTTCTAATGTTTCATAATTCACCATAAAATATTTGCTCCATTGCTGTGTTCCATTTACACCTCTCTAAACACCACAATCTTCATTCCTACGATCTATTATTATGGTCAAAACTGTCACAATCAAAATGACTCTCAGCTTTCTTAACTACATTTACATTAAGTTATTTTGTTTATATAAATATTGTTTGAATATGGGGCGGCACGGTGGTGCTGCTGCCTCGCAGTTAGAAGACCCGGGTTCACTTCCCGGGTCCTTCCTGCATGGAGTTTGCATGCTCTCCCCATGTCTGTGTGGGTTCCCTCCGGGTGCTCCGGTTTCCTCCCACAGTCCAAAGACATGCAAGTTAGGTGCATTGG
Source organism: Polypterus senegalus (assembly GCF_016835505.1). Lineage (NCBI taxonomy): Eukaryota > Metazoa > Chordata > Cladistia > Polypteriformes > Polypteridae > Polypterus > Polypterus senegalus. The sequence goes on from NC_053155.1 coordinate 68,304,395, forward strand.
CGATTCTAAATTGTCCCTAGTGTGTGCTTGGTGTGTGGGTGTGTGTGTATGTGCCCTGCGGTGGGCTGGTGCCCTGTCTGGGGTTTGTTTCCTGCCTTGCGCCCTGTGTTGGCTGGGATTGGCTCCAGCAGACCCCTGTGACCCTTTAGTTAGGATACAGCGGGTTGGATAATGGATGGATGGATGTATGAATATGAATCATTGTAATAAAAATGTTTAATAAACAAAAACCTGATATATACAGGATGTTTGTTGGTGATGAAGAAAATGAACAAAAATAAAAAAGATCCCAACTTTGAAAACAGTTAACACACTTGAACATAATGCATGCACTTCTGATTCTAGCATACTGTTAAAGCATCTTACTTGTACTGAATCTGTAATACAAGACTGATTGTAATATAGTGTTACATGGATCACTGCATGCTTAGATTTGTCATATCTTCATGGATTTGCAGTCTTTACTAATCTCTGCTTTTCTCTGCTTTCCTTTCTATTTTTTCTGTGGTGGTGTTTTGTGAAATTTACTGTTGATATGATATGAAACTATTGATGTATCAGTTTCTTATGTATTAAGATGTGCATTTACAGTACAGTATATCATTTTATTATCTGAAAATGTATTAACATTTTTTGATTTCCTTTGATATTTCTGCTGCTGTTCTGTAATTTAAATTGATTATATTATCAATGTTTAGGATAAAATGAGACCCTTTGCCATCTCTATCTATTTCTCCATTGTTCATTATTAGTTCTCATGCCTGACTTGTACATACAGAATTGTTTAGGTGAGAGTTTAAAAAAATCACTCCTGTTCATAGATAAGTAATTAGTATTTTAAAAATCTGTCAGTTCCTATTTGTATTAATACAATAATTGTGGCATTCATTCCTCCAGAAAAGCTACTAGTATTTAAGAAATAACAACTGACATTTCAATAATCATATAAAATATTCCACTTCTCCAGTTAAACCATATTACTTAATGTCAATAACCCAAGTTTTTTTCAACTTTTAAATTTACTAATTTCTCAATTAGTGGAAGAATCAAATTTTTAGTTTTGGTCAAATGTGTTCAAATAGATCAAAGAATACAGTTATGTCTTTTTATTGAGGTTCTAATGACTAAAATGAACACAAACAATACCCATGGATGATCCTAAAATAATCACCTATCTATTGGTCTGTAAAATGAAGTCCTTGCATAATAAATTATAGTAATTGTGAATGACTTGAGGCAATCTTGAACAAGCCCCTCAACCACAATACAACTGCAGTTAGCATAATCAAAAGAGTTGTTTTGTAAAGAATAGGTCTTCAAACCCCTTTCATAGTCGAGTCCTTCCCAGCTATCAATGTCGTCTTCATAATGCTTACTCCCTGTTTCTCTGACCTGCTCTTTCTGTCCACCAGCTAAGACCCTGACCCTTCTCCTCTTCCAAGTCCAAGCTCATTTGAGTGAAGAGCAGAGATTCCTTTTCAAGTACAGTATTTCATTTTGTACTGTTTTTTTTTATAGCTGTGTGCCCAAATCTGTTCCTTACAAGCTAAATAAAAAATAAATGCTTTCTCATTTAATTGGGGTTTAAAAGTCATGGGGAATATGCTCTAAAACTATGTCTACTATAAATGACACATTGCTACAATTGGTTTTACAATGTGCTTGCAATGCGTACAACCCACAGGTTAATAGCAAACTTCTAAAAACAAATGTAAAAAACTATTTAAAAAATAAACACATAAGATGAATGCATGGAATTTTTACCCTGAGAAAAAGCAGTGCACATATTGAAAACAGCATTTTTTCATAAGTATCAAATAGACACAGGCATTTGTGTTACACTTGGCAGTCTAGCATCTAAGAAACACAAAACTGGATTGTGAGAATTGGAACATCTTTAGTATTTACTGTAGTAGTAAGACAACTTTTCCATGTATTGTCTGGAATAAAAAAAGAAAAATTCCTGAAATAATCCATCCACCTTTCTTATCACCAACACATCTTGTTCAGGGTTGTGGGGAAATGTAGCCCAACCCAATAGCACTGGAAATCGGGTGAAATGTAACCTCCCCAGTAAACTAATTTTGCTCCTAACTGAATTTGTAAAATATTGGAAAAATGGCACTCACTAGAATTCTGTGAGAGTTCACATTACTTGCCAATCCAATCTAACAAAATCATAGACATGACTGTTTTCATCAGGTGTCAACCATTCTGTCATCTGTAAAATACTGTTTTCAAGTCACTGAGTATTAATATTTTATATTTATTGTTAGAACTGCCTGAAAGCCATAATTATTTTAAACTATGCAATTTGTTTAGGCAAAATGTTTAAATAAGTAGGGGTTTTTAAGTTACCATGTCAACTACAGAACTTTGAACCCTTGATTAATTTTGAGCCAGGGTGTATTATATAAGGAGTTTGTGTTTGTGTGTGAGAACATGCAAACTCCAAACAGGGAGGACCCATGATGTGAACCCTACTCTTCTTACTGCAAGGCAGCAGTCCTACCACTGGGTCACCCATATGGAAAATGAATCGATATATTTCAATTTTTTATTATTTCTATGGTAGTTTATTGCTAAAACAAAGTATTACTCAATCCCAGGTAAACACCACTAAGGTGTTCCAACTTTCTTTAGGTTATTTTAGATTCCATTGCATTATTAGAGTGATTATATTTGTTGAACAAATGTGTGTCCACTTGTGGCAGCAGACTTTCTTGATAATGAGCTTAAAAGAATTTACTGGTTTTAAAAAGGATTCTTATTTTTCTCTGTGAAGATTATAAATGATTGATCGTTTAGACTACTACTGAGAAGATTAAAACAGGTGCCTTGAAAATTTTGTAAGCCTTTTATTTTTGTTTGTTTTTGTGCATCTGGAACATTTTAGAGAACAAGCCCTCCTTCTAGACATTTGTGCAACCTTTGAGTCACTGAGTGCTGATGGTGAGGCAGAATTCCATATCAAGGCTCAAACAAATACTAAGAGTGGAGCACATCTAGATGTCAGCCATCTGGATAATCTGATTAGAATTAAGCTTTATTTATCTTTAGTGTAGACAGCTAACCTGGGAAGTGTATATTCTTTTTGGGGTCAGTTGTGACTCCTTTTACATAAGAACATAAGAAGGCTTTTAATTATAACAGACCATTCAGTCCAATATAGCTCATCAAATTCTGTTTATCCAAGTATTATAAAATCTTGTGCTGACAACTTGAATTTGATGTTTGAAATTAATTATATTTACATTAAGCAGAACTTCCAGTGATCAAGCCTTCTACATTTAATTGGCTGACTCTAATTATTCCTTTGATTTAGCTAGGGACAATCACTCTTTCACACTGTATCAGTTGGATTTGGATAATGCTGTTCATTTAATAAATTACATAAGTTAAAAGGATGTTATTTGTTTTCTCAGGTTCCCTTTATCGAAGATCGATTTTCTCCTAAAGACTTTCAAACATTCACTTTCAAAAGTGTGTTATAATACATAGAGTCAGGAAGCAGGTAAATACTTTTACCTGGCACAATATTATCAAGATAAGATTTAAATGTTGCCTGTGTTTTCCATGCTATTTGGCAATTTCTTCCATGCATTTATGATTTTCTGTGTGAAGAAAAATTACACTGTGAAGGGCTTGTCTTGAATTTAGAGTGTTTAATTGCTTAATAATGCTGACACACTGCATTTGTTCATCTGATCTAAAAAAAAAATTGCTGCTGATTTTTGTTTGTGTTCAGCATCTGATGCTTCACATATCAGTGCCCAACAGTAGTCAGCCAGTACTTATACTGATACCACTTTTCCATCATTGCAATGTTCTGGTGAAATCTTCCACCACGTTTGTCACTGACTACACCGAGATTAGCAGGGAAGAAGTGTGAAAACAGATGATGAATCTTTAGTGACATGTTGCACTTCATTGTTTTATATGCTTGTGGCATGATGTCAACCAGCTAGACAGAGTTTGGTGCTCTGTAGTTGCCAAGAAAATTCTCAACAACATCTTCAAATGCCTTACATGCCACTTTTTTGGCCTCAATAGACAGTCTGATTTGTAGACTGACAGAAATGCCTTCCTTCATCTTGGAATCAGTTATTTTTACTTATTTATACTTTATTTCACAGATACTGAAATTCTTCATCTTGCTTGTTCATTGCTTTCATTAAATTTTTCATCAATCCAGATTTTTTAAGAGGCAAACATATCTTTGTTTGTCTTATGTACCACATTTTTCTGCCCTAAAACCAAATGCTTACAAAGCGGACATTTCTTTTTAATGTAATGAGATTCTTTAGCATGGCTATCCCGTTCACAAATGAAACAACAGGACCCCGGATATCTGAGCTGCATTCCTACTAGATGTGACTATAAAACTACATGAGATTACTATGTAACTAAGCATGCAGAATGTGTTCATGTCTAACATTTTTTACTTTCCCTATGCAAATCTTATTTTGTTTACACCAAACTTCATCTCCCTTTTATTTGCCCATGGCCTAGACTATCAGCAATGATAGGGTATATTCTATTAACCGCAAGCTTAACCAGCTTGTAAGTTGTATATTAACAACAACAACATTTATTTATATAGCACATTTTCATACAAATGATGTAGCTCAAAGTGCTTCACAAGATAAAGGAAGAAAAAATATTAAAATACAATTATGCAATACTAATTAACAAAGAATAAAGTAAGGTCCAATGGCCAGGGAGGACAGAAAAAACAAACAAAAAAAAAAACTCAAGAGGGCTGGAGAAAAAAACAAAATCTGCAGGGTTCTGAGGCCACAAGACCACCCAGCCCCCACTAGGTATTCTACCTAACATAAGTGATCTAAATCAGTCCTTATGGTTTCAAGGCTTCATGTGGAAGAATTAGACAATGATGGTCATATGGACATCTGGCCTTCAATCCATCAATGTAAGGACTGCATGGTACATTGATCAGGTGGTGGTGGCGCAAGTCACCACCACAGAAAACTGGAGAAAGAACAGCAGAGAAAATAGGAATTAGTACGGATTTCGGAGAAATGCAAAATATAAAAGATAAACATATATACATTATATCAGGGTTACACTAAAATGAAGCTATGAGAAAGCCATGTTAAAGTAATAAGTTTTTAGCAGTTTTTATAAGGAGAAACTCATTTTAAGATCTAAGATTACGATTTGGACTATAAGGTGAAAGGCCTTCCAAAATATAAGATGGAGCGAGATTATTTAAGGCTTTGTAAACCATAAGCAGTTGTAATAACTGGAGACCAGAGGCATGGAAAGGTTTGGGGCAGCCACCCGTTTAATGCGGTTTCCCGGCTGCAATAGAAATTGAGGCATTTTCAAAACAGTTGTTTACACAACAGAGTCCAAGACAGAACTGCCTGCCTAAGCAAAGGCAGTGAGCTTTATAGCTCAGAGGGCGGAAATGATGTCATCCTCTGGGCCGGAACTGGAAGTGACATCACCCTTGGGGCCGGAACCGGAAGTGACCTCATTCTTGGGGCCGGAACCGGAGGTGGTGTGTCCTTCCTGGAAATGGCGGCTCCTGGTGGGATTTCCCGGGTAAGACCTGCAGAGAACTCAGAAAGAGCGTCAGCGTACCCCGCCCCCCCCTGGGCAGATGTATAAACAGTATTGTCTAAGCCCTTCAGCTGCTTCCCATGCACACGTGTGTGACAAGACTCCCCCCTCAGCCCAGACCCGCGGGTCGGGCGACCTGCACCGAGAGGTCGTGGGCCCGGGAGAGGGCATCGGCGTTGGCATGAAGGGACCCCTGTCGATGAACGAGCGTATATTTGTACTGCTGCAGGTCAAGAAACCACCTCGTGACCCGCGGATTCGACTCCCTGTGAAGGGCCATCCACTTTAAAGGCGCATGATCCGTCACCAGAGTGAACACGCGACCCAAGAGGTAGTACCGCAGCTGCGTCACCGCCCATTTGATCGCCAGAGCCTCCTTCTCCACCGCCGCGTACCTGGTCTCCCGGTCCAACAGTTTCCGGCTCAGGTACATAACGGGTGTTCAACACCGTCGGCGCTTTGGCTCAACACGGCTCCCAAGCCTGTGTCCGGCGTCCGTCTGGAGGACAAAAGGAGAGAGAAGTTAGGGGAGATTAAGATAGGTGCTGAAGTCAGAGCCCTTTTTAAGTCACTGAATGCAGCCCCCGCTTTATCAGACCATACCACCGTATTAGGAGCTCTTTTCTTTGTCAAGTCGGTCAAGGGCGCGCTCTCGGAGAAACGAGGCACAAACCGGCGGTAGTACCCGGCCAAACCGAGAAAGGATTGGACTTGCCGCTTGGTTTTGGACGGGCCAGGCCATTATGGCTTGCAACTTGGAACACTGTGGCCTCACAGTACCCCGCCCACTAGGTAGCCCAAATATTTGGCTTCTCTCAACCCAAGTAACATTTCTTGGGGTTGATGCGAGCCCGGCCCCTCCCAATGTCCGTAATACTGCTGTGACCTGCTGTATGTGCTCCTTCCAGGTGCTGGAATAGATGACAACGTCATCCAGATAGGCAGCACAGAACGAGTTATGGGGCCGGAGCACTTTGTCCACCAGACGCTGAAAAGTCGCAGGCGCCCCGTGTAACCCGAATGGAAGGACACGATACTGCCAGTGTCCGCTAGGAGTGCTAAACGCGTTTTTCCTTCGGACTCCGTTAAAGGAACCTGCCAGTACCCCTTTGTCATGTCAAGTGTAGTCAAGAATTTGGCTGGTCCCAGTCTCGAGGAGGTCGCCCACGCGAGGCATGGGATAAGCATCAAATCGGAAACTTGGTTGAGCCGACGGAAGTCATTGCAAAACCTCCAACTGCCGTCAGGCTTAGCAATCAAGGCGATGGGGCTGGACCAGGGACTACTACTTTCCTCGATCACTCCTAGTGCCAGCATTCGCTTGATTTCCAGTTCCACTTCTACTTTCTTTGCCTCCGGGAGTCTGTAGGGTCGCCACGGACGATCACCCCGGTCAGTCAATATGTCGCGCAATCAGAGAGGTCCGACCTGGCTGTTCACTTACCACCTCTGGGACCGGCGGATAGCTGCTTCGAGCTCCTGTCTCTGTCTGGGAGATAGCTGTTCGCGAAATTAAGGGCACTTACTTCCGCAAGAGAGAGCAGGGCTGTCCGGAGGAGGGATCGGGATCCCTCTCCTTCCACGGTTTCAGCAGGTTTACATGATATATTCGCTCAGCTGGTCGGCGATTGGGCTGTTTCACCAAATAGTCGACCAATCCCTTCCTCTCCTTAATTTCGTAGGGGCCTAGCCAATGTGCGAGCAGTTTAGAGTGTGAAGTAGGAACCAATACCATGACGCGATCCCCCGGTTGGAACTCCCGGAGAGTCGTGCCACGGTCATACAGGCGGGCCTGTGCTGATTGTGCCTCCTCGATATGACTTTTTAGTATAGGTCTTATTGCATCAAATCTATCGCGCAATTGGGCGATATACTCCAAAATGTTAGTGGAGGGCTGTGCCTCCCCTTCCCAGCCCTCTTTTAAAATATCTAATAAGCCCCGGGGCTGTCTTCCGTATAGTAATTCAAAGGGAGAGAACCCGTAGAGGCTTGAGGACTTCCCGTAGGCAAAGAGGACAAGGGGAGGAGTTGGTCCCAATTCCTCCCATCCTTGCTGACTACCTTACGTAGCATTTGCTTGAGAGTTTGATTGAATCTCTCCACTAGCCCATCGGTTTGAGGATGATACACGAGGTTTTAAATGCTTTATTTTCAGTAACTTGGCAGTCTCCTTGAGCGTTTCCGAGGTGAAAGGCGTTCCTTGGTCCGTCAGGACTTCTCTAGGAATGCCCACCCGTGAAAAGACTCCTACTAGTTCCGTGCAATATTTTTAGTGGTAGCGGCGCAATGGAACGGCTTCAGGGAATCGGGTTGCATAATCAACGAGGGCGAGTATATATTTATATCCTCGGGCTGAGGGCTCCAGGGTCCTACTATATCCACCCCAATCCTGTCAAAGGAACGTCAATAAGGGAAGGGGAATCAGAGGAGCACGGTCCTTCCTAGGAATTTGCCGCAGTTGACACTCCGGCAGGAAATGCAAAAGCGCGAACCTCCTCATTAATCCCGGCCAAAAAAAACGGAGCTTAATGCGCTCTAATGTTTTATCGGAGCCGAGATGGCCTCCAAGAAGGTGAGAGTGGGCTAACTCGCAAACCTGCCGCCGGTAGGTCCGCGGGACTAGCAACAACTTCAGGACCTTCCCCTCATGTTCAGCAACCCGATACAATAATTCATTATCCATGACAAAGTGAGGTCCCTGTGGCATGGGCAAATGCGCGTTGGCGTTAACGAGAACCACTGCATTCTTTATGTGCTTCAGAGAGTCGTCATTCCACTGTTCTCTCTTGAAAGAAGCCGGAGTCGCTCTAAACTGAAAGTGCAACTCAGAGAGCGGGTCGGTCTGACCTCAAGGGGCGGAGAATCCTCCCTCGCTGCCGGGGCGCTAGTGGATGGCGTAGTAGCCCGCGACGGTCCGGGGGGATCTTCGTCACTCTCTTGGCCTACCGCCCCACTCCCTGTCGGCTGATTACACGGTGTGGAAGCAGCTTGAGATGAGTCTTTATCATCTATAACGAGGCCAAAAGCTTTTCGGGGAATGCTTTCTAAACTACGCGTTACTGTCAGACCAGTCCCGCCCGAGGATTACGGAAACGGAGGATCCGGGTGTACCGCACGTAAGCCGCGAAGGGGTTCCTCCGAGACATACGTAACACCGGGCGGTATTGTACGAGCGGATATCTCCGTGTATACATTTTAGACTGGTCTTTTTCTTAATCCATTGTTGCGGTAGAACAAAACGGCGAGCAACGACAGACACGTTACTGCGGAATCAAACAGCGCTGTTACCATATGTCCATTAATAATAAGCTCTCCCGTATGTTTATCCGCCAGGGATTGCTAAGGGCACACAAACAACCCCGCCATTGTCCCCTACGGTCCGCCTTGTTCCCCGACAGGTCGCAAGCCAGACGGCCCGGCGACTTCGGAACAGGCTCTGGATTGCGTGGAAGGGACTGCTTTGTAGGACATAACTCCCGGGTAGTCCACAGAGCGGCTGGTCTGCCCTCCCGGGTTTCACAGCCGGCCTCTGGGATTGCAAGAGCTGTAGCAGCTCGTCCAGAATGGAATTCTCCCAGGCCGGCTGGGCAAATTCCTGGGGTATTCGCTGTAGCAGCAAAAAACAGGCCACTTGCTGCACTATTTGCAAGGGGGTCAAATCAAATGGCGTAGCCACTCACCCACCTGTTGCCAGAGAGCCATAGCCTGCTCTGACAGCCCTTTCGTTGGGTTAAACTCCCAGTCTATTATATTCTTTACCTGCCGGCCTGGGGACAGCCCATCGCTAACAGGGACCTTGGTCCCGATGGGGCTCGGCTTTCCTACCCAGAAGAGCATACTGAGCCACTCGTGTGTTTTCCCCAGAAGCCAGCCCACGCCTGTGGGTCCCCTCTACCTTCTCCACGAGATGGGTTGGTAGCCCCGGGTTATGCTCGTGGAGCAGAGCCTGCACCGCGTCCTTCCTGACCCTCCGGCGCACTCCCTGCCCCGAAACTCGGCCCCGGTACTCACCCACCTGGTTCCTTGAAGGTCCGTGTCCCGGTTCTTCGGGGACACCATCCTGCCGACTACGCCACTGTAATAACTGGAGACCAGAGGCGTGGAAAGGTTTGGGGCAGCCACCCGTTTAATGCGGTTTCCCGGCTGCAATAGAAATAGAGGCATTTTCAAAACAGTTGTTTACACAACAGAGTCCAAGACAGAACTGCCTGCCTAAGCAAAGGCAGTGAGCTTTATAGCTCAGAGGGCGGAAATGATGTCGTCCCCTGGGCCGGAACTGGAAGTGACATCACCCTTGGGGCCGGAACCGAAGTGACCTCATTCTTGGGGCCGGAACCGGAGGTGGTGTGTCCTTCCTGGAAATGGCGGCTCCTGGTGGGATTTCCCGGGTAAGACCTGCAGAGAACTCAGAAAGAGCGTCAGCGTACCCCGGCTCCCCCGGGCAGATGTATAAACAGTATTGTCTAAGCCCTTCAGCTGCTTCCCATGCACACGTGTGTGACACAGTATTTTAAAGTCAATTCTAAATGGCATGGGTAACCAATGTAGTGACATCAAAACTGGACAGATGTGCTCGGATTTTCTTTTCCTAGTTAAGATTCTGACAGCTGCATTCTGCACTAATTGCAATCGATTGATGCCTTTATTTGGTAGTTCTGAGAGGAGTGCGTTACAGTTCTCTAGTCGACTAAAAACAAAAGTGTGAACAAATTTTTCAGCATCTTGCAAAGTTTAAGGGAATCTAGCTTTACTATATTTCTTAAGTAAAAAAATGCTGTCCTAGTAATCTGATTAATATGTGATTTAAAATGTAGGTAATAGTCAATAATTACCCCTAAATTACCTTTGTCTTGACTTTTAAACCAAATGGATCAAGTTTATTTCTAATACCCTCATTATATTCATTTTTGCCAATCACTAAGATTTTTCTCCTTCTTTAGTTTGAGAAAATTACTACTCATTAATTCAGAAACACAAGTAAGATATTGTGTCAGTGAATCAAGAGAGTCGGGGTTGTCAGGTGCTATTGATAATTACAGCTGTGTGTCGTCACCATAACTGTGGTAGCTCACGTTAGGTCTTGAGATAATCTGACCTAATGGAAGCATGTAGATCAAAAAGAGCAGCGGACCCAGGATAGAGCCTTGTGGAACACCATATAGAATATCATGTGTCTTTGAAGTACAATTACCACAACTAAAAAGTAAGACTCAAACCACTGCCAGAAAGGCCCATCCACTAACTAAGGCGATTAATAAGAATATTAATGAAGGTGACTTTTACTAATTAAAAAAGCAGTTGCCCTAGCAATAATCTCTGAGGATAACTTTTAACATCACTTAACCTGGGAGAAATCCTATGCACCATAACCATTTGCTTTCAGTATTTCAGCTAATTTTGCAACTATCTACGTACTATGTCATAAATACCCACTCTCAGATAAATAATGTAACCCATTGAGTAAATAATTTTCTTGTTTTTTTTGATAGCACATTTGTGAAAAACAATTTCTCTTGTCTAAAATCGATATTTACTATTCACTAACAGATGTACTTGATATGTGTCACTTTTCCCTATCAATCGCTCCTTTAATACACATTATACTGATTGACCGGGCCACCATTTTGCAGGAGGTTAGAAGATTAGCTAGGTGGGTGGTGGGTGTAGTAGTTAAGGTTTTGGACCTCAAACTCTGAGGTTGTGGGCTCAAATCCCACTATTGACACCACTGTGTGACCTTGAGCAACTCACTTGAACTGCCTGTTCTCCAATTAGAAAACCAAAAGAAATATAACCAACTGTATCATAAATGTTGTACGTCACCTTGGATAAAATTATCCACTGCATGTACAGCATGCTGATCTAAACCTTGTATTGTAGGGAGTCTGCATGACTTCTATATGAAACTTCTGTAATGTACAGCATTTGCTTTTAAAACTTCATACAGTATTTGGTTAATGCTAAGGGTCAGGGAGTACTTTTTACAGGTTTTGCTCTTATTTGAAGGGTTTTTCGGAAAAATATATTGTGAGTGAAGGATGTGGGTGGAACTTGTGGCTATTTACTGGTATAGGACAGCAGAGCAGAAGTAGTCAGACAGTAAGAAACTATTTAACCAGCTTCATATCCAGTAAAGAAGTGATGAAAGAAAGAAGGAGGAGGATAATAGTTAAGTTAGGTAAATAGCCAGCAAACCAGTAGACAGGACTAAGATAAAAAATGCTGTTGATTAAAGTCCTTACATTATAGGTATAGTAGGCATTAAATGGGTACTGTAGTTCATTTAAACTCATATTTAATGTATATTTAATATTTAATTTTAAAAGGGTTTATCAGCTGACAGTCACTCATAAAAAAATTAAGCATAAGACCAACGCAATGAAAGTCTTGTGTGATTTTTTTGGGAGTTTGCTTTGACAAGGGTTGCTTCCAATAGACTTACATCTACGGGAGATGCCTGAAAATAAAGTACTCTCAGCCTGAAAAACCTCACATGAATTATAATAAGTAACTGGCAGATCCTGCCCTCTGCCCTTTATGGGGATAATGTGTACCCTTAAAGTGGTGCCGGAGGTGTGGAATGATTAGATGGTTAGACATAAGTAGAAGGCAAGAGGTACACACAGTCCAGGTGGTTCAACCTCAGAGTTTGAGGTGTCCAGATGTTTTCAGGACCTTGTGGAGACAGACAGTGATGCTGATAACTTTGACGAGATGCACAGTATTATGCACAAGTGGGGCCTCATGTGGAGTACTAAGTGCAATTTAGAAACCTGGTGTGCAAATAAAAGCATAGCGTTTGTGAACAATTGGGATGATTTTTGGGAAAGGCCTGGATTTTTCAGAAGAGATCGTCTTCATCCTAACTGGAGGGGATCTTATGTATTATCCCAAAATATGGCAGCAAAACTGCCTGGTTGACTGGTTAGAGCACCATCCAGGCCGCAGTCATGTGATCTTAAATCACAGGCTGTTGTTTATCCCACCTGTTATTTTCCTGAAGCTGTTACCCATAATCCCTGTTGTGGGGCATCCAGTAAATTTAGTCTTGATACAAACCTTAAATTAATTGATAACCAAAAAATAAGGTGTATAATTAGACCAAGGGATAAAACCAGACCCTCCACCAGGGGCATCTGTAATAGAAATTTAATTCAAATTAAAACAAAAATATATCAGCAGTTCAGAAAGAACCATGCAGTTTTAAATGCTGTTTATTGAACATTCGCTCTCTTGGCACTAAAGCTGTTTTGGTAAATGATATATATTAAGTACAAAATCTGATCTGTGTCTTCTTACTGAAACCTGGCTTAGTAAATGTGACACTGTTCCCTAGCTGAGGCGTCACCAGATGGATACCTGTTCCTTCATAAGTCTAGAGATTCTGGTCGAGGAGGAGGCCTTGGAATAATTCATTGTAACAAAATGCAAATCACTTCTAAAAATTTAGGCAACTTTACATCCTTTGAGGCATTCATTTTAAATATTAAAACAGATTCCAACACAATTATAGTGCTAGTCTACAGACCACCAGGGCCATATTCATTGTTCATGACTGAATTTAGCAACCTTCTGTCTGATTTGGCTATAAATTATGATCACGTAGTTCTGATGGGGATTTTAATGTACACATTGATGTGGAAACTGACACTTTTAGCAAATGTTTTACTTATTTGTTAAATTCAGTAGGATTTTGTCAGATTGTCAAAGGTCCAACTCATAATCATAACCACACATTAGATTTAATTATAACTTACAAAGTTGAAATTCAAAATTTAAATATTACTCCATTAAATGTAGTTATTTCCATCACTTCTTAATTACATTTGATTTAGTTCTGCCCATGCCAAGCACTCACAGATTAAAACAAAGACAATGCGACATCTAGATTGTAATTCTGCTACAAAATTTATAGATACCTTGAGTAAGTCGAGTGTAATTGTGGAAAACCATTTAGATCAGTTAACATCAAATGTAAACATGGAAAACAATTTAGATCAGCTAACATCACATTATAATGTGACCTTGAGAGATGCTCTGGACACAGTGGCTCCCCTAAAAACAAAAGTGATCAAAGCACATAGAAACTCTCCCTGGTTTAATGAAAATACTCGAGCTCTTAAATTAGAGTGTTGAAAACTGGAGCGCAGATGGAGAACAACAAAGCTACATGTCTTTCAAATTGCATGGACAGAGAGTGTTAATAAATATAAAAAGCCCTCTTTAAAGCTCGCTCAGAATACTATTCTACATTAATAGATAGCAATAATAAAAATCCTAGGGTACTTTTAGAACAGTGGCTAAATTAACAAATGGGAATTCAGATCAACAGTGCAAAATACCAACAGATATTAGCAGTACAGACTTTATGAACTTCTTCAATGAGAAAATTAAAAATATAAGATCCCAGATCTCAGCATCACAGTACAAACCAAATACTAGCTTAGCAGACCCTGTCACACATTGCATTCAGCACTTTAGTAATTTTAATCCTGTAACTGAGCAGGAAGTCTTAACTTTAATTACTAAAATGAAGCCCACTACTTGTTCCCTAGATCCAGTGCCAACAAAACTAGTAATAAGTGCAATGGATGTTCTTGCAGCCTATTCTAACCATTATCAGTAGTTCATTATTGCATGGCACAGTACCTGATGCACTAAAAGTGTCAGTCATTAAACCTTTACTTAAAAAGTCAGACCTAGACCCACACAAACTAAATAATTATAGGCCTATTTCAAATTTACCATTTCTCTCTAAAATACTCATATTCAGTCACACCTTACGCATTACAATTTATTTGAGAAATTCCAGTCTGGTTTTCGCACTGGTCATAGTATAGAAACTGCACTAACACGGGTTGTAAATGACATTCTGATATCCTCTGATGAAGGAAACTCCACTGTAATTATGTTGTTGGACTTAAGTGCAGCATTTGACACCATTGACCATTCTATTTTACTACACAGGCTAGAAAACGATGTTGGGCTTACAGGCCCGTGCTCGCTTGGTTCAGTTCTTATTTATCAAATCGATTCCAGTATGTACAGAAATGTGCTGACAGTACTCCATCATTATACACAGAAGTTCAATATGGTGTCCCACAGGGTCTCAGTACTGGGACCTTTACTGTTTTCACTTTACATGCTTCCACTGGGATCTCTCATTAGGAAACATAATGTTAATTTTCACTCGTATGCAGATGACACCCAGTTATACCTTTCATTTAAATCAAATGAAGTTTCTCCGATGTTGTCTTTAATTAGTTGTGTTAGTGAATTAAAGGAATGGATGAATGAGAACTACTTGTCTTTAAATACAGATAAAACAGAGATGTTAATTGTTGGAGGGAATGACGCTGATCACAGCAATATTTTGTCATCATTTAACTCAGTTGGAATCCCAATTAATTTTACTGAATCAGCCCGCAATCTAGGAGTTATCTTTGATTCTAGCATGTCATTTAAAGCACATATTGCAAAGTTGTCCAAAACATGTTTCTTCCATCTTAAAAATGTTAGGAAATTAAGGCGCTTTCTAAATAAACAGGATTCTGAGAAATTAATTCATGCATTTATCTCTAGTAGGATTGACTACTGCAATGTGGTGTTCACTGGCTGTTCAAACTGTTCTTTATACAGCCTCCAGTTAATCCAAAATGCAGCTGCAAGAATTATTACAAGAACAAGAAAATATGAACACATAACTCCAGTTCTTAAATCCTTACACTGGCTCCCGGTTAAGTTTAGGGCAGATTTCAAAATCCTCCTTTTAACATATAAAGCATTAAATGGCCAAGGTCCGGCTTACTTGTCTGAACTTATCATGACTTACAAACCTGAGTGCACATTAAGATCTCAAGATGCCGGTCTGCTTAGGATTCCAAAGATTACATTTACAGGGCCCATAAACTGTGGAGTGGTCTTCCTGCTTCTATAAGAGATGCCCCTTCGGTTCCAGCCTTTAAATCTCGGTTGAAGACTCACTACTTCAGTTTAGCATATTCTGACTAGAGCTGCTGATTAACTGTACATACTGCATCTCTGTTGTTAGTCATTAGCACTAAAACATAAGTAACATGGTTGTTATAATTTGTTACTAACCCTCACCTATTCTATTTCTGTTCTCGGTACTCAAATGTGGCAATTGGTGCCATGGCCCACCTGCCAAGTTGTTTGCCTGCCTATGGTAAAGTCATCCCTGATGGAGGATCACAGGAATCATGGGAAAAAGGGGTCCTTTCATCGGATTGGCTGGCCAAGCAATGTTTCAGCCGTGGAATGGCCAAATGGAGAGGCAGCTTGATGGATGAGGTCTCCAGGACTCTAAAAATATCCACATCTTATTATGTGATATCATCTACTGTTAAATTCTGCTCCAAACTTCTAAAATTTTTATTATTATTAAGGAATTTTTCTGTTCTGTGTATTGTACTGTGTTGACCCCCTTCTTTTGACACCCACTGCACGCCCAACCTACCTGGAAAGGGGTCTCTCTTTGAACTGCCTTTCCCAAGGTTTCTATCATTTTTCCCTGCAAGGTTTTTTTTGGGAGTTTTTCCTTGTCTTCTCAGAAAGTCAAGGCTGGGGGGCTTTTAAGAGCAGGGCCTGTTAAAACCTATTGCAGCACTTCCTGTGTGATTTTGGGCTATACAAAAATAAACTGTATTGTATTGTATTGTATTGTATCTTGTTATTACAAAAAATTACATAGTAGTGCTAAGGAAAAGAAAAAAAAGAACGAGTCTAATATCAGGACTGTAAGGTATGAGCTATGAAGTTTGATAAAAACCAGACAGCATACAGGAAAATGTTTTTGGGGATGGCCACCCCATATACTGAAAAATGGTGAGAAATAAAGAAAACGCTGTTTACAGAATGAGCTCAAAATGGAACAGACTAACAGGAAAATTACTGGGCTTAAATATGGTGGGAAAAAAAGGAAGAGATGGAGTCAAGACATTCGGAACAGGAACTGATGTGGCGGTAGAGTGGATTCTGGGAATGGGAAATGACACCATCTGTGTTGGCCAGAAGGGACATCATCAGTGGGTGGATTGGTGATGATGTCATCAAGAGGCCAGGTCTTTGGGTAAATTGCAGAGGAACAAGAGGAGAGAGGATTAAGTGAGAGTGTCAACCCCTGGTCTAGCTGACAGATATCAATATTTGAATCTGCAAACTGCCCCCCATACACATGTGTGTGACAGAAGAAAGATTAAAGGACTTGGAACTTTGCTGTTTAAGAAAACAACGATTAACACTAGAATTCCTGAAGCCTACGAAAAAACTCGTAATCAGCATCTTTTGTTTTGTAAATTTGTCAATTAACACAAGTAGCAAGCAGCAGATTCTGTAACACCAGGTTGTATTCATTTTTGTTTTTAAAACAATAAAAAAACACTTGTATTTAGTTTTTATTGTCAGGACTCTGCAGAATAAATGTAGTGTTTCCAACATAAAATATCTACTGTAGCACAGGAACAACTGCCTGCTTGTCAGGGGCTAGTGAAGGGTTTTTGTGTTATCACTATTAAGATTAGTGTGCTAGGTTAATTAATGTTTAATAGTGAAGCAGATAGCTCCAAAAAACCATATTAATCCAAAGTACATTTTATTTCAAGATATCTGTGATTAGACACGTCTTTCATAAAATCTTTGGCAGTCAGATATGTACTTATAGGAACTATATTGCATTAAATGTCACTAAGCGCCAACACACAGCCCACAATAGGTTGCATTATTAATACCTAATTTGATGGACCAATAGACCCTTGGGGAATTTCATCATATCCTGATCCTCCCTACAGCATGAATCAGCAAGATCTCAAATTTCATTAGACAGACCAGGCAATATTTTTCCAGTCATCCAGAATTCTGTGTTTGTCCTTCATTAAAAGCACACATTTTTGATTTTCCATGACAGGAAAAGGCTAAGTATTTTTGAAGTCAAAGTTGTTTTTTCACAAGTATAAGGTTGGGAGCACTTACTGAAATAGCATATTCCCTAGAACAAATAAATTATCTGTTGTAACAAAAGCCACTATATAGGCACGTGACCCGACACAGACTCACACTGGAGGCACGTATAAAAATAAATAAACTTTTATTTTTCTTCACCTGTGGGGCACGTCTTCCCCATGACCCCCACAATCACAACACAGTTCCAAAAGACACCAATGAAACACCACAACACTTTTCTTCAGCACCACCACTCCTCCTCTAAGCTTTGTCCTCCTCCTCCCAACTCTGGCCCTTGAGTGGTGGTTGCTGGGCCCTTTTATTGTCCATTTTGCTTCAGGTGCTTGATCGCCGAGTTCCAGCTGCACTTCTGGGTGTTGCGAATATGCTGCCCATACAGGCTCAGGAGTCCCAGCTGCAGCACCCCCTTGCGGTGCCTGTGGGACCCAACAGGGCTGCTCCCAACTCCAGTTACCATGGAACCCTGCAGGAATCCAAGGCACTGCTCCAACCCAGTGGGGTGGCCATCTAGTGTCCAAGGGGAGGTATTGCACCGTCCAGGGCTGCTCCCCATGAATACAGAGTGAAGGGGCGTCCCAGTCCTGGCATGGACCCTGGCCATCTGCCACACTGTCAATAAATATCTAGTTCAAGTAATTAATGAATATGCAATGAAGTAGTTCTACATGCTGCATGGTATTTGTGTTATTCAGGGCTACTGCTGATCCAATGAAGAACTGTGTTGTGCTGCAGGTTACATTTAATGCATGCCACTGTTATATTGTCTGACATCCTAATGACCTACAGGAACATAAAACCAAAAAAATAATTTTCTGCTTTGCTTTTGCTTTTTAGTTTTACATTCCATGTAAAGATGTTACACTTTTTATGTGCTGCTTTAACATTTATTAAATGGAGAAAAATGTCTATTGTATTAGACCAGCATTTCATTTAAATGTTGTACAATGGACTGGTGCCCCCTTTAGTATAGGTACCTGCCTTGCTTTGGCTGTTGTCAGAATAAACATTTTTGGTTTCAGTTACCCAAATTTAAAACAAAGATTCAAGAAATAAACTAAGGAATGAGTAAGCTAATCTGCTGTAGATCCAAAATGTGAAATTTAAGTATAGTTATCATACATCCAATTCAAAGCTCAGTTTGGAATGCATATTGGGAAAGCTTTTCAGCTCTGTTGATTCCAGTTACCCTTCCATGGATGTCATGCATTGGAGATGTGCATCATAGATTTCTGATTTTAACTTTTTGGACTGGAAACCTTCTATCTATCTAGCTATCTATCTCTCTATCTATCTAAATGCAGTGGCCGAATTTAAGTGACATATTGAGTGTAACTTATATGCAGTCAGACAGCATAAAAAACTATCAACTAGTTAATGATATTGCATTATTGTTTAAATGGACACGTGTTTATTTTAACCAGTGAAATTTCATTTAGTAATACAATTTTCATTAATTATTATTTACACTGGTTGAGCCATTCTGTTATATTACATTTTTAAGGGAAATTACACTACTTATAAAAATATGGGGCATAAATTGAGTTGTCTAAAATAATCATGAATTATTCAAACAAAGATAACAATAATGAGTAAAATTCTGTAGAAATCAATGAAAAAATGGTTTTAAAAATGCAGAACAGAGAGGTCCATGACATATAAGACATTTATGCAAATTATAATAAATCACTATATAGGACAAAACGAAAAGACCATTTAAAAATTATTTAAATTACAAGGCCTACAATTTTGGTACTTCATAGCACATACATTAATTTAGGCAATTTAATTTAATTGAATCTTCTTGATAAAATATATACATTTGCTGTAAGTCTGTAATGAAAACTCAGTAAATAGTACAAATTAGTGAGATTGAAAAGCCAAGGGTCTTTGGAGGCAATCATCAGGGACAGTTACAGATGACAACAGCATGCCTCAAATATAACATTTAAGATAATATATTTACTTCCCTTTTTAAACTTGATGACCTTTTTTACTATTATTGTATAATTAGAAAAGCAATACACTGTTTAATTTAGATATATTAGAACACTTTGACTGTTTTGTTTAAATTCTTATGAATCCCTTTTTCTCAATTTGCCTCTTGACAATATCTAAGACCAGAGTGTTTAAAGTCACCGAGATGGAGAATGCAGATGACAGTGCTCACAGTTACTCAAGTGAGCAGCTACAAGAGACCGCAGATGTCTGGACCTCAGCGTATTAACAAATGATTTAGAAATAATTGCTAAAACCCTGTGAGAGCCTGGAGGCTGAAATCAGCATCCACAGTTCCAGCTCAACCAATTCACATTCTTACCTTGGAAGCATTCTTTCTTCTTCTTTGAACAGAGACTAACTCACAGTCTGTTGCACAGTGGGTATCTGCACCATCCTTTACGCTTCTGGACTCCTTACCAATGGCATCTAAGAGTGCTTAAAAACATTCCCCCAGAACAAACTTTGGTTTATTCTCCAAGTTAAGTGGGAAGACAGGATCACTAAAACCAAAACCCTCCATTTATCAAGCATGACCAGTATCAAAGCTATCATAGTCTGTTTTCAGAAGGTTGATCATGTCATTTGAATGCCTGGCGTGTGATTCCCAAAGGAAGTTCTCTTCTCTGTGTTGCAACTTCAAGGAAACAGACAGTTTAAGAGAACCATGAGAAGATTTAAGGAGCATCTAAATGCAGGATTCACTTCTTGTGGCATCCTCCTGGGTGACTTTGAGCTCCCTCCTAAAAATCAACATTTTAACAGTCAGGTGTGCACTTTTTGAGAGATGGACTGAATCTAAACCACCAATAATACAAAGATGACAAACTTGCCTGGCTGCTTTTGTGGAAGACACTGCGGAGACGATGAAAACCCAATGCCTGAAGTGCCAGTCAAAACTTTAAACTTACTTGGCTGTTCATAGCCACCTTAAAGCCAGCAAGACAAAGTCCTATCATCATCATTAAGCATACACGAATTCCTCCAAAAAGTGAGCAAACTTTTTAATTATTCAAAATTGAAATCCTAAAGCTAGAAATTGGGGTATAACATCACCTTCAATTATATCAACATCAATCTAAAATCTAAAGTTCTTTGGAACAGAAGCTGCAGGAATATTAGTCCACTGGACCAAGGTTGTAAACCACTATTTAGGTAATCCTAAATCAGAGAAATATTCATACACATCATTAGGTGAGTGTAAAATCTTAATATTTTTGTTTCTTTGTATATTTCTCATGGTGCTTAATATATGTGTAATCAGTGTTTGAGCTACATAAGTTTAACGATTACATTAAATATTTAAAGAATATGCTTTAGAGCATTTGGTAGCATGACAAACAGTGATGATTGCATAATGTGTAATATATATGGTAAGTAATGCATAATTAAGGGGGTTCTTGGGTGGCATGAACTTGGGTACCTCCATGATGGCACAGGGCTAGGGGATTCTAGGGAAGACTACTGGAGACTGAAGTCATGAGTCTTTATAGCCAAAGTGGGTACTCTATATCTAAGAAGTAATTATTGACCATTGCTTGGATACGGGGTTAAAGATACCTCAAGCCGGACAGTCAATTGAGTGTGAAAACATTTTCGGGCAAAGTGTCACTGGTACTAATATTAGGAGGTCTCTATAATGGTAAAAAAAGAAAAGAAAAAAAATAATTTACTTTGATTTGGAAGATGGGAAAATGGTCAAGCCACCATACTAAACAGATAGAGGAAAACAAAGGCTATTTGAAACAAGAAGTTTTTTTGTCCCTTTTTTGTGTTTTGCTCCCTTCTTCAGATAATTCCAGGTGTGGAATTGTCTGCTTTCATAGCATAAAGAACCTCACATACATACATAACTGTGTGCAGAAACTACAATAATATTAATAATCAGTAATTGTGTGTATATAAAAAAAAAACATAAAAAACATAAACAAAAACATAGGTAAACATACAAGTTATATATAATTAATAAAATAATACTAACTTAGCAACACAGTATAGACTAGTTAAGTTTTGGTCTATGCAAGATGATCACTGTCAAAGACTACTGTACTGGATGTAAACTGAACATCTACAAACTGAGATGGCAACATTTTGAATGGCTGATTGAACAGGATAGCCACTCCAAGAAATAACCTACTTATGGTGTTATGTATTGTAATATATGCTTGTTTATGATGGCACTGCAGACTTGTGTATTCTGTACGTACATGTGACAATGCTACTACTGCTACTATCGTATTATGATCTGCTGGAAAACTGTGTTTCTAAGAGACCATCAAACATTTTTTTAAGGAAAATGACTTTGGTGGAAATATTGGCAGCAAATTTTTGCCCCTTGCACATGGTTCTTGTAGTTATTTATTGTTGTCTCTGTGATGAAATGCTTTCTGATATTTGCATAATATTCACCCTTACCCACCTTTTATCTGTGCCCCTGCATTTTCCTTGTAGTGACAGTAATCTTCTCATCTTATTTAATAACATTAGAAATAGTTGTGTTCAGAAGTTTGAGAAACTGAATTATACTCTCACTATACACTGTTGAATGATAAAAGAAAAAAATACTGAAATATACTTTGACTGTTTTGTGAGCGTTTGACTCAGGATGTTTGTTAGTATGATGGAACTCTGTCCTGTGTCACTATTGTTTCTAATGAGTTCCTCAATGATGGTATCATCAACCAACTTAATGAAGACTTTACAGGTGCATGGACTAGAGTAGTGAAAGGGCAGACAATAAGAGATTTTAGCAACCACAGATACCACCTCCTGTTTGGTAAGAAGTTGGTAACCACTGTCTAATAATTTGGGACGCTATAATGAAGGCTAAATAGTACGATTGTAGAGTAAAAGATAAATTTATACTCAATAACTTTTATAAAACAACTGTAATAATATTAAACTTTCAGCATGACTGATTTAGCCATACAGCTCTGTTTTAAGTTGATCTCAGATAACTGCTTTCCTCCTCCGTGGTTAATAAACAAACAGAGACTGCTGTGGATGATGTAGGTTCCACCTAGCAAAAAAGATTATCAGAAATATGTAGAATTCATAAAATGAGGAGAATTGTAGTTCTGCAAATAATTACTTCAATTTGAATGCTGAAATAAACAGAATATCATTTATATATGTGAGCATTTTTTTCATTAACATTATTGGAAATGATTAAAACATCTTGCATTTAAAGCATGTTTTTTGTCCTTTGCCAATGTGCTTCACCACTCATACACACTCTTCTGAAGCTTTCTCCTTTTCTCCTACAAGGTATTCTCAGTGATTCATATGTGAACATTCACTGATCTGATTAATTCTTTATATTTGTTTATATTCATTTATTAGATCCATTCGTTCCTTATCGCGTGACACATATTGATACATGTGTTGAAAGACTTTATTTTCAGGGCAATTCTTCATTTTGATTGCGGCAGCCACCTTCAGTATTACCTGAATTACAACCAGTGGCACAGTTCCTCCCTCTCTTAACTCTTTGTCTGTCTCGCCTGTACAAGGACAGAAAGCTTTTTGCTGTTGTTCCAGATGGTAGGCTCAGATAAACTGTTATACTGACCTTGAATAACCAACTGCAAGACTTACAGTAAATTTATTTTCATATAGGTTAACTTTAATGTTTAAAAGCTATCCTGCACATATTGGTAACATTTAATCCAGTTATTATACCTACCTAGGTTACAGAATGTTCCAGGAATGCATCATCAATTTTGTCATCCTCCAAGATGGAAAGATATACACACTTTATTACTGCTGTTTCCTCTGGATCGTGTCAGATTTGTATACAAGTGACTGCCACAGGACACATTAAACATTAGAATTATTATAACAGTAATAGTTACAGAAATTCAAATATCTATATTTTTGATGGCAAAGGGAAATACATAATTGTTAAAACTGACTTACAGTATTATGGTTATAAATATTTGCTGAGTATTTTTGTAGGCTATTCTATGCAAATTGCTGCAGATATTTAGGTACAGATAGTAATTGATTATACTGCATCTTTAAGCATGTGCATCATAAAGCACATAAAATCATCTAAATTATTAGCAAAGGAATCAAAATGACTCATTATGTGAATAAATTCTGTAATATTTAAGGTCAATTAATAATTTTTCCATATGCATATCTATACTCAAATGCAAAGACAAAATGAGGGCTTTTTGACATTAATCCTCATGACCACATGCGTTCAGGAACATAATTGTCTACCTTCAGGTTTATCTGTATGCGTGGGCTTGTCCTCAAGGACTGTACATATACTGTACATATAAATGTCACATACTGTACATCCAAAATGAAACGGATGTGTGCTAACTGCACAGAAACCATAGACTTGACAGCATACATTGAAAGGTCAACCATCCGGTTTGTGTGTGCACTTCAGGCCAGCTGAAATATGTGGAAGCCCTTATGTTTCACCTTTCTTTCTATGACCTAGCACACTGCCCAGGTACTGCCTGAAATTCTTGATAAAATGATGGGGACTGCAAGAGCTGATGGGTAAACCCTAAAGTAATGATGTCTGGAGTTTTGTATTCTATACAAAATAAGTTTAGAAAGGGGCTCCAGCGATCTAATCCCTATGGAAGATCAAGTGGAGTAAGACATGCACTGTCTTGACAGCTGTTATAGTAACCCTCCATACATACCCCAAATCTAATAGATCTAGGTGCCTAATCTATCAAGACTCGATTGATGCAGAACCTCCCATTGTTAATAGTTTTTAAGGCATCACCACCATTATCAATAACACCCCCCTTTCCCAGTAAAGAGATAGTGACAAAGGATCTTACTCATAAAATCAAGAGTTAGATATTAAACAAAAAACTCCCATAAAAGTAAAGACAAATTAGAAATGTCTGCAAAGTGTGCAAAACAATCCCAAAGTCCTCATATCTAGGATGTGCTGGTATTCCACTTATCTTGAACTGGGAATCAGTCCTCAGTGAATCTAAATTAGATTAGATACATACAATGTTTGAATGCAGTCCCAATATCTTTGTGATTCTGATCATTCTAATAACTATTCTGAATAATGGAGACATTGCACCTTCTTGCGAACATTATTAGAAAGTCAGTGGCATGTGAGTTGTATAAAGCTGAACATGGAATTTTTCACAGGATGTAGTGGTTATGTGTGAATGCTAAGGCCCAAAATGTATTGCTAAATGAATTTAACAGAAACAGCTTTTTCTACTAGCAATTTTTAAGAATTGTGAATGAATAAGGAATTGTTAAAAAGGATAATTGGTTTTAATACATTTGCTTTTTTTAGAAAGTAATTTGAAATATTCATAAAGGTTTTCACTGAATAGACATAATAAAACAAATTACACAAACCAGACCACATTAGAATTTAGTGCAATACAGGTGAGTTAAACTTTTACTGTATTTTCATGTTGTTTCCAAGTAGAAACATTTAAACTGCTAGCAATAGCAATAAAAATAATACTACAAAAATGTATATGCCTTTAGGTTTTAGGTTTGTATCATTAGTAATGAAATAACTTGAAAAAACATAAAAGAGTAAGAAATTAAAAAAATGGAGATCATTATTTTCAAACTGTTTTTCAACTAACAACTATTGCTTAAATAGTTCATCTAGACATTTTACAGATGTTTCCACTTAATTTCCACAGGTATCCCCATATACACAATTTGCTGTACAATGGGAACAAATTCAATTCTGTTTTTACTTATACATTGCAGAATTTTGAACATCTGGATTGGGTCCCCTCATAGTCTCCTGTATTTAAGACTAAAGAAGCTCAGTTCCTTCAGTCTGATAAATATGCCATACCAAAAATGATCGGCAGGATTTTTTGTTTCTAAACATAGTCTGCCTTTTATTTACAACTTTGGTTTTCCTAGTGTTGTGGTTATCTATTTTTCTGCCCTCCTCACCAGTTTGTCCAGGCATGAGGCGTCCCTCTTCTTTATGCTGCCTCCCCAGCACACCACTGCGTAGAAGAGGGCACTCACCACAACCGTCTGATAGAACATCTGCAGCATCTTATTGTCGATGTTGAAGGACACCATCCTTCTAAGGAAGTATAGTCGGCTCTGTCCTCTCTTGCACAGAGCATCAGTATTGGCAGTCCAGTCCAATTTATCATCCATCTGCATTCCCAGGTATTTATAGGTCTGCACCCACTGAACACAGTCGCCTCTGATGATCACAGGGTCAATGCAATAGTTTTTCCATAATAAAGTTAACAAATTATAATGATGAAGGCTATATAACATACAAGAGTAGCAACAACTAAGTTATTACAAGAAAGCAGGATGCGGATAATAGCATTACAAATTGTTAATGGATT
This sequence comes from Polypterus senegalus, assembly GCF_016835505.1. Lineage (NCBI taxonomy): Eukaryota > Metazoa > Chordata > Cladistia > Polypteriformes > Polypteridae > Polypterus > Polypterus senegalus. Next base: position 68,330,296 of record NC_053155.1, read on the forward strand.
TCTTTAACCTTATTTAGTAGAAAAAAATTCCATGGTTGAAAACAGGCAATTTTAAAATTTATATCAAAAGCCATCAGAGAAGTGTGGTGTGCGTCTGATGTGGCACAATGACAGGCTGGGCACCTGCTGTTGTCATGTGTTATAAGCTTATAGAAGTACACATACATACATTTAACTGAATATAATGGAGGAACCTTGCTCCTTAGAGATAACTTATTTCTTATTGCTGCAGTTAGAAAAACAATGCCCCTTTATTGTATTTTTTCTCTTGATCCTATAGGATGCCTGGTGGTAACCAGCCTTCCATGTGGCTGAACAGATGCCAGTGTACCCGAATTCTGAGACAATTGGATGTTCTTTTCTTCTATTTTTAAGATTTCCAGTTCGAGAGGATGTGCAGTTCATGTTAGATTTGCTGTTTCTACAGGTAAGACTACTGAGGCTTACAGTTTCAAAAGTAATTTGTGCACAATTCCTGCAAAGCCTCCCCATATTTATTACTTGATTGGTAATATTTTGCTGCCTTGAATACTGTACTATATGTCTGCTCACTCTGTCCAGTAACTAACACGGCTTTTTATTTTAGACAGGAAAGCCTCAGAGTGTGAATCCTCACAAACACAGAGACTGAGGCACATCAGTTCCAGCAGTCACTAAACAGGGATATTGTTCTGTTTTGCAAAATAACATTTATGTTCTTAAGTTACTGTGCTTTGTTGTTGGATTTTGAAAGAACCGGGACTTAATTTTAAATTAATACAAAACTAAGGCAGGAGTGAAAAACAAAGATGTTTTCATGTAAGTACTGGCACCTGAGCACATCACATTAGAAGTTCAGATAAACAGAGATTGTAACATAATGTCTACTGTATGCGTAATGTAAAAGGAAAAAAAATGATGCTATATATAATGACAGTTAAGTTTGGGTTCTTTTAAAATCCAACAAAAAAACACAATTAAGAATAATATTATTAGTTAGACTTTATTCTAAGCAGACCTTTATATATTGTGATGGTTTACTTTGGTAATAATTGATCTACAGGTGAACCAAGAAAGGAGGCAGAAAAAGAATTAAGAGTACACTTTATTAATGTTTGAACTCCGTGAGTGAATATCTACTGTGTTGATTTTTTTAACAGTTACAGTGAAGTAGAAGAGTCCGATCGTGTTATGGGGCAACAGTTAAAGAAGAAGGATGGAGAGATGTGTGCCATGTTGAAGTAGCAGCTGCCCCTCCTGCCCGGCACTTCTAGAATCCTCCATCTCAATCTCTGGTCTGATCTGCTGTGCCTTTGCCAAGTGATCACGAGGTATTGGCCTTTTTGTCTCAGTCTCATTACACTGGCCGCCTGTCTCACGTAGAATTGATTTCAAGGTTCTATTAAATAATTAGAAGGCTTTGAGTATTTTAGACCCTGCCTGTTTTTTCGAGTGTCTGCTCCCAACATTTCTTTTCTCAAACGTTACTTTGCTTTTTATTCCAAGATCAACCATAAAAACCAGCAGCTTTCTGTACTTGTACAACAAAATCTGGAGTGCTTTGCCAATAGAGAAGTGCCAGACTACAAATGTCAAGCATTTCGAAAAACTTTAACAAGCCCACTTTTCTAATTTGTTTTTTTCTTAGTTACTTCCATTGGTTGTAATAGATTAGAAATGGTACTGTGTACACTTTGTAAGCTCTGCACTAGGCACTAACCTCTGCTGTTTCTCTCTGTTGTTTTTTTCTAGTGTATTGCAATGGTGCCCCCCTGCCTCTCCACCATCTGTTACATCAACTCCAACTGCCTGTGACAGAAGAAAAGTTCACAAGACGTCCTGAAATGGAATTGTGATTGGACTGAAACGGCCACAATCATGTATGCTGGGATGTGCAGAGGGGGCTGTGTGGGCTTTGGCTTGGGACCCCCAGAGGTTTATTATCTCCAGTGTCCTTAAAGGCTGCAAGTTTGTCTTTGTCCCCGGCCATTTGACCAAGCAGTGTATTTATTACAAAGGACAAGGACCCCTCCATTTGCTTCTCATTTACTTTTATAATGCCTTCAGTTTTCTTTGTAACTGTATATTTTTGTGGAGCAATTTGAGCAACACTTGTAAGCAAAGGTGATATAGAAATATTATTAGTGAACAAATATTAAAGGACAGAACAGGAAAAATATCAGTTTAAATAGAACAGAATTTTTATGGAATATTGCTGGATAAAAACTCTGACTCTGAGTAGCATCTTGTTCACAAAGCTAAAATAGCATTTTTCCTTTTTTGACAAATTTAATGATTGACTTTTATTGTGTTCAAAACCTTGGCTAACAATTTTTTTTAATACTAAGGTAAAAATCTGTAAATATATTTGTGTTCTCCTTCCCTAATAGTTTTTAACACTTCCCCTTGTTGGCCATTTTCATTGTAGTTGTGTTCTAGTTAAATGCATTTACCATTTATACATCTTTATGATTACTGAATTTTCTACTCATAATATACACTCACCTAAAGGATTATTAGGAACACCATACTAATACGGTGTTTGACCCCCTTTCGCCTTCAGAACTGCCTTAATTCTACGTGGCATTGATTCAACAAGGTGCTGAAAGCATTCTTTAGAAATGCTGGCCCATATTGATAGGATAGCATCTTGCAGTTGATGGAGATTTGTGGGATGTACATCCAGGGCACGAAGCTCCCGTTCCACCACATGCCAAAGATGCTCTAGATAGATAGATAGATAGATAGATAGATACTTTATTAATCCCAAGGGGAAATTCACATAACCCAGCAGCAGTATACTGATACAAGGAAACAATATTAAATTAAATAGTAATAAAAATAAAAAAAATTAAAATAAAATTAATGTTATCATTTACTCCCCCGGGTGGAATTGAAGAGTCGCACAGTGTGGGGGAGGAACGATCTCCTCAGTCTGTCAGTGGAGCAAGACAGTGACAAAAGTCTGTCACTGAAGCTACTCCTCTGTCTGAAGATGACACTGTTAAGTGGATGCAGTGGATTATTCATGATTGACAGGAGTTTGCTTAGTGCCCGTTGCTCTGCCACAGATGTTAAACTGTCCAACTTTAATCCTACAATACAGCCTGCCTTCTTAACAAGTTTGTCCAGGCGTGAGGCGTCTTTCATCTTTATGCTGCCACCCCAGCACACCACCGCGTAGAAGAGGGCACTCGCCACAACCGTCTGGTAGAACATCTGCAGCATCTTACTGCAGATGTTGAAGGATGCCAACCTTCTCAGAAAGTATAGTCTGCTCTGACCTTTCTTACATAGAGCATCAGTATTGGCAGTCCAGTCCAATTTGTCATCCAGCTGCACTCCCAGATATTTAAGGGTCTGCACCCTCTGCACACAGTCACCTCTGATGATCACAGGGTCCATGAGGGGCCTAGGCCTCCTAAAATCCACCACCAGCTCCTTGGTTTTGCTGGTGTTAAGGTGTAAGTGGTTTGAGTCGCACCATTTAACAAAGTCTTTGATTAACTTTCTGTACTCCTCCTCCTGCCCACACCTGATGCAGCCCACAATAGCAGTGTCATCAGCGAACTTTTGCACGTGGCAGGACTCGAGTCATATTGGAAGTCTGATGTATATAGATTGAACAGGACCGGAGAAAGTACAGTCCCTGCGCGCCCTGTATTGCTGAACACAATGTCAGACCTGCAGTTCCCAAGACGCACATATTGAGGTCTGTCTGTAAGATAGTCCACAATCCATGCCACCAGGTGTGAGTCTACTCCCATCTCAGTCAGCTTGTCTCTAAGGAGCAGAGGTTGGATGGTGTTGAAGGTGCTAGAGAAGTCCAAAACATAATTCTTACAGCACCACTGCCTCTGTCCAGGTGGGAGAGGGATCGTGTAGCATATAGATGATGGCATCCTCCCTCCCACCTTCTCCTGGTATGCGAACTGCAGAGGGTCGAGGGTGACGGACCTGTGGCCTCAGGTGGTGAAGCAGCAGCCGCTCCATGGTCTTCATCAGATGTGACGTCAGAGCAACAGGCCGGAAGTCATTCAGCTCACTAGGACGTGATACCTTTGGGACAGGGTGATACAAGATGTTTTCCAAAGCCTTGGGACTCTCCCCTGTTCCAGGCTCAGGTTGAAGATGCGCTGTAGAGGACTCCCCAGTTCCAACGCACAGGCCTTCAGCAGTCGTGGCGATACACCATCTGGACCCGCTGCTTTGCTGGTCTTTTCAGCTCTCTGCTCACATGGGCTGCTGTAATTGTGGGTGGGGATGTCTCACCTATGCTGGTATCAGCAGAAGGATGGTTGGAGGATGCAGTACTCCGAGGTGAGAGTGGGTTACTGTGATCAAACCTATTAAAGAAGTTGTTCATTTGGTTTGCTCTCTCCACGTCTGTCTCGATGGCGGCACCCGCCGAGCTGCAGCCAGTGATAATCTTCATCCCATCCCACACTTCCTTCATGCTGTTGTTCTGCAACTTCTGCTCCAGCTTTCTCCTGTACTGCTCTTTGCCGCCCTGAGCTGGACTCGGAGTTCCTTCTGCATGCACTTGAGCTCATGCTGATCACCACCTTTAAAAGCCCTTTTCTTCTGGTTCAAAAGGCCCTTGATGTCACTTGTAACCCATGGCTTGTTGTTAGCATAGCAGCATACTGTTCTTACTGGAACTACAATGTCCATACAGAAGTTGATGTAATCAGTTGTGCATTCAACAGCCTCTTCAATGTTCTCACTATGTGACCCAAGCAATATATCCCAGTCTGTAGTTCCAAAGCAGTCTCTCAGAGCCTGCTCTGCCTCAGGGGACCACTTCCTGAATGAGCGTGTAGTTGTAGGTAGCGCCCTCACTCTTGGTTTGTATTGAGGCTGAAGCAGAACCAGGTTATGATCTACTTTCCCAAGCACAGGCAGCGGGGTTGCGCTGTATGCGTCTTTAACGTTTGCATACAGTAGGTCGATAGTCCTGTTTCCCCGAGTGTTACAATCCACATACTGGGAGAAGGCAGGTAATGTTTTGTCCAGCATTACATGGTTAAAGTCTCCAGCGATTAGCACAAGTGCCTCTGGTTGCTGTGTTTGTAACTTATCAACTGCGGAATGGATGATGTCACTCGCCATCTCCGCGTTGAGAGGGGATGTAATAACAGCAATCACGTGTCCAAACTCTCTGGGCAAGTAATAGGGGCGCAGACTTACGGCCAACAGTTCGATGTCCCTGCAGCAAGTGGAGATTTTAACGTTTACATGTCCTGAGTTGCACCACTTTGTATTGACATAGAGAGCGAGTCCTTCTCCTTTCTTCTTTCCGCAGGTACTTGCGTCTCTGTCCGCTCTAACTGTGCTAAACCCGGGTAGCTCCATGTTAGCATCTGGGATGGTAGACGTTAGCCACGTTTCACTAAAACACAGCAAGCTGCATTCTCTGTAGGTTCTGACATTTTTCACCAGCACAGCCAGTTCGTCGATCTTATTTGGTAGTGAGTTTACATTTCCCAGGATCACAGAAGGCACCGACGGTTTATAACGCCATTTTCTCTCAAGTTGTCTCGATTTAATCTTATCTTTTATCTTTGCGCCGGCTCGGCTTCCCCGATATCGTCTTCTTACCTCGTCAGGTAAATAAGGAACCACACCGGAATAAGCATTTCTTCTCAGTGCTTTAAGCTGACTACTTGAATAGGCTCGGAGTGTAAAAATCCATGTCAAATAGTAAAATAGTAAAAAGTGTCCAGGGAGCAATTCCACATAAAAGAAAGTGGTAGAAGTGATCAGTGAAATAGAGAAAAATAGAGATAAAAAGGTAAAAAAGATAAAGTCATATACGGAGCTGCTGGAAAGGCTGCCACTCGGATGCGGCGCCGGAAATATAATATCTCTATTGGGTTGAGATCTGATGACTGTGGGGGCCATTTTAGTACAGTGAACTCATTGTCATGTTCAAGAAACCAATTTGAAATGATTCGAGCTTTGTGACATGGTGCATTATCCTGCTGGAAGTAGCCATCAGAGGATGGGTACATGGTGGTCATGAAGGGATGGATATGGTCAGAAACAATGCTCAGGTAGCCCGTGGCATTTAAACAATGCCCAATTGGCACTAAGGGGCCTAAAGTGTGCCAAGAAAACATCCCCCACACCATTACACCACCACCACCAGCCTGCACAGTGGTAACAAGGCATGATGGATCCATGTTCTCATTCTGTTTACGCCAAATTCTGAGTCTACCATTTGAATATCTCAACAGAAATCGAGACTCATCAGACCAGGCAACATTTTTCCAGTCTTCAACTGTTCAATTTTGGTGAGCTCGTGCAAATTGTAGCCTCTTTTTCCTATTTGTAGTGGAGATGAGTGGTACCCAGTGGGGTCTTCTGCTGTTGTAGCCCATCCGCCTCAAGGTTGTGCGTGTTGTGGCTTCACAAATGCTTTGCTGCATACCTCGGTTGTAACGAGTGGTTATTTCAATCAAAGTTGCTCTTCTATCAGCTTGAATCAGTCGGCCCATTCTCCTCTGACCTCTAGCATCAACAAGGCATTTTCGCCCACAGGACTGCTAGATGTTTTTCCCTTTTCACACCATTCTTTGTAAACCCTAGAAATGGTTGTGCGTGAAAATCCCAGTAACTGAGCAGATTGTGAAATACTCAGACCGGCCCGTCTGGCACCAACAACCATGCCACGCTCAAAATTGCTTAAATCACCTTTCTTTCCCATTCTGACATTCAGTTTGGAGTTCAGGAGATTGTCTTGACCAGGACCACACCCCTAAATGCATTGAAGCAACTGCCATGTGATTGGTTGATTAGATAATTGCATTAATGAGAAATTGAACAGGTGTTCCTAATAATCCTTTAGGTGAGTGTATATACAGTATATATACATATAAATATGGGTGTGTATAATTTGTTTTTGAGAAACATTGTTCACAGATCTTTCACTTTTATTTTTAAACATACCATTTATTCCTTCAATAAAAATGTACGATAAGTGTATTGTATTTCCTTTTTTTAAAAGTTTATAAAAATGAACTGGCTCTGTGTCAATATGGGTGAATAAAATCACTGACATGAGATGAGGAGTCTGCACACAAACAGCGGTGTGTTATGTTAATTAAACTTCTAAGAAAGAATATCACTGCTCTCCGTTCACATGCTGTTCATCATAAACTGAACTACTTCATGCTGTTTAAATTCTGCTCAGTTAGTGGAGAATATTTTATTTTACAGCTGTTAAATTCAGTTCAGTTTTATTATATTAATAGGTAAGTTGGTTTCTCAGCGAGTTTTACAGAGACGCCTTGAAATAAAATTAAAAACACATCACTAAGAACAAACATATTACAAATATGAACTACAGCAACAAGCACTTACTGTAAAAAAATAGATCAAATAGATTGATTCAAGTAATAACAGCGCACTTCCTTAATTTAAGTCTGTGGATATAAAGTTAAACTTCTCTGTAAGATTAATAGCCATTGGAATACATGAGGATTTGAACCGGTGGCTTTATGCTCTTCATTTCTTCAGCATCTGACCTGACTGCAGAACTGAGAACGAATTAAAGAATTTTAACAAGTGGACAGTCACAGTTAATACTAAGGACAGGGACAGTCAGCACAATGCCATGCAACACAGTGTTAATTCTTTTCTTTTTTGAAATAGGACCATATATTTCTATAAAACTGGTTGGATACATTAGGTTTTGTAAACCTGATGCCTTAAGACAAATGGCAATTTTATTAATAATAATTGATGTCTAAAGATATTTTTAAACAAACACAATTTGCACATAAGAGGGAAATTGCAACAATAGATCAAAAGGAAAGGAAACTTTATATGATTTATTACGTGAGTGGGAAAATAAAAACACTACATACTTTAAATAACATATATATATCAGTACCTGCCAAATAATACAAAGAGTACACAGCGTGTAGTTCGCCCTAATTGGGGCTAATCAGTTCTGCACACCTAAGCTTCCTCTTACGGCGATTAAACATTGGACATCAACGTTACGCCACAAAGGCTGCTTCGTTTATTTTGCAGGATGAATATTTTCATTATGGTCAACTAATGTGGAACTTAAATGAATAAACCGTAATGTCAAATTGTGCTGCATACACAGTTCAGATCGGGTCGTGCCGTAAAGTGATTTTTTTGTTTTTAATGTTTTTTTCATTAAGCATGCGGTGTGTGTCACTACCTGGTTCCGTTGCGGCCCGATCTGCATGCGGCGTGCGTATTGAAATACTACGTCATCACACACTTTACGGTGCTGCCCAATCTGTTTAACGCATGCGTGAACACTTTACGGCATGTTAGGCTTTCAATACGCCTGCACGCGCAAATTGGGTAGGCACGCAGATCGGGTAATGACATAGCATATAGATGATGGCATCCTCCGCTCCCACCTTCTCCTGGAATGCGAACTGCAGAGGGTCGAGGGCGTGGCGGACCTGTGGCCTCAGGTGGTGAAGCAGCAGCCGCTCCATGGTCTTCATCACATGTGACGTCAGAGCGACAGGCCGGAAGTCATTCAGTCACTAGGATGTGATACCTTTGAGACTGGGGTGATGCAAGATGTTTTCCAAAGCCTCGGGACTCTCCCCTGTTCCAGGCTCAGGTTGAAGATGCGCTGTAGAGGACTCCCCAGCTCCAGCGCACACGCCTTCAGCAGTCGTGGCGATACTCCATCTGGACCCACTGCTTTGTTGGCACGAAGTCTCCTCAGCTCTCTGCTCACCTCGGCTGCTGTAAATGTGGGTGGGGATGTCTCTCCTATGCTTGTATCTGCAGAAGGATGAGTGGAGGGTGACTTGTGGTTCAACTCAACTCAACTTTTAACTGTATTGTCCAGGTCAGGTCAGTTCGGGGAGCATGCACTGGTACAATGCGTTGCTGCACTCATCACACAACGAAACAGCTCAGGATCCTGGTTGGCAACCCCCCAGGCATACCCACCCTTTCCAAAAATGACCCTCTATCTGCCACAGCCAGGTGTTATGTGGGCACCCCCTTGGCCTGGTCCAGCCACTTGGGTTCTCAACAATGAGGATCCTCCAAGCTGGATCACCCTCAGGCAATTGCAAAATTCATTTGGTTTATGCATCAACACAACTTACAAAGATATTTTTAAACATAAAAAGACAACAAAGGAGGAATACGGTATAAGGAACCACATATATATGAATCACAACATGCATACCTATATTAAACATACATAGATACTATAAGCTAACACATATACTAAAAAAACCTTATACCCATCTATACAGTGGTGCTAATGAATCTGCCATGTCAGTGATTGACATGAATTCCAATTACCTGTTCTCATTAAATGGCCTAATTGCTGATTGTACTAATGTCTCTTGTATCTGGAAGTTATTGTTTGACATTGTAAGACTCTGTTTAGTGCCACAGAGCTAAATGTAAATTTGCAATGTAGTGGGTTTGTTGAGGATCTGATGAAGCTTTTTAAGAACCAGGTCCTTATGCAGTTGTTGCACTATTTTTGTTCCACCCCAATGACCCTACTCATAGCTTTAATAACATGCTGAAGTCTGACTTTGTTTTGGGAGTGCATGTTGTTAAAGATGTAGATTAAGCCAAACGAAAGAACACTTTGCAGAATAGATAAGTAAAACATATGGAGAATGTGTCAGTTCACACTAAAGTTGTTCAATTTACACAAGAAAAATCTCCACCCTAAACATTTGTAGGATATGACTTGTTCTACTAGTTCACCATATATTTCCATACATGGCACTTCTGTCTTTATTTTCCAGAAATCAATCACCATTTATAATTTTCTTTGGATTTAATACAAGGAAATTTTTAGAGCATCATCAGGTACAATCATCAACATCTCTGTCAAAATACTGACTGGACAGAGTGTCAGCCTTTAAAAAAACCCCATCAGTGCTTTGTTATCTGCATTTATAAAAGATGCTGACTGGTGACAAAACCTGTTTGTTTATAAAGTGTGCAATATGTGAGGCTCCTTTATACCAACAGCAATACTGTATGTCTGCATAATAATAATAATAATAATACATGTTATTTATATAGCGCCTTTCCCATGCTCAAGGTGCTTCACAGAGTTTCAGAAAGAAAAAAAACAGCAGGGTATATATAACATTGGATACAAATGTTTTCCTGAATAGAACAATGAAACAGATAACAAAGCATTAAATAGAATAAAGGACAATAAACCAGAGTAAAATACTAAATTCAATACTAAAAGAAAAGCCTAACAAATAACCTAATTTGTGATATAAGAGACACACAGATTATCCTGAGCACCTGCATAATGCCTCATTGTGATTGGGACAGCCATATCAGAAGTTTTCCTTTTTTCATTTCTTTTCCATTTTGTCATTCAAGTGTGCGTTTAGACCTAAGTGTGTGTGTGTGTATTTATTTATTTAAAGGTTCTGTCTATCCATGATGTCACATGCTGATGTGGCCTCATCCCCAGCATGACACCATGATGTTGTGGACTGCTTACAAAACAAAGGAAGACTACCAGCCCAACAACACAACATAGAGACAAAGAGCACAATTACTTAAAAACAGTATGAATGTGCTAAATTTGTTTTAAAACCCCATATCCCCATAAAATTGGAATCTAAACTGCACCATTCTTTGACCACTGGAGATCTAGAACTGGAATTGATTTTAAAGAATTATTATTATTGCATAAATTATTATTATTATTATTGCATAAAATTTAAGTACAATTCAATTTGCTTACACTTTATTGCCATATTGTCTTGAATGAGTGATTCTGATTTCATCAAAAGCAGTGGTACATAAATTATAAGACATTAACCACTGGAAAATTACACACAAGCACTCTCTGCAAAATCTCCCCATTTGAATGTATTATGTGGTGCATTAATAGGAACTTGTAAAGGAAAACATAAGGATAACTTAATTTGACATAAGTAAATTAGTACATAAGCAATTTTTTAACAGTTTTGTTGTTTAGTAAAATATGATATTGCAATGCAAACTGAACAAAGAAAAACAGCTATGATAGAAATTTGCTGCTGATCAAGCATAGCAACATTCTCTCAAGTTGTTGATACATTAAAAAGATTTTTTAGTGCATTCTTTTCAAATGCAAAAATTCTTTAATAAACCATATAATATATAATATATGCAAGGGTCACTCTTAGACACAATTTTGTGAGCTATTTTTAAAAAATGATTTATTTAAATTAGCCTCTCTGATCATTTTAATTGTAGTTCATCTTTCAAGTACTTGGACTAATTGTTGTGAAATATTAGTTAATATCTAATGTTCATTATAATAATTGTAAAGCAGGGCAAATCAACTCAGTCAACATCAAAAAAGTAAATTTCACTTCAGTACATTATTCGGAAAGGAAAAATTTGCTCAAGGCTACATATTTTCACCCATTTCTCTTTATAACATAGTTTATCTGTGCTGTAAAAGAAAGCACAATTTAATTATACAAAATTTTAATTTGGTAAAATCTGCTTCAGTCATATGAATGAAAATTAATTTTATACATTCGCTGCTACAGCAAAAATTTCAATAAAGAGTACCCCAAGAGATATTAAATGTCTACACTGATAATCTGCCTTTGGGGTCATCTCTAACTAGTTATTATGGGTTATTATTTACAGTACATTTAGACTATAATTAATCATAACTTGATTAAATCAGTGTTACAGTTCTCTCCCATTAATATGAAATTCCATTTCACGATTGAACCTTCATAATGTAAAGTACTCTAAAACAAAACACAAGCATTTATCTTTGGTGTGCTAATTCAATCTTATTTCTGCAGTAGAACGGGAAGTACATAAAAAATAGTAAAAGTCATTCATTATATAGAGATATCTGGACTGTGGGCTAAGTAAGAGTAATCTAAAGAATCAACATACTCAAATTATTTCAGTTCTATCTTATAGAATTCAATAACCTTTATGCAATAAAAAGGACATTGTTATCATCTTATTATCTGTACTGACGTTACTGGTGAGGACTGTGGTCACATTCTGAAAATGGCAGCGTGGACTTTCCAAACCCCAGCAGTGTGGTCCTCTTCCAATGCTAACTAAGAAATGTAATTCCTCAAGCCATCTCAGGGCCTGCTCTTGGGTCAGGTTCAAAGCACCACAAATAGCTCTTTTCTACACAAAGAAGCAGCAGTTACACACTAAGGTCTTCCTGAATCATTGAGCTCTTTGTTATTGTATAGCTAGGGTTTCATCCCTGGCTAAAGTGTTGTTTTCTTTTATTCATTCTTTTTGTTATCTTTTGAACATATGCCATCAAATTTGTTTATGCTTTCTTTCTGTTTGTACTTTTGTTTCTTGAAGATTATTGAATTATGTTGATTATGCATCTATAGGATATTTGTATTATGTGCTATGTGCAATGTATATGGAGCCCAGAGGGGATAAGACCTGGACTGCCCCCAACCCCATTTGAGAGCTTAGCAGGCCATAAGCTGGCTGCTAATGTGTCAGCTCTTGCTGGGCTCTTCTTGGAACCACAGTTTTGTACGTTTTCAATTTGCTATTCTGGTTTTACCTTTTTGCTTATGGTTTGCAATTTTGCTTCTAGGTTATTGGTGTCATCTTTTTTCTTCAGAGCTGCTTGTAGGATACCTTTTGGCTTACCTTTTGATTCCATGTTTTGTTTAAGTTATTTTCCATTTCAATAAACTCTTTAACTGTAAGGCCAAGTTGATTTTGTGTCTAGGCTTGCTTGAGTGTCTATTTTCTTAATACTGAAACCCTTTTTTGTGTTTTCTGTGTTGTCAAATGTTAATACTCTTTACCTTATTCCATATTTCATTCCAACCATTTACTTCTTTTCAAATGTATACAGTATATTAATATATAAGCATGCAGGGAAGTGTGTATTGTGCAGCAGGTTGCTGTGAGAAGGGTCAGGTGTTACGTGTGATTTGCCTGGTATCATTTTGGCACTCAGTACTAAGGTCTGAAATCTGGTATCAATACCAAAGTCAAAATTTTAGAACTGATCCAACACTACTGCCAGTGTTCCTTGATCTTAAGAAATGTGCTATATAAATAAAATGTATTCATATTATTATTATTATAATATTAGATAACAATCCTGTCGCATCAGCTCACTCTGAATCTATTGGAGAGGACTGGCTACTTATCACCAGACACCATACACAGGACTTTTCAAGAAGTATTTTATTAAGTGTAGTTTTAGGATCTGTGCTTGATGTCGGTGGTAGATTCAAACGTTTTACAAGTGTTGCTTTATTAATTATAATGGTTATGCAAACAGAACCACACCCATTGACATCAGCATCAATCAGCCTTTTCACAGAGAATGATGTAAAAAATTCTTTGCTTTTTTGTTAGTGAGAAATAAAGGGTACACAGTTCCATTGCTGGTGTCACCATGACAGTGAAAAGATACTTCATGATTCACTCAGAGGATGACATGAAGATCAACTTGAGTACTGGGAACAAAGAGCAGCTGGATACTGTGTCCATACCTGCTTACAAAAAAGTATCTGCATTTCCCAGTGTACTGCTTGTGCAAGGCGACATGGAATCAGGAGATAGCACAGAGAAGTCACAAGAATACACGACAGGTTTGTAACTGGGAAGACAACAATTAAATAACAAAGCTCAGAATGTGAAGCTTGAATCACGTTCATAGAAAACTGCAGTAAACTGTAAGCCTATATGAGTATATGCAATGAGAGCCAAGAAACTCAAGACAGAGTGTAGAAAAACAATTGCAAAACCCATGAAATCAACAACTAACAATATGAAATGACACAAAGTTTTTTTTTCTTTCAAGAATCCAGTCTTGGATGAATTAGGTACGTATTGCATTGGCTTTTTAAAACATTGCACAATTGATGTTATTAAAACCGACCTCCAGGAACCATCTCCCAGTCTCCAACATGGAAGTGTCCATTGGGAGAACAAGGTGACACCATGGGAGATTGTAACACAAAAAAAAGGACGAATGCAACCACTAAAAAAACCCTGAAAGCCATACTCAAATAAGAGAAGTTGGAAAAAAACTACATTTCCTGTGTAAATGTACCTTTCCCAAGGCTGGATTTGGAATCAGTAAAACAGAAGTTATCTTAAGAAAGTAAACCCGTAACAAGAAAGACTAGTTCATGTACCTTTATTTTAATTCTTCTCTTCTCTTCTCCCCACCCCCTTTTCAACTTCCTTCCGTTTTTCTGCTTTAACCCATACGCAAAACTCTTGCTGTTCCCCACAACACAGTGAGTACATAGGGCATTGTGAAAATCATAAAAATAAAATAGAGGCAAGGAGTCAAATATTAATGCCAAAAAAAACAAGAATAATAAAAAATATAGCTGTTATGATTCAGGCCTGAAAAGCACCAATACTGTCCCTGCTAAAGTATTAAAACACTAGCAAAATACCAGCGCTTCGCAGTGGAGAAGTAGTGTGTTAAAGAAGTAATGAAAAAGAAAAGGAAACATTTTAATAATAATGCAACATGATGGACAATGTAATTGTTTTGTCATTGTCATGAGTGTTGCTGGCATATATATATACATATATATATATACACACACACATATATAAACATATATATACATATATATACACACACACACACATATATATGCATATATATACATATACATATATATATACATATATACATATACATATATACATATATAGCAAAATACCCGCGCTTTGCAGCGGAGAAGTAATGTGTTAAAGAAGTAATGAAAAAGAAAAGGAAACATTTTAATAATAACGTAACATGATTGACAATGTATATAGATATATACATACATACTGTATCTACATATATACACACACATACACATACACATATATCTATCTATCTATCTATCTATCTATCTATCTACATATGTATATCTATATCTATATCTATATATACTGTATATCTATATATATATATATATCTCCTTTGGGGTGCGAGCAGCTGTTGCTGGGGGTGCCAGAATCCATCGAGGAAGAAAAATTAAAAACATCATTTGTACAAAATCTTAATTTATTTATCCATTCCTAAATAATTAAATGGGCAGGCTATTTCGTATCAGTGCAATACGCTGCTTGTTAAAACAGATGACTCCTGCTCTTACGTGCACTTAGTGCTGCGTGGGTATTATGAACTATCATATCTGTTCAAGTTCTATTTAAATTTTAAATATAAGTAATTTTTATTTGGTCGACAGAAATATGTTTAGTAGGAATGTAAGTTAAATTTAGTCATCATTGCATAAATTTTTCTTCACCATAGAAATTTAAAGACTAAATTCAACTTCCATTCCTACCAAAAATATTTCTGGTGACTAAATAGAACCTACTTATATCCAAATTCGAGCTATTGAGCTGTCGCCTGCCTGCCTGAATAAGTCATCCTCACTTCGCTCTTACTTTTTTACCATTCATTTAATCATGGCTAGTCACGGAAAAATTATAACATGGAAGGAGGATTACACTGAGTATGGCTTAACCAAAACAATTATTGATGGCGAATAAAGTATCCATTATTCATAAAGCTTCAATTGGTGATCTGTTTTTCTGCGTTAACCTCATATTTTTCATACTTCTTCTCAAACCAAGGGGGTGCGAGGGTAAAATGAATCGGGAAGCGCTGATATATATATATTGAATATATTGAAAGTTTTATTGTCAAATAATGCAAACAGTACGCGGCATGTGTTTCGCCCTAATTCTGGGCTCATCAGGCAGTACACACTCACTGCACCCCCTCTCGGGAATCGAACCTCGGATGTCAGCGCCAGGGTGTGTGGTTCGTTTATTTGACAGTATGTAGATCGGGGTGTGTATATATATATATATATATATATATATATATATATATATATATATATATATATATATATATATATATATATATATTACTTTTGAGAATGCAACGTATAGTTTTGTCCAGGAGGAAAGCAATGTTGCCTCAAATCAATGGCAACCTTTTGTAGGGTGTGTCCATCAGACTTATTAATTGTCATCGCGAAGCACAGCCTTACTGGAAATTTGAGGCATTTCAATTAAAATGGGAGATCAGATGGCATAACGGTGATGCCAGGAATACATTCAGAGTGTGGCGCTCTGCTGTTTTTTTGTGTAGCTGCCTTCACACAGCTTCTCCGCTGCTTTATAAACGAACGCCATATAAGGCCATCGTTTCTCCTTGCTTCGCGGTTCTGTACTGTTTTATTGTTCGTTTATTATGATTCTTATAGTTATTGTGTAGCTATTTGAGACTTACTTTCCTGTTCAGGTACCCATTTCCTTTGTTTAATCCACGGTTTGTACGTTATTTTTTGCTCGTTTATTATGATTATATAGCTATTTATTGATTCCCTTCTTT
Source organism: Polypterus senegalus (assembly GCF_016835505.1). NCBI lineage: Eukaryota > Metazoa > Chordata > Cladistia > Polypteriformes > Polypteridae > Polypterus > Polypterus senegalus. The sequence goes on from NC_053155.1 coordinate 68,346,656, forward strand.
AGCTGACTGCCTGCTCATATAAGACGCTCCACTGGTTTTTTGTGAAACAGCCTTTACACAGCTTCTGTAATGCATTTTTTGAACAGGTTTGATGCATAGAAGTGATCACTCGTACTGCGTTCAGTAAGTTCACGTGAGCTGCTCTCTTGTGTGATGTTACGATGTCCACGGCTTAATTTAATGTTAGCTAAGACCCAGCACTTAAAAGTTTCTGGCTGCGCGAGCTCACTCTTGAGAATGCAATGTATAGTTGTCCAGGAGAAAAGCAATCTTGCCTGAAATCAATGGCATCATTTTGTAGGGTTTGTGCCTGAGACTTATTACTTGTCATCGCGCAGCAGAGCCTTACTGGAAATTGGAGGCATCTGAATTGAAATGGGAGATCAGAGAGTATAAAGGGGACGCGAGGAATACATTAAGTGTGGAGAAACTCTAGGGACAGCGTGTGTATTAACTTGTGGATTTTTGTGTATTTGGTGGCAGCGTGACGAAGTTGCTTCCGCAAGACCGCGTTAGCCACGGAGTACAGCTCAGAGCAAAATGAGGTGAATGGGAGGGGAGATGATGATGTCACTCCCCCACCCGCCTTAACTGTCAATCCCCCCACAAACACAGTCTCTCGAAATTTGCATAAGCACAGCCCTTCACCAGCAATTTTAACTTAGTTACAAAGTGATCAAAACTCTCGTTTATACCCTGCGTCCTCTCATTAAAGTTGTATTCCGCATTAGCTGTGGACATGACAAATGCCAGCGGCAGCCTGTCTATGAACTTAATTTAAACTTTAGGTTTACACCGTGCTTTGTTTCCGAAGTAGCTGCACTCATGAATATTCTTGTATGTGTCAGTCGCTCGCTTCTTATTGTTTCGCTGCCTTCTCAATTGTATAATGCATGTTTTCTTCAGCGCTTTTTGGAGCTCTTCCTTGTTTTCTACGTACTGCATTGACAGTCAGTTCACGTGATTACGTGGGAGGCGTGATGGTGTCACATGAAACTCCGCCTCTCACGGCTATCGAGCTCAACTCCATTACAGTATATGGAGCAAAATAGATTCCAGTTATGACCATTACGCGTAGAATTATCGAAATGAAACCTGCCCAACTTTTGTAAGTAAGCTGTAAGGAATGAGCCTGCCAAATTTCAGCCTTCTACCTACACGGGAAGTTGGAGAATTAGTGATGAGTGAGTCAGTCAGTCAGTAAGTGAGGAGGGTGGAAAGGAAGCAGTAGGTTTGCTAGTGAGATAGAGCTGGGTGTCATCAGGAAAACAGTGAAAGCTAATGTTATATTTACGAAAGATATTGCCAAGGGGAAGGAGGTAAATAATGAAAAGGAGGGGCCCCAGGACAGAGCCCTGGGGCACACCTGAAGTAACAGCAGTGGGTTGGGATGTGAAAGTTTTAAGCTGAACAAACTGAGTGTGGCCTGAGAGGTAGGATCTGAACCAATCTAGTGGAGTGTGGGTAATTCTAATCGAAGATAATCTATTGAAAAGAGTTCTGTTACAAATAGTGTCAAAAGCTACACTCAGATCAAGGAGGATGAGAATAGTAATTAAACCAGAATCAGCTGCCATACAGAACATGAGATTAAATAAAATATGGACCTTAACAGCGTAGTTAGTGGAATGACTTTCTGTTTAATACAACATATTGAATTTGTGTAGCAAAGCAAATGTTCTTAAACTTTGCAGAATGTTTACTTAACTGAAGTTGAATACTTGAGACCATTCCTACAAGCTAGCTTAAGATCTCTATGACTGCTTAATCATTAAAATATAAAACAATTAACTACTGAATTGAATCTTGTGTTGTTACTCTATTTAAAAAAACTGCAGTAATTACACCTTTGTTTGAGAAAAATAAGCTTGATTGTTTTAGATAATTTTTGACCTTTTTCCAACATAGTGTTTTAAGGAAAATTTTAGAATAAGTTATAAATTATTAGTACCAATCAAATTTTAGATCTAATCATAAGAGAGAAACCACTCTGTTCCAAATATTTAATGTCCATACATCCATCCATTATCCAACCCTCTATATCCTAACTGCAGGGTCACAGGGGACTGCTGGAGCCAATCCCAGCCAACACAGGGCACAAGGCAGAAAACCAATCCCGGGCAGGGTGCCAGCCCACCGCAGGGCACACACACCCACACACCAAGCACACCACACACTAGGGACAATTTAGGATCACCAATGCACCTAACCTGCGTGTCTTTGGACTGTGGGAGGAAACTGTAGCACCTGGAGGAAACCCTTGCAGACATGGGGAGAACATGCAAACTCCACGCAGGGAGGACTCAGGAAGCAAAACCAGGTCTCCTTACTGTGAGGCAGTTGCGCTACCACTGCGCCACCATGCTGTCCATATTTAATGTCCTGCTATTAAATACTGATGCAAACAGCATGTCAGTCTCTGATCTCTTAGTCTTGAGTGCTGCTAATTCATACCATAGATCTCAGCCAAGGCCGGCTCAAGGGTATATTGTGCCCCAAGGCATTGTGGGATGCAAATGCTCAAAAAGAGACATCCAAATGCGAGTATCCCATTAAGATCAACATAGTCAGATCCATAAGTGAAATCAGTGGGTCCTGCTTAGAGATTTCAATCTCATATGAAATTGACTATTTGGGATGGGGGAACGCATCTCCAGAACCTTGCTCCTGGAGGAATTTTGCCGCTCTACTTGAGCATGCCTAGAGGTGGCCCTGATCATACCATTGTCATTAACTGTCTTGGACAGTGAGTTGGCCTTTTTGGTAGTGGCTTAAACTGGCTTCAATCATATATACCTAGGAGAAACTTAACGCTTCAGAAATGCATGATATTACATAAGGCATTCTTGAGGGATCAGTTCTTGGCCCTTTATTATTTTCACTTTACATGCCTTCACTAAGTCAGATCATTTTAAAACAATTAAATTATCTTAGCTATGCAGGTAACACTCGTGCACTTCTCTTTACATATGTTAGCGTTATTTTCTTTTCCTCTTATTTCTGTTGTGTTTCTTTGTGTGTTTTATTTATATAATAACTACTTTTCTATCTTTTGTCTCCTTAGAATTATTCCAGATATGTTTAGGTGCTGCAAGCTTATCTTCTATTGTTATATGCTATACAATTAGGCCCATAAGCATTTGGGCAGTGAAACAATTAACATAGTTTTGGCTCTATACACGACCACAATAGATTTGAAATGAAGAAAATAATTACATAAATTGAAGTGCAGGCTTTCAGCATTAATTCAAAGGGTTTAACAGAAATATTGTATGAGCCATTTAGGAATGACAGCTATTTTTATACATGGTCCCCAATTTTTTGGGGCTCAAAAGTATTTGGACAAGCTAAAATTATCATGACTATAACAATCATTTTCAATGCACTAAAACCTTGATTACCTGTCCTTGGTCGGGACCGAGGCTGTGACAGATAACAGAAAAGATGGATAACAAAACAGCTACTTTAAAAATGATATATAGTATATTAATTTAGTGTATAGTTGTACAGTGTTTATTTATATCTGTAAAAAAAAGCTGTATTACCAAAATATAATATCGTGTTAACAAAATTAATTATTTTATATAATATTGTAACAACCAGCGTAATAAGCAAATACAACTTAGAGGCACTGGAATTTTCTACGTTTTACTTATAGTCTTCATTCTGTAAAATTCGTGTAAGTGCTTCACTGGCAATCACGCATGCCATGCCATAACACTCCCTCCACCATGTTTCACAGATGATCTGGTGTGCTTCAGATCATGAGCCATTCCTTCTTTTTTCCATATTCTTCTCCATCCTTCTTTCTGTTACATATTGATCTTAATTTCATTTGTCCAAAGAAAACTATTCCAAAACTGGACTTTTTTTTTTAAGTGTTTTCTGGCAAAGTCTAAACTTGTGGTAAACCCTCTGTGTTTACTTTCATGAAGTCTTCTCTTGATTCTAGACTTTGGCAATAATAGGTTTACCTCCCAGAGAGTGTTCAGGGTTTGGCTAAATGTTGTGAATTGGTTTTTCTTCACCAAGGAAAGAATTCTGCGATCATCTAGCACAGCTGTGTTAAATGGTTGTCCAGGCCTTCTTGCGTTGCTGATCTCACTAGTGCATTCCTTCTCTTTAAGAATGCACTACATGGTTGATTTGACCACTTCTCGTGTTTCTGCGTAAAGGTGTTTCTGTCTAAAGGGTTTGTACTGTTTTCTCTGCCTAATAATGGCCTGTTTTAATTTGCATGTACAGCTCTTTGGAACCTCATATTGACAGTTCACAGTGACCGTTTCCAAATGCAAATTCCACACTTGGAATCAACTCCACACCTTCTACCTGCTTAATAGTTAATGAAATAATGAGCGAACTGCTCATACCAGGCTATGGAACAGCTTGTCAGTCAATTATCCAAATACTTTTGACCCCCTGAAAATATGGGGACCATATATAAAAATGGCTGTCATTCATATAAATGGCTCATATGATATGTCTTTTAAACCTTTTGAATATTTTATTTTTTTCTCCAGCCGTCTGGAGTTTTTTTTGTTTTTTCTGTCCCCCCTGGCCATTGAACCTTACTCTTATTCGATGTTAATGTTGATTTATTTTGTTTTATAATTGTGTCTTTCAATTTTTCTATTCTTTAATATGTAAAGCACTTTGAGCTACTGTTTGTATGAAAATGTGCTATATAAATAAATGTTGTTGTTGTTGTTGAATTAAAGCTGACAGCCTGCACTTCAATCATATAAATATTTCTTCATTTCAAATCCATTGTGGTGGTGTATAGAACCAAAATTATGAAAATTGTATCACTGTCCAAAAACTTATAGACCTAGATGTATATACAAGTACATGGTCAGTATAAAGAAATATGAGCAAGAGTAAAACAAACAAAAAAACCTTGTAAAAGATAAACCAGAGTAGAAACACAAAGCATTAACCTTGATATGCTTTATCTTGTAGTTAAAAATATGTCTTGATTTTTGCCAGTTACTCAGGTTTCATGCCCCTATCCAAATATACAGTTGCATTTTTTTGTGATATTTTTCTGAAATGCCCATATTTCAGGTTGCATGAGACTTCAATTATCATGCAAAAATATGGAGCATATTGATGTCTGTCAAAATAAACTTTGATTTTCCAGCAGTTTCATATACTTTTTGTAAATTAATGATTCATTGAACATTTTATTATTTAAAACAAATAATATCTAAAAAAAAATGTAAACAACATTTTCATATTTGCTACTACTTAATATGACAACTGAAATTTGATGGATGCATAAACATACTGGAAATATATATGACACGTACAGTTTTGGGCATATGTTGATTTCAGAAGACATATTGTCTGGTCTAAACCTTCTGAGGCTTTCTGAAAAGATGGCTTATACATTTGATGTGAAAAGCATTAGTTGATAGGTTTAACATTCACCTCTCATTTGGGAATAGAAGCACATTATTGTGTAGTTTTATCGCTCCTTTTTTATACCAGCATGAAAGAGAATGTCAAAATTCCTGTTTTAACAGAAGCCTCTACAATTGCATGGCTCTCATATTAGTCACACGATAATGAGAACACTGACGTTTTATATTTGTTTTCACCAATGAGAAACAAGCATTATGGCTTGCTATGCAAAACATTTTAATTAAACCTGCAGTAGAGTAGAATAGACTCTTGTGAGTACAAAGGATGTCTGGAAAACATTTCAGAATGGAGGACAATCTTTGGCCCACTGAGCAAATATAAATTTCACAGTCAAACAAATTAAATAATGATTGCATTGCATGGTCATGAGAGGCATGTTTTAGGAGGGTTCTAATTAAAATACATCCTTCAGACAGCTTGTTTCTACACTTAACCACCAATGAACCATATCTGATTTGTCATTAAGTAATTATGAATGCTAATGTAAATAAAACACCTTTCAGACAGAATGCTAGTCATAGAAATTAATCTTACACAGTGCCTGGAGAACACAGCTGTCTTATGGTTGCTTGTACTTTAGAACTGTAAAATGTAATGATCTATATTGAAATAAGTTATGGTATTAAATAATCTATCTATCTATCTATCTATCTATCTATCTATCTATCTATCTATCTATCTATCTATCTATCTATATGTGTATGTGTGTACATATATATATAAAATATGAATAGTTAAAATTCTAGAATAGTCAAAATCTACTTATTTTGTTAACTATAAATTATATATATATATATATATATATATATATATATATATATATATATATATATATATATATATATACAGTATATATATATAGTATATAAATAGAGAGGCAGATAAATAGATAGATGGAACTTTATTTGTTCCCAAAAGGAAATTTGGCCTTTTATAGATGTTCTTTAAATAAATAAATATGTAAATAGTTAAATACATATATATACGCCCACACAATGGTCTGAACACATACCAGAATGACTAAAAAGCAAAAAAAAATAAAAAATTAAAAGCAAAAGAAAACCTCTGACTTGGCTGTCCCAGTCACAGTGAGGCATGATGCGGCTGCATTACTGTTGGGATAAAGGAGCCCCAGTAGAGTTTCTTGACCCACTTCTGTTAAATGATTTGTTGACTGAAAGTCCTCAGTGTTGGTGTGTCAGAGAGAGAATGTGTAGTGTTGTTCATAATGGCACTCAATTTTGTTTGAATTCTTTCCTTCGCTATCAGATTTATTTTTTTCAAAAAAAATTAGAACAGCCATGCAAAAAATTGTATATGGGCCAAAATTTGCAGTTGAGACATTTTAAGCTGTAGTGTGAATGTAATGAAACTGAAAGAATGAATAGATTACTTTAGTAAAGTTTATTGCCATGCAACACATTTGCTAGTAATAGGCCTTAATGTTACTCATACAGGTATAACAGTGTTAATATATAGGGTGGTCCAGATCTAATTATGCAATTTTCATTACGCTATAACTTATTAAGTTTATTACATAGAAAATCACACAAAAAATCCCAGACTATCGAGAAGTGTGCAAACTGATGACATGAAGAATAGTCTTCCCGCCAAACTGGAATCATCCCCACACAAATCAAAGTCATCCAGACGATCTGGATCTGCACAATTAGATCTGGACCACCCTGTATAATTGACAGTATAATATCCAATATGTGAAATCACCACAACATTATATGCAACAGCAACTCATTATAACAAGTTGCACATTAAACAATAAATACATTAATCAGTATGACAATGTATTGAATTGCACTTATGCCCAATCTTTATTAATTTACATTTAAACAGCCTACCTGCAGACAATGTCATCTCTTGTACTGTGTAGTTTTAATCTGCATTGCAGTATATTGTAGTATACAATAAGATGGTATTTTTATGAAGTCACAGCTTAATGTCTTTATAAAACACATAGTGCTTTACTGTTGATATACTTCTCTTTGATTAATATGCATATTCTTTCACTCTATACCTTTCCTGAAGTTTTATTTTCTGATATATCCACATGAGAAGAACTCTTTAAATCAACAGGAAAATCATTGGTGATGTTAGCCAGGTTGTGTGGGACTAATGATGTTATGAAAGACTTCATTGAGACTCTCAGTTTATTTGCCTTACTCTGTGCATTTCCAAAACCAATCAAAGGCAGTGACTTCCAGCAAGGTTTTCTCTTGATCTAATTAGGCAACACCCTTTCTATGCTTCCCAAATTCATATCTTCTTCCTCAGGAACGCAATGGCAATTGCAGATTTTCTTCATGATAGAGATGGTAATTTTGAATAGCCATGTTTATTGTCAGTAGCAATCAACTCAGCTGTACATTTGGAGCAACTTATTAGAAATAAAATGAGATAATTGCAAAATACCTATATTTTTCTTGGAGCGACCTAAAACTGACATGAAAGCTTAATAAAGCCAAAATATACAAAAATTATGGATGAAGAAAATGTAAGATAAGTAAAACAAAAAAAAATTGACATTATTATAATTTATGACTTGAAAAGAATGAAAAGTATGGATTAAGAAAATTGGACATAAGTAAACAAAAAAATTAAATGAGCAACATACTGCATGAATACATAAATAACCATGTTGTTGCTAGCATAATGACAGCTATGCTTGATGTTATTAATGATTATTTTAGCATTGGTTAACTCTATGCTAACACTATGATTGAGTTTTCTTTCTGGTTAGTATTTTAAAATTATTAGAGTTTATAACATTATGACATTTCTGCTTTGGTACATCTTTAGTATTATTTTGGTACCTGTATTGTAAGGTAGGATAATATGTTGATATTTCTTCATTTTGTGTTTCTATATGGTATTTTTGAGCTGACATTTTATCATCATTAGTGTTGGTAGCCTGATACATTGTGAAATGCAGTATCACTCCCTCAATATCTCGTGTGAGGTTTACTTCAGGCCATCTCATTTCTTGGCTGCTGCTCTTGATCTTCCACGTAGCTCCTTCCAAGTAGTTACAGTGATCTTTTCTCAGTTGCGTCTATTGGCTGCACATTTAAATTGCTCCCTTGGGATCAGAAATAACACTATCTGCATTCTGGACTTAAGTTTCCAGAAATGCATGATCAGATCCTAGCCAGGGTCCTTCCTGAGATTCACTGGCAGACAAATTCAAATGCCAGTGGATTTAGGCAGAGGAGCAGATCTCATAATTGCTGCTCTTTAAGTGTTTGATCATCTCTCTCTCTCTAACTCTTTCTCCCATTAACACACACACTGTCCCCAATCCATGTATCCCAAGTGGAATTTTTATTTTGAAAATGGCACTGTTATTAATAAATATTTCTAGTTCAATATTCCAACTATAAGGCTTGTCTTGTCTTCAGCTCCCAGTCCCCCAACAAACTTGAGAATATTTATTCTAATAAATCAGTGTTCCTTTTTTAGAAAGCTATTTTAGACAAATGGTTTTGTAAAGGTTTGTGAATGCTTGTAGATATTAACAAAATACATTGGTATATGTATCAGTTTACCGGAAGAAAATGGAGAAACTCACAGTTTTGTTTGGAACACACTTCTTCAGTCAAAAAGCAGCCATTCTCAGTTTTCTGCACGTGTACAGAAAACAATGCTTAAATTTTCCTATAATCAGGTCTTAATTTCCTCATTGTGCATCTCAATGAGGTAAGTTCCTTAGCTACACATATATACCATATAGCAACTTTACAGGTAGCTGACAAATGAACATGGAGCCACAGCTTTATGCTACATAAAGATTCGATCACTGGAGATCTCTGTGATCAAAAACTTACCCTGGTATCTTAGAATATTAGAACTTTAGAACACTCTAGATGAGAACAGGCCATTCAGCCCAACGAAGCTTGCCAGTCCTATCCACTTATTTCTTCCTAGAAAACATCAAGTCGAGTTTTGAAAGTCCCTAACGTCTTACTGTCTACCACACTACTTGATAGCTTATTCCAAGTGTCTGTCGTTCTTTGTGTACAGAAAAACTTCCTAATGTTTGTGCAAAATTTACTCTTAACAAGTTTCCAACTGTGTCCCCGTGTTCTTGATGAACTCATTTTAAAATAACCGTCTCGATCCACTGTACTGATTACCTTCATAATTTTAAACACTTCAATCATGTCACCTCTTAATCTTGTTTTGCTTAAACTGTAAAGGCTCAGCTCTTTTAATCTTTCCTCATAATTCAACCCCTGTAGCCCTGGAATCAGCCTAGTCGCTCTTCTCTGGACCTTTTCTAGTGCTGCTATGTCCTTTTTGTAGCCTGGAGACCAAAACTGCACACAGTACTCAAGATGAGGCCTCACCAGTGCATTATAAAGGTTGAGCATAACCTCCTTGGACTTGTACTCCACACATCGTGCTATATAACCTAACATTCTGTTAGCCTTTTTAATGGCTTCTGAACACTGTTGGAAAGTCGATAGCATAGAGTCCACTATGACTCCTAAATCCTTCTCATAAGGTGTACTCTCGATTTTCCGACCGTCCATTGTGTATTCAAACCTAACATTTTTACTTCCTATGTATAATACTTTACATTTACTGACATTAAATTTCATCTGCCACAAATCTGCCCAAGCCTGTATGCTATCCAAGTCCTTCTGTAATGATATAACTGATTCCAAATTATCTGCTAATCCACCTATCTTGGTATCATCTGCAAACTTAACCAGCTTGTTACTTATATTCCTATCTAAATCATTTATATATATTAAAAAGCAGCAGCCCTAGCACTGACCCCTGTGGAACACCACTCTTAACATCGGCCAGTTCTGATGAGGTTCCTCACACCATCACCCTCTGCTTCCTGTGTCTGAGCCAATTCTGCACCCATCTAAAAACATCACCCTGAACTCCCACTTCTTTTAACTTGATGCCCAACCTCTCATGTGGCACCTTATCAAATGCTTTCTGAAAGTCCAGATAAATAATATCATAAGCTCCACTTTGATCGTATCCTTTTGTTGCCTCCTCATAGAATTCCAGCATGTTAGTAAAACGCAACCTCCCTCTTCTGAACCCATGCTGACTGTTCAGAATAACTCCTGTCCTTGCCATGTGTTGCTCAATCTTATCCTTAATAATTCCTTCCATTAATTTTCCTGTGATGCATGTTAAGCTTACTGGCCTATAGTTGCTTGGATCTGCCCTGTCACCCTTTTTATATAATGGGATGATATTTGCCATTTTCCAGTCCTTCGGAATCTCTCCAGTGCAGTGACTTCCTAAAAATATGTGTCAAGGGTTTATATATGTACTCACTAGCCTCATTAAGAACATGAGCATAAATATGGTCCTGGTGATTTGTTTGATTTCATCTTATTTAATCTGAGCAGCACTTCTCCCTCTACAATTTCCAAATCCCTCAGTACCTCCTTAGTAGTTGCGTTTACCTCTGGGAGGTTATCCACTTGCTCACTTGTAAACACCTCAGAAAAATGTAAGTTTAGGGCATCTGCTATTTCACTGTCTGTATCTTTTAATTCCCCTTTACTATTCCTGATGAACTTGACCTCCTCCTTAACTGTTCTTTTACTACTAAAATACTGAAAGAATCTCTTAGGGTCTTCTTTTGCCTTATCTGCTATATTCCTCTCCAACTGTCTTTTAGCCTCCTGATATCCTTCTTAATGGTTGCCCTCATGTTTCATATGCGCACGATTCACTTTGCAGTCATTAGTCTCATATGCCATATAAAGCAGTTTTTTCCTTTGCAACTTCTTTTTTAAATCTTTATTAATCCATCGTGGAGTTTTTTGTTTCCTGGTAATTCCAAATTTAGGTATGTACCTGTCCTGCATTACATGTAAAACATTTTTAAACCTGTTCCACTGCTCCTCGACTGTCTCCACATTTAAAAGCTTATCCCAGTGTATCCTACTTAGACTTTGTCGCATCTGCTCAAAATTAGCCCTACCAAAGTTCAACTTAACAATTTTAGTCTTTGCATCTGCACTCTTACAAAATACTGAGAATTGTATTATATTATGGTCACTTGACCCTAGTGGTTCAATCACCTCTACACCCTCAATTCTATCCTGATTATTACAGAATACTAAATCCAGACAGGCTTTACCTCATGTTGGTGCTTTAACATGCTGATTACTTCTAAAAACTCCTGCTCTTGTGCTCCTCCACCTGCAAGGTTATCCCAGTTAATATTTGGATAATTAAAGTCCCTCATAACTATAATATCCCGCTGTAAATTTGCCTTTTTTATATTACTAAAAAGATGTGTGTTGAAATTACTGTCTGAATTGGGTGGTCTATAACACACTCCTAAAATAAGACCTCTTTCCCTAATATTTTCCAGGCGAAGCCACATGTCCTCACTAAGATGGGGCTCATCATCCAACTGAAGAGGACTTCCATTTAAATTCTGTTTGGCATAAACAGCAACCTCACCTCCTTTTCTGTTCTGTCTATCCTTCCTAAAAAATGTGTATCCCTCTATGCTACACTCATCCCCATCTTTGTTATTTAGCCAGGTTTCCGTTATTGCTATAATATCATAATTATGCTCTTCTACATACAACTCCAACTCACTTACCTTATTTTTGATCTTACTCTATATATTTCATATATCAGCTTTGCATTAAAAGGAAACTCATGCCAGAATGGTCCAGTGGTTATTAACACATAAATCACCATCTGTTTGCAGTTGATACAAAGTAGTACTGAGATGAAATGCTAAATTCAGTAATTTTAGGAAGGCCAATATTGCTAGGATTCAAGAAATTTTGGTTGTATTAGATGATACTGTGATGGTTACTGTCTTTAGTGTTATTGTGGTATTAGGTGGGAGTCAGTGCTGTTAAAAGTTAAGATATATGAAAAGTACTATTTTATTATTAAGGATAATAACCAAGCAGAAATAAATTATTTTCACAAGTTAATGAAATACAGCTTGTTACAGATGTACATATACTTGAAAGTCTTTCTAAAAAGAATGTACAGTAAGTGTATTACAAAGTCTGTGTTCAGCAAGGTTAAAAAATAGTAGCTTCAAGTGCTATAAAATAAAGTCTGATGTCTGAGTGACAAATAATCTAAGTGATATATAATCTGCGCAGTATGGGTGATGCAGGGTTTTGGTAAGGATGCCTTTCAAGGGCTCTTTTAAAGTTGAAAGACAAAAGTCAAGTTGTCTAGCCACTTGCCAGTATGATGGATTATCAATTTGTGTGTGGATTATGAGATAGACATGTATCATACACACTTGGTTTTTGACTTGTGCCTTATAATGCTAGGATACGCTGTAATGAATTTTGACCAACTGTCAGAAAAAACAGTTTGAACAAATTGATGAGAAAGTATAGTCACAAAGTGGCATGTGTAATGATTTAGAATTAAAAAACATTAAATGTGCAAGGGCGCTGCCATGATGGAAGTGTCATTACTCAAGTTCTACAAAAATTGCCCTGCCTAAAACATATTAGACAACTTAAATTCAATGCAATGCTAATTCAGATCAATGGCATTAACTTGACAAAAATTTATGATATGACTAAATTAATCATTCAAATGAGATTAAAATCATTACTGTTTTACATTTTAAGCAGTGTCAATCCTTGTAGGTGGTTGTTCTCCTGGTACGGTAGTATGGCAAGAATGCTGTAAAACCATTTTAATTTCCACAATATTTGTTTGGGCTGTTTTACTCTGAAATGATTAATGAGCTTTGTCCCTAACAGCCTTATGAACTACGTTTCAGTTTGATATTATAGCTGCATACATACAGGCTGAGAGAAGGACCATTTTGCAAGAGGTCTCTGGCTTCCGTCTCCACATGTTTAGTGAATATGCTTTTTCAGACAGATAGATAGATAGATAGATAGATAGATAGATAGATAGATAGATAGATAGATAGATAGATAGATAGAAAGATAGATAGATAGATAGATAGATAGATAGATAGATAGATAGATAGATAGAGGGTTCTTTATTTGTCCCAAGTGGAAGTTTAACTTATACACAAGCCCAAGAAGTATAGAAATATTAAAACAAAATACAACAACCCTCTTAAACACACAGACAAAGAATTATAAAAAAAGAAGAAAACTGTTGACTTGGCTAATGATAAGAGAGTAATCACAGTGAGGCATTAAAAGTTGTAAGAAGATATGCAGCATTATTCGTAATTGTTATCAGTTTAGTCTTCATTCTGTCCTCTTCTGCTGCCACCAGCAGATTGAGAGCTGAGCCTATCTTGTTAATTAGCTTGTGAATATTCTCTTGAAGTGATGTTACCAGCCCAGCAAACTACAGCATAGAAAATCACATAGTTATAGAAGGTGTAAAGGATGTCACTACCCACCTTAAATGAGCCCACTCTTCTAAGAAAAATGAGCCTGCTCTTTATTATATAGTTTCTCTGTACTGTTAGACCAGTTCAGCCAGCCACTGATGTATGACCCCCAATTGCCTGTAGCAGCAGTGCTCCACCTTCACATCCAATCACTAAACAGAGACTGGGCATAGTGGCTGTTTGGTGGGGTGAAAGTCAATAAACATTTCTTTGTTTTTACTGATGTTGAGTTGCTGACAATTCTCTTTCCACCAAGGAACAAACTTCTCCACCTGACTCCTGTACTTTGTCTCATCCCCTTTATTAAAACACCCTAAGGAGAAGAATCATCTGAGAATTTCTGCAAGTGACATGACTTGGTGTTATATTTATAGTCTGACGTGTACAGAGTAAAGAGAAAAGGAGACGGCACTGTTACTTGTGGTGCTTCAGTGTTGCTCACATCCAAATCAGAGACGCAATCCTGGAGCACCACAAAACTGCAGTCTCTCCAACAGAAAGTTCATTATCCATAACACCATATTCTCCTCCATCTGCATAGTCCTGAGCTTAATAGGAATGACTGAATGATTTTGAAGGCACCGGAGAAACCTGCTATCTACTGTAGTTATAGTATCTATCTGAAGTAATTACTCTTGGTGGTAATAGGCTGTAAATTACAGTACTTTTGCATGAATGTTCTGTATCTATGCTTGATGTCTGGTAAAGCAAATTCACCAATGGAATTTAGGCTGTTGAGGGAGACTCGTCAGATAAATGCATAAATGAGAGCAAAAATGTGTTAAATTATTGCAGTGGAAATGAGAGCTCTCTCTTAAATTTACATCAAATGCAGAAACAATAAAATTAAGTAGCTCTTGCAATGGAGAACAGACATGCTTATCTTTGTGTTTTAGATCAAGCTCTTCTCCTAAAATTCTTGTGTTTGCCATTTTCATTGCAGATGACATACTTGTCTGTTCCCTTGTACACAAAGGAATTTTTTAAATAGATGTAACAAATGCAGACTTTAATAGGACTTATATGTAGAAATAAAATAAAGTAAAATGTCTAATTTTTTACTGTATCTTCAATTAAAAGTACTGTTACAATTTTTAAAAAGAAGAAGGAGGTACTTTAACAATAAACATAGACATAAACATTTGACTAATAACATACATTAGTTAAAATAAGGATTATTTAATACTATACTTTTGCAATAGGCTTTGTAGAAAAACAAGTATTATCTTCTTCTGTTAAGTACACTGTGTGCCATAGTGAAGTCTTTTTTTATTTTTAGGTGAATATGATTGACAGACTTTGTTGAGAAATGTTGTCATCAAAATCATTTTAGAGTTCTACTTTTAAAGCTGCACAGAACTGGATTTCATTTTTGACAAGTTCTGGAGTTTACACATTTTCTCTATGACTTTGGAGACTATGGGTTTTCACTGGGCATTACTGCTTCCAAACAATCCCAAAAGCATGCAGCATTGCTAAATTTGCCTAGCATAAATGTAAGCTTGAGTCTGCCCCGAGACAGACTGGATCACCTATTTTGCTCTCAGCATTTCAGGGATAGTGGCTGGTAACCCTCTAGTGCAAGAAGCAGGATTGAAAGTAAATGGTGGAATGTATTGTTTATTGTAAACTAGCTGAAACACCCAGCATTACCTGGGAGGAAAATAGTTTTTTTTTTTTAACTGTTTGAGAAAATTATAATTACAAAAAAAAACACCTTTAAAAACTGCGGTGGGCTGGTGCCCTGCCCAGGGTTTGTTTCCTGTCTTGCGCCCTGTGTTAGCTGGGATTGGCTTCAGCAGACCCCCGTAGTTAGGATATAGCAGGTTGGATAATGGATGGATGGACAGCTTTAAAAATAAAAATGAATGAACAAACAATGAAGACTCACTAATGTGCTTGTATTATTTACTGAAGTGCCTTGTTATATAAAATGTTTTTAGTTTTTCCATCTTTAGCCAATATATAAAGGTGGTTCTTAGGACTTCCTACCCTTGAACATGCCACATAAAGTTATCAATGTGAGAAACAGGCAGTGTCCAAATTGATTCTAAAAATTTTCAATGATTGTCCAAACATTCTGAGGGTCAAGTGGATGATAGCAGACTTACAAGACCGAATCTGCAATTAGTCTCTTTTATTTGAAATTCTTTTACAATCAATTAAAAGGTTAAATATTTTACCTATATAAATAAATATTATAAGTTAAATATTATAGCTATATTTGGTCTATACTGTACCTTTGATTTTTCTAACTTAATTCAATTATTTTTATTGATTATGAACTTTTTTCTTTTTTACGAAAACATTATAACACAAATGACATTTAGTTCACTAATGAATAAACAAAAATCGCAAAGAGATCAGCTGAATCCACAAAATAAATATAGGATGTTTATGGTAGATAAAAATAAAATTGCTTACTTATCTTATTCCTATTTTATATCAAAATGATGGGGAAAAGTAAAGCTTTTTTTAAGGATTTTTGA
Source organism: Polypterus senegalus (assembly GCF_016835505.1). NCBI lineage: Eukaryota > Metazoa > Chordata > Cladistia > Polypteriformes > Polypteridae > Polypterus > Polypterus senegalus. The sequence goes on from NC_053155.1 coordinate 68,362,934, forward strand.
CAGATTTTTTTTTTGTGGTGTAGTAATAAGTTTTAACATGCAGAATCTTTGACGACATAAAAAATATTAAATTAATATTATTATTAGGTTGACTTAATTCTATTTAAGTCTATTACCACTACAACATTGTTACAATACAAGTAATGCAAAATGCAAATATAGTTAACAAAAATAAATATTAAACAACAAACAAATAATACTACGGTTTATATATATATATATATATATATATATATATATATATATATATATATATATATATATATATATATATATATATATATATATATATATATATATATATATATATATATATATATATATATATATATATATATATCGTAACAAAGACAGAATGAGTCCCACAAATGGTTGGGACCAACTCTATTTAACTTCAAAAGCAACAGGGGCACGGTGGAGCTCAGACATAAAGAATGCTGGCGGTCATCTCCAGTTCTCCCTCTGGTGGTCATTCCGAGTGTCAACTGGATGATTACATGCATTCAATACCGCAAGATCATCCCCCACCCTACCCAGAAGGGGGTGGGTTAGGGCTGCTTTCAACCTACAGTATTTTTAGTCGATCAATGAGAAACATGTATACCAAGTTTCATGAAAATCACTCCAGCTGTTCGGAAGTGATGGAGGAACATACATACATACACACACATTCATTGACTTTTATATATATAGATGTATATTAGACAAAAAGAAAGAAGTAACATTCTGACCACCCTTTCATCAATTTATCCATTATTAAATCCAACCAACCCAGTTCAGTGTCATCCCAACTGGGTATGAGGCAAAAAACAACATTGGACAAAGTACACCAACACACAGAAGGCTACTTAATCTACTGTGATTGGCATGGTGATGTTTCATGAACGTATTCTTCTGGGACATTACCTGTCTGCTGCTAGCACAGCCTATATTAGATTTCCTCCCACATTCCCTTAAAGTATGCATAATAACTTAATTAGTGGCTTTAAATTGACCCCAGTGTGGGTGTGTGTGTGTATAATTGTATGTTATGTGATGCACTGGCATCCTTTCCATCTTTGTTTCCTGCTTTGCACCTAGAGCTACTTACACATGCACCAGCCCACTGAGACTCTGAATGGGCTTAAGTGCACTCTTAAAAACACTGGTCTTAAAATGGCACTCTACTAGGTTGTGTGTTTCCATTTATAATCATTGACTTGACAAAGAACAATTTAATTCTGGGAAGAATTATTTGCATAAACAAATTCATTCTTTGGGCATTGAAAAAGTTCTTAATATGTGGACAAAACAGAAATTTTTAATAAAACGTAGGCTATCTAGCAGGATACAACAGATAAAAAATAACTAAGTATGTGTGATCGTTTGCAGCAAGAATCTTTTTATTTTAAACCAGCCACACATTGATTTTTCACAAGCCCGTTAACATCTATTCATGGTTATTTATGAAACCTGTTATGGATCATAAATAAAGGTTCTTTTTGAATGCTTCATATGGATGGTTTTTTTAGGAGCCAAAAGTGGATCCTCTAAAATTCTCAATAAGACCCTGACCATTAAGTGCTGGAGCTCTGGTTGCTCCGGAGGCTGTAGTCCTGGCGAAGCCAGTTGTTGCTGTATGAACCATCGGATTCTTAAGCTGGATTTTCACCAGGGGACCAACACTCCTGCTTTTGCATCCAGCAATAATTCAGGAGGAATAACAATGCAGTAACAATGCTGTTACACAATTAAATGTTACTGGTTTATTTTAGTGTTATTTTCAGTGATCCAAATGATGTTAATAAGTTTATTATTATGAAGGCTACCCTACAGAAGATGAATAGGAAAATAGGATAAGATGGTTGGACATTGTGATAGCAGATTTTAAGTGATACTAATTAAAGGTTGGAGAGACAGGACAGTTAATAGAGATGCTTGGAAGATTATTGTTAGGAGACTAGAGCACACCTAGGTATACAGTGCCAAGCAAGAAGAAGAATATTTTAGGGGAGCACAGAGGTAGCACTTTACCTAACAGATCAAGTAACCTCTGTGTACTCAGTTTTCCTCCCATATTCCAGGAAATGCACCGATTCCGTTAACTGGCATTTCTAAGTCAGCCCATATGTGTTTAAAGGGTTGTGTGTGAGTGGGTTATGCAAGGGCTGTTTCCTAACCTGTGCTGAATGCTACCAGGATAGGTTTCCATACCCCTGAATTGGATTTAACTAAATTTGGAAATGTTATGCATACAGGAGTTTAATGAGCTGTAATAAAAAAAAGAAATATGAAACTCCCCATACTTTACTTTTTTCTATGCAGTTTGTCTGTTACAATATTTGATCACTGAATTAGGCTGATTCACTGATATTCTGTTAAAAAGGGGTTAATACATTACTATATATGACAGCACTAAATTTATGAGGAATATTCACTTTCAAGGATTTTGAAGCTCTGTGTTTTCTTGCCTAATAGCTAAAAGAAAGAAGGTTAGCTGAAGTCTCCATGGATCAATTAACAGAGGGACCTGTCCTTCAGCAGAAGAAGCTATATTGTCAAATTTGCATATCACTGAAAAATTACAAAGCTGAGATAAATACAGGTCCAATAATAACTCACCACATACTTGGCTTCTTTCCTAGATTTTTCTGGCTGTTTGTCCTAATAAAGTGTCTCCATGGCACTCAGGGCAGGAAGGCTATTAGTAGCTGTCAATCAAGACCTAGCAGTAGGTTGCAGCAGGAACAGGCTAAGGAGAGAGGTTGCATTCATCCTACCATTACACTTATCATGACCACAGAAGTCATTAGGGTTAAATGACTGCAAAGAATAGATCCGTTTTTCTATGAAAAAAATGACTTCTACAGCTCAAAGAAAAATGGCAGCACCTTCAGATTATTTCATGCAAAAAAAAAAAAAGAAAATAGAAAAATTCAGGATGGGTAAAAATTATACTGACATAATTCAATTAAATACTTTCCTAAATACATTTAACATGTAAAGTACAGGATGGCAAAGTGGGGCTGCGTCAAATTTCCTGCATTTGAATCCTGGCCTCACCACTGTCTTTGTAAGTTTCCACAATACTGGGTCCTTGTGGCTGCTGCTGATGAGATACCATCAAAAAACAGGAACTTGGAGCACAATCCCAATCTTGAACAAGAGGGCCAAAGGTTGAAATATTCAGAGTATAGGCAGAGATTTTTGAGAAAAGCGAGGGAAAGGATGGTTCAAAAAATAACAAGCAAAGATAAGGCAATACATAGGTTTTCCAGGTTTGTTGTTTAGTTTAAATATTTTTTATGTTTCAAAAACGAAAGCGGGAGAGTCTACAATAGGACTGTACATTTGAATATAAGAACCTATGAATTTATCAGGATTACACATCTTCCTATTTGTTTTTCTTTCCACATTTTGGTGGCCGCTTAGCCATGAGCAGACGAGACTGCGCAGGGACCTAATCTTTGGTCTTCAAAGTTCTTAAAGGCATTGATAAAATAGATCCAGCAGATTTCTTTCAGCTTAGTAGTGAATCACGCACTCAAAGACGCCAGTGCAAATTAAGGACTGACGCCAGGAAGGATTTCTTCACCCAAAGAGCTGTGGGAATTTGGAACAAACTACTGGGACATGTTGCTGAAGCAGAAACCTTGACAGCTTTTAAGAAGTAACTGAATGAGATATTGGGATGGCTTAGTTATTAGCTAAACAAACGAGACTGAGAGACTGAATGGTCTTCTGTTATCTGTAAAATTTCTTATGCTATTGCAATATTTATTTTTCAACTGTCTTTGAAGTATTGAATATTGGCTTGGTTCACTTTCTTTGGTATGCAATATGATTAGGTGGCATTAAAGTCACCTTTGACAATGAATCAGAACCTGGGGGACACCCACACCAAAAAAAACCTGGATACAAACTACCAGAATCACGCTTCGGAAGCATCTCAATGGCTACATTATTCATCAGTTTCTAAAGAAATAAGTGAAGCTTTTATATAGTTGGTGACATCCTAAGCACTCACATTCTGTACACGCTGTGGATGACATCAATTGAGGAAATCAAATCAAAAGTCATCAGCTTAGTGCGGCGATTCTCAATCTGCAGTCTGCCTCACTTGAACATGTCTCCCATACAAGATGCTGGATGTTACTGGCAGACAAATCAGTTGCTTTGGTCATTTCTTCACCCCTTAGTGTTTAGCAGATCTTTAACAGTGCATTATATGTAAATGCACATAATTCTCTCATATTTTGTGGGTCTGTTTAAAACAGTTTATTGGTACATTTTACAATGTTTCATGACTGATTTGTATTGAACAAAAATGTGAAGTGTTGTGAGTTAAAACAATTCAAAGTCACACGTGATTGCGGGTATTCACATAGAGTACACAACAGTTACTCTCCAAACAAACTAAAAGTGCAAGTACTCATCTGTTTTATCCTTTAACTCCACCTAAGGTTCTTCAAAGCCCAAAATCTTTCTTCAGTCTAGTCAGTAGCTACAGAAAGCATTTATTGAATCATTTGGTGTTCAGAAAACAGGTATGTGGCCAATTAATTTGCATCTCACAGACAGTGTCTGCAATCACAACTTCATTGTGCCTTCACTCACCTGTCTCCAGCTCTAAGGACTCTTCTGTGGACAGCATCAGGAAACTGGCTAATATAAGTATTTATTTGGTCAAGTAAATTGTAGAGGGGGGCAGCATGGTGGTGCAGTGGGCAGCGCTGCTGCCTCACAGTTAGGAGACCTGGGTTCACTTCCCGGGTCCTCCCTGCATGGAGTTTGCATGTTCTCCCCGTGTCTGCGTGGTTTTTCTCCGGGTGCTCTGGTTTCCTCCCATAGTCCAAAGACATGCAGGTTAGGTGGATTGGCGATCCTAAATTGTCCCTGGTTTGTGCTTTGTGTGTGGGTGTGTGTGTGTGTGTCTGCCCTGCGGTGGACTGGCGCCCTGCCCAGGGTTTGTTTACTGCCTTACACCCTGTGTTGGCTGGAATTAGCTCCAGCAGACCCCCCATGACCCTGTAGTTAGGATATAGCGGGTTGGATAATGGATGGAATTGTAGAGGGTCTTTTTAATTAAATGCTAATTTTAAAAATGCATTTTAGTATCTCTTTGTCCATTGTAATGCATTACCATATAGTGTATTAAAAAAAAGTCGTTTAGTCTTTTAAATCCCTTTGCTATGTTAACCTTTTTCTGCCATCTTTGGCAGGATAATCACAAAGATGTGGAATAATACGGCAGCAGCCATTGGCCCTAAACATCAGTGGTTATTAAACATGCCTATTGCATCATTTATTAGGTTTTTTATTTACTAATTACTACTAAACAAAAACTTTACTGAACCCTGTTCAGTGCATAAAAATGACAGTAAATGATGCCTTCTTTTTATTGAGAGTCGACCTTGTCATATATGATTTTGATACACTGATGTGGCCACAGATTGTGTTCTCATGTCATTATAGTCTAATCACAGACTTCTCCATCATGTCACATGTCACCCATTTTTGACAGTATCCTGGAAAGTCTTGTCTTTGCATTTTTAAACATGTGGGTAATAAAATGTGTAAAGTCTGCATAACAATTTATTTATGCTAGCCTATGGGCACAAAGTTATTTATTTATTTGTCTTTGCTTGCAGCATTCTAGTTATTCTGGCAGTTCTATTTTCCTGTTGTGTGATGTCACCAAAACTTTAAAATGTTGAGTTTCTATTGCTAAGAATATTCTGTATATTTGCTTGTATTTGACTTTACCATTATACTATTTGATAAAGTAATTTTCCAATGAGCAGTTATTGTAGCGCTTTGAGTTATATAAGTTATATAATGCCATAACAAGCACTAGACTACTGTATATAAATAAAAATAATTGTTGAAAATTCCTTCATAAGTGTATAATACTACAACGCAAGGTGTTTCTTTTTATCAGTGGAGCAGAATAATTTAAGTGCTTTTGCAACCTACAGCTTCTCATAATATTAATTTTGATGACTCCTTGTTTTTTTTTACAGATGAGACACATGACAGTATTATAAAAAAAAACTCGAGCAATCATACAGCACTAACCGTGAAGCATGACGTTTTAAAAAATGTAATATTGCAATCCATGTAAGTTTTACTAACTGTACTGTACCTAAAGATTTTTACATAAAAGCTATGAGAGAGTCCCAGTGTTGGCATTATTATGACTAGGCCACTTGGCAAGATTAAAACTTCACAATGGTTGTAGACTTTTTCAAATCCATACACCTTCTATTTGAGTGCCATTTCACCTGATGGTGATGTTCATCTACTGTATATAAAAGAATATTCTGCAAACACCAATGGCCGCTTTGTTATTAAGGAAAATGTTTATATTTAACAACAAAATGTACTCTTGTTTTAGCACAATTTAAAAGTTTAATTTACTTTTTACTTTGCTTCTACAAGGTAATAACTTTGATTGACTGGAAGCATGCTAGTTTTAAAGATTTTGGAGCAAAAGGTGAACATAGTTAATTGAATTCATGGCTTTCCTAAGGAGTTTCTGTTACACTGCAGCATGTATCCATTGCATACTGCCTCTTAGCCTTCTTTTCTCTTTTTATGTTGCAAAACCTTATGGCAGCAGCTAGAAATTTTTTGCTCTCTATTGTTTCTTCCCTCAGGCCTCTTACTACTAATGATGCGTGAGCTTATCAACTTAAAAGTGAGATAAGATTATGCTCCCCCCCCCACCACATCTTTTTACCTCACAGCTTTTGATGGAGAAAAAAATGCAGTTAGGCCCATATTCATATTTTTAATTGTATGAAACAAGTCCCAGATGAACAACACTTTGACTAAATAGCATTATGTATTAAAAATGTAAACATTGTACATTTTAGTTCCTGAGGCATGTTATTGTACATTTAATGGTGGTTACAAAACAAAAGAGCTGCTTTAGTTTTAACATTAGCTGAATGCTTATACAACGTCCTCATTTATTTCATAGTTTTTTATGCTATGATTGTTGCCACTCCAAATAACTGTTGTTAAATACATGAGAGGAGAGAGGTTGGGAGCATGCACTGATATAATATGTTGCCTCAACCACCACACGACAAAACCATCTCAGGATCCCAGTTTCGACCCAAGTGCAGCCATGCAATGGGTGATACCTCAGCACCACACTAGTTCAAATGGAGTGGAACAATTTGAGGTTTTTTACAGTGGCTGGAGTGCCACCAACCCCCAAATTTTCCATTGCAAGTTGGTGGACCTGCTTACAGGGGTGGATACGGGTTAATGTCATACCCAGGATGGAGCAATTGCAGGTTAAGGGCCTTCCTTAGGGGCCTAATGGAGTCGAATCACTTCTAGTATTTACAAAAGTCAAACCGGCTACCTTCTGATTGCTGGTGCAGATCCCTGACCTCAGAACCACAACACCACCTCTGTTAAATACATGGATACAATTAAAAATAGGCTTTTAATTAAATCATTTCTAGCTTTAGTGCTGTTTTGTAACTTGAAGCACACACAAAGCTCTAGACCCTAGGGTTTGAGTCTCAGTCTGGTCACTGTTTGTGTGTTATTTATACACTTTGCCTATTATTAATTTTTTTTGATACAGTGCTTTTCTTTTACACCTCCAAAATATGGTAGCTTTAGATTTCTATATTGAGTATGTGAGTTTACACTGTAGTATCCTGTCCAGAGTTAACTCCTGCCTCATTCTGCTGTCATGGTTTTGGCTCTTCATGACCCGTGAATAAAATTAATTCAGAAAATGAAAGGAAATTATTTTTATATAAAGACTCATATTTTTTATTTTATGATGAACATGCAGACTCTGAAAATGTTAAATAAAAAAAAATATATATATAAAAGTAATTATAATTCATATGCATCGAACAGGAGATAGCAGGCATAGCCAAGATTCTTGCCTGTCTGTGCACTGTGAGCTGTAAGTGTCCCTGGCTGAGCAAAAGTTTCTTTTACTATGTACATTTAGCAGAGCAAAATGGAGCTTTCTGATTGGGCATAATGTTTTAAACCTCAGGAAAGATCAACTTTAAGAAACTAATCAGGTAAAAATTCAATTATCACAATACTTTTCCAGTTGGCTTCTTGCTGTGTTTTTGCCAGTCAAACAGAACAACTGGAAATGAGTTAAGTTGGTTGGGAACAATTCGCTGGATTCAGGAGGCGCAACATATTTTAATGTATTGCAAATTAACATAAATTTGACATATGAATATTATCAGAATTGTCAACTATGGTTTATTTGTAGAAGGATTACGTCAAAATCGGCATGTGCTTTTGCCAACATGACATAAACATGCCCTTCATGATGCAAATCTTAGAACTGTAAAAGGAATGAATGTGTGTGTTTGTATTTTTAATAACTGCAATAAACTGAACGAAAATAAAAGTGCAATCATTTTAGTTATTTTGAACATAAGTAAGATTAAATGTTGAAGTCTTTGATTAAATAGAATAGTGACTATGGCTATGTCTGATATATATTCCCGGACATTTGCATTTTCATCTTAACCGCAGTACTTGTAATATCTACACAGTCTTGTGGTAAAAAGTGTATGAGGTGAGAAAAAGAATTGATTGAATGATGTTTATTAAACAGATACTTAATTATTAGTTTTGCCTTTGGCAATATCAGTAATTAATTAAATAATTTGGTAAGGTTCCCACTTTATATTCCTTACGTTTCTCAGGGGTTTCCGTCTGTTAGAGTTAACCAAAGATAATTGGAGCTGACTTAAGTTAAGAAACAGAATAATACAACTGATTAATAAAAGCAAGGATTATAGAAATATAACTGCAAATATATTGACATAGAAGACAGGATGCAAGACAGACACAAATAAAACACAGAACAAGCTGGAGGTTTACTTGCTGTTTAGAGTTCCGATTTATCTTGGCACAGAGAAACAGTTTTACAATACCAAGGCTTTAAGGATCTGATGTTGTGTGGAGTTGTGTGTTGCATTTTCAAGTGGAGAACTCTGCTTGGCTTGAGGTGCACTCTTGGTGTTTGCTACATTCCCCTTTGTCTGTGGTATGTTGTGATTCTGCCTTTCTCAGTAGACTCTTTGCTGTGTCCTCTACAACTTCACAAGGAGAAGTGATACTTTTTCTGGCACAAGAGTTTAGGTACAGAAGTTCCCTTCTTAAAATGATGCTGCTTTTCAGACTGAGCTTAGTCACTTGCACAGAGCTTGGCTTGACAAAGTGGTTCTTAGAGCTAGCTCAGGGCATTCAGCTCCAAGCCTCTATGGAGAGTAGATCCTAACCAAAGAAAGTGTGTGATCTTTTTGCTCTGCAGATAGTGGATGGTTTCTCTTCCCGAAGAGAATGGATTATCAGCTTTCAGCTCTCTCAAAGAGACAGAAGAGATGAATCCAGCTTTTTTTAAAGTAAGGTAATCTCTGGTGATTGGATCCAAGTCACTTTCAGTTACAGATCCAGTGGCTGCTTACAGGTGTTATTTTGTCCATAGCATTGAGACACAGTTGAGTTTGTGGTTACAAACCTAAAATGAATGTCCATTTGGGTTCCTTTTTGTTTGCAGGAGGCTCTGCAGAGATATCAGCTTAACCCTGATTTACACCTTAGTCATCAGATGAAGTACAGAGCTGACTAAAGTTTTGGTTTTCATTTTGTTTTATGCAGTTCACTGTAGTGTCCACTCAGGGGGTTTTGGTGCAGCCAACTTCTGCATTCCTGTTAAATCTGCTGCCTTAACAAGCCTTCTGTGCCACTAAAGTCCTTGCAAATTTCTGAAGCGCCCACTTTGTCCTACAATTTCTAAAGAAAACAATAGAAAAATGCAAAATTATTTTATTACCTTAAAATATCTATAGATGAGAGATAATGATTTTTTTCATTCTAGTTACATTACATTGTAACTCTTTTTAAGCTACTGACACCTGTGGCAGACGGTCTGGACCCATGCCCGGTCGGGATGCCCCTTTGATACTGAATCCAGGGGAGCAGCCATGGGATGCACATTACATCCCCCGGAACATTTGGTGCCAGCCCCCCAGGTTGCATTGGTGCCACAATGGTGGAACACTGGAGCTCATCCCTGTTGGGCTCCATGGCCACCCTAAGGGGGAGCTGTAAAGCTTAACGAGTCCATGTGTGCTGGACTGTAGCCACACCCTGAAGTGCAGCCTGAAGCAGGTCAACGAGCACCTGGAGCATTTCCGGGGGTGCTATAAAAGGAGCCTACAGCCACTACTCTAGGCGCCAGAGTCAGAAGGAGAAGGACAAAGCTGCCTGGGAGGAATAGTGGAGGAAGAAGAGTGTAGTTTCGGATGTTTTTGCTTTTGGGTGTTTTGGGACTGTGTTGGGCCTGTGGGACACGGGGAAGACATGCCCCATGGCTGAAGAAAAATAAAAGTTCTTTTTGTTTATTTTACACATACCTCCGTTGTCAGTCTGTGTCTTGTCAATGCCTATATAGCGCCTTTGCCACATGCCGTTATAAGGTCAACATTTGATGAAATCTGTTGCTTTGAAAACAATATTTAAATGTCCATAAAGGGGGTTAAATTCAAGATTTTCAGCGGCATAAATCCATGTTTGCCATGACTGACAATACTGGTTGTGATATTGTTATGAATTGGACCACAATTTTAGGAGTTAACTTTTCATTTAAAGTCTAGAAAATGTTAGTACTGCTAATATTACACTTCAAGAGAAGTCCTATTTGATCATAGGGAGTTTTATTTCTTGATGGCAATCATTTGGTAACATACAAAGTTGCTGTGAAGCCACTGTACTTCAAATATTGTCCAATTGGGAGGACTCCTCATGGACCATGGAGCTTGATATCTGGATGTATACTAATGTACAATTAGACTGAAATTTTCAGCTCAAAACATTTTTTTCAAAATAACTAACATTTTTTGTCACAATATGATTCCAAACTGGCCTTCGAATGCAGGCTTACTGGGTGTCCAGTAGAATTAAGCAGCCACTTGTCATGCAGCAATACTATTGTTTTAATATCCATATTAATCAGATGAAATGTAAGCTAAAACAAAGGTTTATATTCAGTCCTGAAAAGCAAGTGTTTGGCATCATTGTGTACTAATGTTTCTTTCCCTAGTATGTCATATGAATAATGATATGAAAAGACACATTTTTGATTCAAAAACAAAACTAATACAAATTTCAGCAGTGCAGCTCAAATGTATTATTTTAAAATATTAAATGTTAACTTCAGATACCTTGTTTTTCTCATGGGCAACTCCAAAATAAAAATTGTGCCTTGAGTAAAGATTAGATATAAATGTCACATAACTTGTACCTTTGATACATTATTTGTGAGTCTAACATTATTCTTCACAAATTCCCTCCCAGCAAAAAAAAAGTAGAACATGGTAAAAATAAAAACCTTTTAAAAACTGCAAACTCACCATTTTTAAAATGTTCATATCACTTGTTTTTTGAAATATCGCTGCAGCTATAGTTTTGTGAAACAATAAGTTAATCCATTAGCTTTAGCAGCTGTAACTTGCTGTAATCATTTTCTGTATGTGTTTATCAGTCTTATTGAAAGAGAGTTGTACCACACTTTTTCACATTACTGTCTGAGTTCATAGATATTTAAGATTTTTAGTTTATGCACAACTTTCTTACAGTCTCAGCATCTCAGTGAGAATAAGGTCTGGACTTTGACCTTTCCATTCTAAAAACTTGATGTTTTTAATTGTAGAATTGCTTATGTGCATATCATCATTGTCTTGTTTCATTATATAATTTTTTTCTAAAGCTGATGGACAGGTGGATTTAAATTTTTCTCTAGAACACCCTGTTATAAAGATGAGATCATGGTGTACTCTGTAACCATGATATGTCTAGATCATGCAACTGCACAGATAAGATTTGTGTGGTACTCTACTGCGAACTTAAACACAATTAACACATCAAAAGGTAAATTTCAGTTTCACTCAAGCCTGGACATTTTATTGCTCTTTTGCTTTGATTAAATGCAGCATAAGCATAAACGTGGGTACAACAGTAGCAAAGTGGTTATTTTTCACAGCTCCAAGATTAAATGTTTGTAACTTCATATTCTGTATTGTGAGTGGGTCTTTCTCCAGATATTCCACTTTCCTCACTCATCCCAAAGGTGGACAGGACTAGAGAATTGCTGAGCTAATTTGGGTAACAGCAGACATGTTAATAGATGAGCGCTGTAATCGACTGAAAACATGTCTAAGATTGGCTCCTACCTTGAGCTTAAGGTGACTGAGATTCTGGAACCCCATAACCACTTATTGTAACAAATGGATTCAACAAAATCAATGAATGGACATTTAAACTTCAAACATATTAAATTTCTATTAAATTCATTTTAAATCACCTATTTTATTACAGTATGTGTCTTCTGCATTCATTATTATGATCATTGTCATGTTTGTAAAGATGGACAAAATGTTTAAGTATTAATCATTTTTCAGTTTTTTCAAACTGTTGTCATGTTCAAAATTATTTGTTTCATGATTTCTGTCCTGCATGAGCCACTTTACAGTGGGGCAATTTCAACAAATTGTAAGTAGTGTACTTACTGAAAACATGTGCAGCAAAGTTCATCCTTCTTGTTTAAGCTTTTTGGTAGTATAGCCGTTTCATACCTTACCTTTGCTAATAATCTGGGGATTTGCACACCTTATATCAATCCAGTCTCCAAGTCACTATGTTGATAAAGGGACGACTCTAGCTGCCTGAATATCTGTTACATTGTAGTAGTGAGGTCAGAACAATCATAGTATATAAATTATTACTCATGTTTTCATAGCAATGAGGAATGGAATTTCCATCTTCAGTTATTACCTAATGTTCCAATAATTGCATTTGTGGCATATCATTTGCAATTTTCTTTTCTGTGATCATCTTCCGACAGCTGAGATTAATTTTGAAGTAGGTGCCTTCTTGATCATTGCAGAAGCTATTAGAGTAACAATGACTTAAATTTCTAATGGAATTAATCTTTAAATGTTTTATTAACTTACACATTGAGTAGTTAAAACTGACTTTAATTTACAATTTACTTTAACTGGAGCTATTTTTTAATATATATTTTTGTCTTTTTTCTATTTATTTTTGTTGTACTATGGTCAGAACACATGAACAGTGTAACACACAAAAATGAATCTTTATTCGATTAAAAACAAACAAACAACCATAGTTAATATAATAAGGATATTGTCATAAAAATAACTGCACTTACTACTTAAGGATGTGCTTTTGTCAGAGGGGAACATTTTTGTACACTGGGTGGTTTTCTTTTGCCTTAGGCAAAAAAACATGTAAATAACAAATGTAAAAGTCAATAGATGAAGGGGTAATGGGCACCCTTTGTCTGAGACTTGGATAATAAATGAAAAAACACATTTTCTGAATAATTCTGTTATTGTTTGTGGCTCTCTACAGGACGTAGATATTTACCAGCCTTGCAAAAGATTTGCCTACTTTAAAGATCAGACTGCTTCGATTGCCATCTCATCAACATACAATATTGCGATACAGAACTGCCTGCTTTCTTTGGAAATTAATTTGTTCTGGGGACAATGATTTCTAATCAGCATACAGTAGTATATGTAGTTCTTGACAGATGGCAAAAATACTATTGTTTAAACAATGAAAATGTGTTTACACTATTGTTAAACAAAAGAAATTGGTATGTACCATTGTTTAATTGATTGTCATGTTGATCTAGGCAGAGACTGAAGCAATTACATGGGGCTGTTTGAAAGGTACAAAGAGAAAGAGCACGAGCAGAAGGTATAGAGCAAGCCCAGAGAAGCAGGAGAGACCTTGCATGAGGACAAATGGTGTAGAGAGAGAGTCGGTCCACCGTGAATGCTGTCAAGATTACTTGCAGAGAGAGCAGGGACTCACAGGCAGATGAGGGTACATGGCTAAAAAGACGTGAGACACGTGATGATACCTACCTCCAGGGTGGGAGAGAGTTTCACCAGAGGGACACCTATTGTGGGTCCAATGAGAGACAGAAGAATCACAAGAAGGCCCAACAAAGCTGGTGGACAAGAAGAGAGTCATGCCTAGGTCATTGTAGCAACAAGAGGTACCCGGAAGTGAAAGAGAATGGTCACAAGGATCCTCGCAAGTTAGCAAGACTTCTGTTGGAAAAACAAGCATTTGATAAACAGTGTCTCAGTGGGACCATTGGAAGATTAATTGTTGTGGTAACACTGCATGTAACTTGGACTTTGCACCACCAAATGTTGTATCCTTCACTGTTTTGTTTTAACAGACTTTTAGTATGTGAACTGTGTGCTCTCTTTTTAAAAGATTTTCACTCCTGATATTTTTAGAAGCTTATCTACTTTTACATTCTTTGTGGATTTTATATTTTCTGGTCTAATACAAGTTACAATATATTTGGACCTGTGCCTGTGATTCTGTTACAGAGAGACAGAGGTCATCCTACATAGATCACAAGTAATTCACTGACAATCTTATTGGACAACATAATAAGAACAACAACAACAACAATAATAATAATAATAACAATATTAGCAATAATAGGTCAATGTTTTAATATAAATATAACATTATAATTGTAGGCAATAGATTTGTGTAAAAGAGGTTCTTTATATGTTTAACACCTGTAGACAATTTGAGTACAATCAGTTACATCCTTTAAAGTCAGAAGATGAATCACTCCTTAGTACTAGCAATGACAATGGCAGCTTTCCAGAGAATTGTGCGACTCAATGCTATTTGAGACAGTGCTTCCAAGAAGCCAAGTCGCAGGTCTAAATACTGTATTGAATGCATATATGAAAACCATGAGCCATCTTACTAATCAACAATTAAAAGAGAAATACAGGCTGCCCTCCTCAGTCTGATGCAGGACAAATTGGAAAAAGGAACACACTGGAAGTTTGCCCTAGTCCAACTGTACAGCTTCTCACAGCTCTCCATTTCTATGCCAGCGGTAGCTTCCACGCAGACCATCGGTTATGCTCATGGCTTCAGCAAGGCTGCTATATTCAAATCTGTGCATGCAGTAAACAGATTACTATTGCCCCAAGGATGCAATAAACCTTGAACTTTTGGGCTCAAATCTCACTACTGACACTGCGTGATCATTGGCAAGTTACTTCACCTATCTGTATTTCAATTGGACAAATGAAACAAAGACAACAAATTGTATCTCAGATGTTGTAAGTCGCCTTGCATAAAGGTATCATCCAAATAAGTAAATAATAATACTAATAATACAATGCCTTACATGACATTAACATTTTCATGCTATTGCAATCACACCTGGCATTGCAGGTAAAGTGGACGAAGCAATCATCCCTATTAATATTCCCAAGACTCTTGAATCCCATCCATACTGGTTGAAAATGGTTCTCGGCATCTAATAGCCAAGTAATCTGGATCCGAATATCTGGGATGTTTCCAAGGGGCGAATAAGCCTTCTGGAGCAGGTAATTGCATCCTCCACTCCAATCTTTGTCTGATTGGCAAACTGCATTGAGTCCAGGTGGTCTACCACAAGAAGACTCATAAATTCCATGACCAGTCTCTTAAAGGTCTTCATGATGTGAACTATAAGTGCCCCTTGGTCTGTAGTCATTAGGTGAAGAGGCATCTGCCTTCTTTGGAACAGGAACAATGCAGGATGTTATCCACAGCAGTGGCACTTTCTGAAGCCTTAGGGGCAGACTGAACAGGTGACAGAGGACACCACAGTGTTGGTCAGCAAAGGCCTTAAGAACTCGAGGACTGGCTCCATCTGGTCCTGTAGCTTTTTCTGTGTGTAGCTTCCTCAATTGTCTCCTTACTTGGTCTTCAGTTATGGACAGTCCTCACTGATTGTCAGAGGTGAACTTGCCACTGGCCATTCTAGTTGATATGGCAGGATTGTATGAACTAAAAAATATAGATTTTTAATCTTAGAAAAAGCATGTTAAAACCTTTACTGACTGCAATGTAAGTCACCATATAAAATGTTTATAAATAGAATGGAAATACGGTTTGTATATTTTAATAGAGGTTTAAGCTACAGTGTTAGTACCATCTATAGTTAGGTACTTTATAGATTTATCTTGCTGTTTCCTTGAGTGTCTTGGAAGGCACAAGAAAATCAAATGCATTATTATAATAATTTTAGTATTTTATTTTTACATTTATTTATTATAAAAAGGTAGTCATTTAAATATTTGTGCAACTGAAACTTCAGGCCCTATTGCTAAACTGAAAAATTCATGGTGTAAGTGACACACACAGACACATACACACACACATATAACCAAGGACACAGAGAACATGCAGAGTCAAGAGGTCCAGTCCATAATAAATTGTCAAAAAATTGCTTAAGATGACAAAGTTGAAGGTTATGATAAGCATTTAATGATAAGTTAAATTACTGGAGCAAGCTTATTATAATTTTGCGCAACATCTGTACAAAAATGGCACTGACCTTAAGTAGTTAATAATCCTTGTAGTTTGGAAAGTGTCAAAGATGACAGTAACTAACGTCATTAGTAGTCTTTCTTTACTCTTATCACAACATTCACTAATTGTACATTGAAGTTGGAATTTTAAAAAATTTTGTCCACTATGCCATTCTTATACCTCCCTTAGTGCAGAAGTCTTTGGTGGTCTCCTTTTGGCAAACTGTTGCACAAATCTGAAGAAATATTATTAAAATGGGGAGTTTTAAATGATGAATATTGCAGAATTTTTAAATCGAAAGAAAAGCAACAATAAATGAGCATAAACCTTATATTTAAAAAGAAAAGATTTGGTTATGATAACTGCAGCATTTTATAGGTGAAGCTGTTACACCTCACTGGCAGTGCCTATGCTACTGAACTACAAAGCTTTTTGCCACACGCTGTCTAGCCATCATTTACAATCCCTTGGCATTGGAGTTGCAGCTTTCTGTCATAATGAGCTGTCCTTTGTACTGAATCACCTCCTATTTGTACTTTTGTTGTTCTGGAACAGCAAGTCTAAACCCACTTATAGCTTGTACAGGCAGGGGGGCTTTGAGTCAGCATGTTTTCATTTGTATGGCACTGTAGGAAGCAGCAGGCCTAGGTGAGTATCTGGAATCTCTCCTTAAGCTCAGATATATTTCTGTAGCAGAACACATGGAATGTAAAAATACAGTGTTTTATTGTTAATGCTAAGCATTTAACATGACAAGAGAGAAAAAATGCAATAATTTTTTACTAGTAAATTGGATTACATCTAGCAATAATTATCATTTATTCTGTCATTGTTCCATTTCATGCAGCTACTAGGTTCATCGTTTACTGGACACATCAATTTTTTCTGTGTTTTAGTGGAATTGGATATACTGGCACACATCCAAAGTCCCTGCCTGATTTGCATATCTTTGCTATCAGGTTAGTTTTTCAGAACATACTGTGGACTATCACACCATCTGTACCAAGATCCTTATATGCAGACTCGAATTAAAACTGAACCTATAAAAGCTGCAAAGTAACAATGCATACCTTTTATTTCGCTGTACCGCCATTCACTTTTACAGAGAAATCTCCTGAGTAAAGCATTCTTTATTAATTACATTTGGCTTCAAGTACACATTGTGGCAACTCGTCCTCTTACTTTAAGAAAAAGAAATTGTAAAACGGAAAGTTCCTTAAACATAACGGTGGATCAAACAATATTGTTTAAAATTTGGGTATATTTCCATGCCAGCTTTTAAAAATGTTTATATAGCCACTTATGCTGAACTATGCAAAGCATCTAAATTAGAAAAAAGGCACAGTTATTTAGGGCAGAATCATGACACTGTGGCGAGTCCTACCTCAAAAATTTGGTACCCCACATTCAGCCTGCCTGCATGGTGACTATTTGTGTAAAGTCTGCACATTCTCCTTGTGTCTGTGGATTTTTCTCTGGGTTCTTTGGTGTTCCTCCAATAATATCTCACTCCCAGGTTAGCTGATGATTTTTATAGTGTGGCTCTGCATGTGTGCATGAGTGGGACATTGTGATGGAATGACACCCCACCAATGCTAACCACACAGGCACTTGCTTTTGGAGTTAGATTGAGCAGTTTTGACAATATTCTATTAATCTTTGAAAATGCACTCTCATAGAACACCTAATCCAAAGAACGTGGGCAAGGCCAAAATATAAGGAGAAGAGAAGGGTACAGGGCTTTGGAAACAAAATTAAAATGTATGAAGAAATTCCAGTAATGTTTATTGACACACTTCTGCTGCATAATTTAATGACTGTCAGTTTTTTCTTCATTATGCTATTTCCAGCAGGTTGACAGTGCATCCCATAACTGAATTTGCCTTCTTAATCAGCTTGTTGGATCAGTTGGCCTTTCTTGAAGTGATGTTATTGGCCCAGTGCACCACAGCATGGAAAGGCACACTGGCCATTGAACATTTAAAACATTTCACTGCCCACATTAAAGGAGCACAGACTCCTAAGAAATAAGATTCTGCTCGGCCAGTTTCTTATAGAGTTACTCTGTGTTACTAGACCTGCCTAGTATTATGGGTTGAAAGGAAATTTTGTTAACTAACCCATAATTTAACTTATGCTGGGCCTGCAGCTGAGTATACAATTATTTACACAAGGTGAAACTTATTTTAGGGTCATTTTTAAGTCAGCAATATACTTGCACCGAAAAATTCAATTCAATCTTACAATTTGTTGATATTCCAGAGTTCATCTTTTCATTATACAGATATCTAGCTTGTGGTTCAAGTAAGTATCTCTCTGCCTATCAGTTTCCAGTTTCTTTCTTAAAAAAGAATTAGTGACAAGTGACCTCCATTGGAGCTGCTCAGTGTAGAGCTAGGAGCTTTGATCTAAAAGTTTCATGACTGACTCCAATGCCCTATTCTCAAATACCTGTTTTCCTCCATGAATTTACAAGTTAAATGCTAAAGTCAGAGTTAATTATCTTGTTACAGTCACCCCAGCAATCTCTAGAACTATTACATTCATTGAGGAGATTTACTGCATGTAGTTATGAGCAAAGTGTAAAATTTCTGTTTCACCATAACAGATTCAGTTAAAATGCATCAGTGTTCAAATAAGTGAACTAATCTTAAAAGATCAGAGCAATGACATATAAAAGTCTTAAATTAGCTTGGGCACTAAGGAAAAGAGTTTTTTTTTAGTAGTTCAACATTTCAAAGTGTTTGTAAAGACATTGTTCACAATTTAAGCTTTCAACACATGAACAGAGCTGAACATAATGGCAGTAGTGAAGCAGTAACGAAACAAAGGAGGTACAGAGCTTGTCTATTGGTACTTGAGATTTGCAACTTTTTGAGAACAATAAGTATCCTGTAGTAAACTTGTTCAGATTATTATACTTTCATAGTGCTAGTTTTACTTTTCCTATCCCTAATTTGTATACTGACTGCATCTCTGCATAGATAGATAGATAGATAGATAGATAGATAGATAGATAGATAGTGTCGTGGCAAAAAAATTCATCATCAGAAGACTTTTTACCTAAAAATAAAGGCTATTAGGACTCGAGATAGACAGACAGAGTTTTAAGGATTTATTGCAATAAATCAACCACAAAAAATAACAAGGACTCAACCCAATACGGCCAAATTGAGCTGAGCCACGATCATTACAGCCATTGATGCTTTTATAACAATTTCTTATCATTTTGGCTCATTCAATTAGCTCATTCTGCAACTGGTTCAACTGTCCATTGTTCCTCTTGGTGTCTGTTTGGCTTATTCTGATTGGTCTAAGACTGGGTGGAAGACTTCCTCTTTCCATCTTTGGGCTTTTCTGATGTAATTTCCCATCTTTTCTAACCTTGCTCTAATGAGCTGGTTTGCTTACCTCCGCTGACTCCCCTTTTACTCCCATTCGACCAAATCTTGAGTTTCCATGGGAACCCTTATTATCTCCTTAGACTGGTCTCCTAGTGAAATTTGTTATCTTTCTATTCTGTTCCCATTTTTTCTAACTGGCCAAGGCTTCTAATCCATATATGGGTTTTCCTCTCTTAGGCTTTCCAAACTTTTTACTATAGTGACCTGAAGCTTAAGCTTTAATTAAAAGAAGTATAGTATGTGCTTTCATTTGATCATTGCTTGCCATGCTTGATTTGTCTTAATTTCTACACTAAAGTTAATTGCTAATATATTCTTATAATATTTTTGCTAATGCCTGCATTTGCTAAGATTTTCTCTTCATGCATTACAGTGTGACCTTGCTTGCAGCAAAGGCCTTTTGTTGCCTTTCTGCTAATTCAGCAACTCAGCTGAATACAGAGGCCCCATCTCTATGTTATCTCTTCCTAGCCTTGAATCACAGGTGTCCTCAAACTCTTATCCTGTCCAAAACTGGTTTCGCTGTATCAATTTAGCTGTTCTTTTCTTTACTTTGGAAAATTTGCTGTAAGCCTATAAAATAAGGCAATATAACTGATTTTTTAGTTAACCATTTGCTAGACCTATCGTATTTGCTTTTATATTCTAATTTATGCTTAATCTAATGTTTTAGAAGCTTTTAATTACTTTCTATGGCTCGTATGCTAATTTGTTATTCTCTTATGCTAATAAAAAATTTTCCTTCTACAATAGATAGATAGATAGATAGATAGATAGATAGATAGATAGATAGATAGATAGATAGATAGATAGATAGATAGACACACAGCATTCAACCAGTGCTGCTTAACTGCCAAATTTCTTTTATATGTAAAAATCAACAACTGAAATTAGAACTTTTAGAGGTTTTCGGTACATTTGGAACTGCTACTCACTTGCCTGGGATTTTTATATGATGATCCTGCAATGTCTAGATAGAGAGATAGATACTTTATTAATCCCAAGTGGAAATTCACATAATCCAGCAGCAGTATACTGATACAAAAAATAAGATAATCTATAAGAAAGTGTTAGACTTTTGATGTAAAGTATATTTGTTTTTAGATTTTAATGCTACAAAGCAGAACAAGTTGTTAGTAATAGCTTCAGTAATTAGAAGGATGCATAGTATGAAGATGGAGTATTGCTTTGCAATGAACAACAAACTAAGTTGTGAGTTAAGCTGCTATTTTATTCCTGTAAAGTCTTGTACATCTAAACAAGGCACACATCTACAAGAGAATCCCGATTTTTAACTTTTACAGTGTCTTCATCATTATATATTGCCCTTCCTTCGATAACCTGAGGTCAATGAAGGATGGATGCCCTCTCAATGTTTTCCGTTACTGAATGCTTGACCAACAGGCCAAAGCGGAACAGAATCCTTAATGACTTTTTGTTCCAGTTTGGAAAAGCACAATGAATTCACATTAGTGAGGTGTCAACCAATGATTTTAGAAGCGGTGGACCCTACTCCCTCAGCTGGTTCTTGTCCTCATCAGAAATATTGCCATAAAAATGCCACTCTTTACTTATTATCTTTCTTGTAGACTATATGATTTATCTGTATGTACAGCAGGGAGAATAGTTTTATTAATATTGGGAATATTTTTATAAACTTCATCAATAATTTTTGTGTTTCTGTTTGTAGATCACATTTTCTTTCATAATAGAGGAGATTTACAGCAAAGCAGATGTCTGCATTGTGAGTTTATTCATTTACTATCATAAAAATAAAAGTTATTAATGGTACTTAGAGAAAGGATGAAAACCTAGGAAAGAGTGAGGTATATATTGTAAATGAAGGAAAAAACCACGAAAGAGAGTTTGGCCTCCAACCAGGAAACCCAACTTAACTTAGTAAATGGTTGCATTGCAATACATCAATTAAAAGTAGCATCTTTGTGTCTCTGTGCTTTATTGGTAGAAACAGTGCTTCAGGAGTGTCGTCTCCTGGTAGATGAGTTGATCCAACTGCAGTGCAGTTTTATTCTGTCTCTCTTCCTGTGACACCAGATTTCTTCTGATTGGCGTTCCTCCATTGTACAGAGGGAAATGGGAACTGTGTGAACAATCTTTCCAATACCCAACTGCTAACTGAGGTGCTCCATTAAAACAGTCCCCATAAGAGACTCACAAAGTTTGTGTGTGCAACACCATCAAGAGAGTAATAAATAAGGTAAATTACATTAAATGGAGCAAAGCCTGGTTGCAGTTGAATGCAACAAGGCCTAGTCCAACTAGATAAGCAAATGGGAGTAGTATTGAGTTAAACCATTAATATAGTTCACTGCATTGAGATAACAGTACTTGGGTAAATTTGGTTAGTGTTAGGGACAAATTAAACAACTGCTTACTTTAGATTAAGTTAAGGTATATTTTTAGAAAGATGAGTTAAAACTAAAAAAAAAACTGTAAATATTATGGCAGTTCAATTAGTTCTGCTTGATGTTCAACTCATTTACTGGAAAGCTACAAATGAAATTAAGGACATGTGTCGCTGTAGTTGAAAAGACGGTGGTCAACATGCATTGCAATAAAATTTCAGAGTAGCTTACTTAGATTCCTTTAAGGTAGAAAGTAAGTAAGCCAAGAGTGTCAAAGGAAGAGACTTCAGACCAGACAGGAGTTCATGCTGTAGTAACCTGAAAACCCAGCCACTTTCAGAACCTTTCAGTGCTGAATGTCACCTGAGTGGTGATCTCTAATTTATAAAAAGGATAAACATGAAAGTCAAAGAATTGCAGACCTTGTGTTTTGTCTTCCTGACATGTGAATATGATCCTAGCTAAAGCGCTGCTTGATCCAGCTCTAATTGTTGTAAAGACAGATCAGCATACCAGGTTCAAGGAGCTAAGTGTAATTTTAAGAAAAGAAATGTCAAATGTCAGCAACTAATGTCAAATGTCAGCAATTAGTATCAGATGTTACTTTTGGACACTTTAAAATTTGTTTATTACTTTGAATTAAATTCTTTTTGGTATTTAGATACACCTCTGATGGTGTTTTCTTTGTAGTGCATTAAATAAAACTTGATAGATAACTGAGTTAACTTAAAATTTTAAAACAGTCTTAAACCACAGTTGAAAGGGATGTGAACCATTAACCAAGCAAGGACAGGGCATCAATTAATCTCAAGACACTTTAAGGCACTTAACCCCAGTGGGAATTTTGAATCACAAATAATCCTAATATACTGTACATATCTTTAGGATGTGGAAGAATATAGAGGGTACCCAAAAACATCCAAACTGGCACGTGTAGAATGTCTAAACTCCACCCAAAGATATGAACAATGGTATGAATCCATGAGGCAGTGGCACTAACTACTGAACTACTGTGCTGCCAATAACAAAAATATAATTTCAAATTATTTCTAAGACGCTTTGCTCTCTTGATAATTAATGTTTTCAAAATCCATGTTGATGCTACTGACTGGAAATGTACCAGAGCATTTCTTTCAAGAAGCTTAGTAAACCTGTTTTAATAATTTTTGGCAAATATCTGAAGTATATTTAGAAAATTAATGGAATCAAATATTATAAATATTGTAAAATTAGTTTTTCTGTACATATAGAACATAAAAAGTGCATTTTTTCATGTAACATCTTGTCAGTATACATTGATGATTCAAATTATCTTACACCTGTGAATTCTGTGTACTGTTTTACCGTTTTGCTGCTGTACTTTTGTTATTATTTTTTATATTATTCTTCATTTTTCATTGCTCTTGTTATTTTTATATTATTCTCCAAATTATTTTCTGCTCTGGGAGCAACTGTGAACATGACTGGCAGTGCATGTTTGCCACATAACAATAAAGATGAATGCAGCTGCTGAATAAACCTTCATCCTTATCACTTCTTGCCACTTGCCTGCTTACCATCTTCTTTAATGATGAAATCTCTAATAATAAAAAATGTTTAAGAATTTAAGACACATTTCAAAACCGTGTATTTCTTTCATTAAGTCTTTAGAAGCCATCCATATCATGTTTTAATGTTTTTATTTTACATAAAATGTAGATCCTCATAGCCAGTAATGAAAAGAAAACATTAAAACCCAAGCAGGTTTATTTTGATGAGATTGTAAAGCAGTAATACATGTACCTGTTTATTGCTCTCGATTTTGGAGACTTTCACTTCATGATACAAATCTCATGATTGCCCTCAGTGCACCCTGAAGCACCATCAAACAGTGTGACATCAATATGTTCCAAAACAGTAATCAGCAAATTAAACAACAAACAGTCATTCTTTCAAGAAGCCACACATTCCTATAAAAATAATTTGTTCTTAATTTTTTTGTTCTAATTTGTTATCTGTTTCTTTAATAGCTGTTAAAATGGATGCTAGCACCTCGTACATTAAGTCTTCAATGCAATAAAGGTAAATTCAAGTAATCTATGCAGGTATTATTAACAGGGTTTCAGAATAAGATGCTGTAGAAGCATAAAGAATGGAATCAATTCCTTCATAGCTATTTTTTACATTTTACTCTTTCCCTGACTATTCTTCCATGACAATATTTTACACAACAATACCAGTAATAAAACGTTCTTAAACAATTTAGGGAAAATGAATGTTGATGTTATTATAATTATATATTAAAGTATATGTAATAAGCCATGTCTGTTTTAATCTCAATTATCTTTTTAAACTCTCCACTTCTCTTTATGTTTTTCACAATATATTATATTCCTCTCAAAATATTTGACTTTGTTTTTGACGAAATACACGTTTTGAATGAAAAAATGTATTACTGTTGTGTAAAGAAGACATTACAATAAACAATATGAATGGTGTACTGGAAGTAATTAAACAATTACAAAATGCTTTGCTGTTTTTGTGTAGTATTATATAGTACCTTTTTTACATTCAATGTCATTTTATAACCAGCATATGAAAAGAATTTATACAAATGTCACTATGTAATCTTTGTCTGTTTTAATTCCACATGTAAAGTAGATTTGTTTCCCTTCTCCAGCTAAATGTGTTAACAGTAGGAGGGCCGAATATGACTAAATGCACTGAAAAAGGCAAAAATATTCTTGTGCTCATGGGTAGCAAAGCGATTACTTCAAGTGTGAGTGGGTCCCCCACTGTGCTCATGTCACTGGAGTGGAGACTAGCTGAAGCAAATGTAAAAGGGAGTGAGAGCAATTTCTTCTCTCACACAAAAAAATAAGGCAAAGCTTACAGTATTAACAAATCTGATTGCATTATGTAAGAGTTTTCATTAAAGTACAGTATGTGATATCAGAGGTTTCATTAATTAGATCACGATTCTTTGTGGCCATCTAACACTGATGTTTTTTTGTTTGATGCTATGGAAATATATTAATGGATTAAAGTGAAAACAGCATGTTACTGTAGCATCATAATTGTAATAAAATTTATCAAATAATTAACCTATCCAAAACAATACAGAATTGCACTTGCAATTGTATTTCAGCTTGTTGTATGCCTTGCAAATCTGTAAAAGTATACATTCAAGATTTTTAATGCTAAAATACAACTTACTGTAAGTTCACTTGGTTTGTGATTGTGAAGGCTTGTCTGACTTCTTTCATTACACTAAAAATATTATGGAAAAATATAATTTTTATTACTGTTTTAAGTAAGAATAGATGCTGCATCAGCTTCTGAATTTTGAGATTGTAGATTGAAGACCCATTACTTTAGCATGTGCCTGTTGGAGCACTTGGTGAGCACGCTCATATTATGATTGGCTTTTACTAAGTGTTTCCCTTGGTTTTTCCCTTTTTAATATACTGGTATGGTGCTTGACATCATTCCCCATTGGACCTATTTATTCCTTGTAGCCTTGCAACAGGACCTAAGAATGTGTGTGAGAGACATTAGTATCACTAGAGCAAGCATCTCATCTTCATTCCATCAAAATCTGAGACTCTTTGGCATGGTGTACTGTACATTATAAAATGCCCAGGCAGAGTGTGGATTAAGGTTAACCTGAAATCAGACCATTTTTGGCTTGCTTTTTTTTGGTGACAAGGGGGCAAAAAGGGGCAATTATCCACTAAACTGAACTACCTTGCTACCTCATTTATCATTTTGGAACATTTTTGCTTCCTTGCACTTTGTGAATTTAGCATATCTCAAGCATTCATTCATCTAATTCCATGGACTCTGATTTTGTTCCCATACTCTAAAGCTGCAAAAAGAATTAAAAACTGCAGATTTTGTAGATATTTGTAAGACTGTTATAGCAATTTCTTATGTTTTTATCTTGCATTTTAAAATATCTGTAGCAGAATGTGACTATCCATTGGTGGCAGAGCTGTGATGAAGTAGCATAGATAATATAGTAGCATAGTATAGTATTAATTCCATTAATTTATTTTATTAACATTATTAATTCCATTAATTTATAATAGCATCATATAGTAGCATAGATAATACTTATATTTAACTGTCCAGTCCCAGAAAGTTTGGTGCTGAGCGCTTTCAGGCTTCGAACTAACTAAACTGCCTGCTCATTCGTTTCAGTTTACATTGATAGATAGATAGATAGATAGATAGATAGATAGATAGATAGATAGATAGATAGATAGATAGATAGATAGATAGATAGATAGAACTATATTTTTTACCGGGAGAAATTAGGCTTTTACAGAAGTTCTTTAATTAAATAAATGCATAGTGTGGGGAAAAGGCTGGACACAAACAGGTAGACATGATGTTAAGCACCACAACACGTTTATTTACAATATATACAAGTGGGAAACACACATAACCCAGTGCCGCAGCACCAATCACCCCAAAGTCCAGGCACATACACAATGCCTTTTCCTCTCTTCAGACCGCCTCTTTCCTCTCCTCCTGAGCTCTGAATGGAGGGAGGTGGCCCCTTTTATACACACCCGGATGTGCTCCAGGTGCTTCCCGACAATCTTCCATCGATACTCCCCTGTGTGGTGGAAGTGCCGGCTGATTCCCCGGAAGCACTCCGGGTGTCCCTGCTCCTCTTCCCCCCATTACTTCCGGGTGTGGCGGAAGTGCTGAGGTCCAGGGCTCCCAAGGCATTGGGGCACCCCCTGGCAGTGACCTACAGGGTTCAGTTTCAAAGCTCTGTACCCTTGGCATCCAAAGGCACCAGGGCGGTCGCCCCCATGTGGTCTGCGAGAGGCATAAGCCCTCCTCCGGTCCTCCTGGGCATCACGGCCGGGTCGCTACCCCCCATTACCATTTATTGGTAAATGTGCTGGCACATAGCAGGGTGTGGGAAATGACTTACCTCTTTCCAATCTTTCACACTCTTACCCTTATAGGGAGTAACATGGTTCCAGCTATCCTTTCTGTTCCATTTAGTAGCAAGTATACCTTTTTTAAAAAAACTCTACAATCCCAAACTGCCTGTCTGGTGAATTGACTTGAAAGACTCCTAGGGTGTCTAATATATTTACAATCTATGCCAATTCCCAGTTTTTAGTTGATGTTTGTATAATAAAACAGAAAGTATCCTTAATGTTTTCCAGAATTGTGGTAATAATTCATTCAGAAGAATTACAATTTTTTTTGCAAATAAAAACTTGTTATCACAACATGGGGTTTAATGAGTGGCAGTCAGCCTATATATTTATATATTTTACATAGATTTTCAGTTTTTGTGGAATGGTGGCAGAGTGGTTTGTTTTACTGCCCCACACTTCCAGGGTGTTCATTATTTCTTTGGATTCGGCATCTCAGCAATGCGAATTGTACCAGTTATAAGATATTGTGCACATATGCATTAATTTGCCAATGGAATGACCAGAACAGCGACAGGCTATAGCTCCTTACAACCCTGTAATTGAATTAACACATTCAGGAAATATATGAACAATACACAATATGCTCGATCACAATTTGTTCAAAGGAGCAACAAAACCACAGTGTCAAAAAGCCCTCATCCTACACAATATCATCAGAGAATGGGGTGGTAATATTTCGAGCACCCCAATTGGATAGATGGAAGGAACTGGACTGAATATTTATAACTATTGATATAAACCAAAAATCATATTGCTTTTACAAGCTAAGAATAATCAAGGCTGTAGTTTATATATTTCTAGGAAAATTAATGTGAAAGTAATTTCATGTTATTTTTCAACTTTGACAAGATGTTTAACTATGAAAAAGCATTTTGATCTCAGTCTTGCTTCTTTATCACCTCATAAACAACGAATGTCACTGCATTAAGAAAGCATTTTGGTGGAAATCTATTAAGAGCTGTACATTTTCAAGAGGCCTACATTTAAGTTGTCGACCTGTTCTTCTGTCACTGTTGGCCCGTTTAGAAATATTTTCTGTGCCCATTATGCAGAGACATGTGGCGCTTTAACATGCTTTTAATGCTGAAGTGCAAAGCTATTTCTCTTAGAAAAGAAGGCTGTGTGCAAAATATTAAAACACTGTCCGTCTGGAAAGCCTTACTTGAAAATCAGCAATCAAAATCTCGGTTTTTCTTTTGCTTACCAGATTTTCTCCTGCTGTGCCATTACCTTTGGTGAAAAGTTTGAAGGCTAATCCAACAACATTCCCATTGCCGTTGAGTCTTTTGTAAATATATGTAGCAATTTAAATTTAAAATTTCTTTGAAGTGTGTAGGGTGGCTGCCAATTTTTTTATTGACAAAGTTAATCTAAGATGATTTTAGATACAATCTGTCATTTGGAAATCACATTCTTTCTTGATAAAAATAAAGCGGCCCATGAGTATATTATGTACTTTGGAATGGGAGGTAGTTCTGGCACTATATAAAATAAATGAGGGATTGAATTTTATGTCAGAGTAATCAAAAAATAATTTTTGTTCAGATTTTCATTATTCCTATTATTAATTGAAAGAATGTTACATTTTACTAGCTGCATGTTGGTATAAAGTTATCCTATAAAATATGCCTGTGTAATTTGTGATGCCATATTCTTTTAAAACAGATGGAGGTTTTAACACCTTCTAAAATCTTTACTTTGGATAAATAACAGTCAAAACTCTCAGGAGAATGAACACATGTAGACAGTAGTGGGACGAAATACAATAACAAATATATACCACTGGCTAGACCATTAACAATGCAGAAATACAAATGTTTTATTCCATGTTACTATGTGGCAAATTTAGTTTAAGTAATCCCCCATTTATCTCATCAAATTTCATATAAAACAAGTTATGGAAATAAATAGCACTATAAATATTTTTAACCAAAAGAAAACTTTGGTCTATCCATTTTCCTTAAGTTTTTTTTTTTTTTCTTTTTTCTTAACCATGAATAAAAAAAGGTAACCAGCCATAGACCACCTCATCTTGGACACCCAAAATGAAAATTATCCAATGTAAACTCTAAAGGTAAATCTTTCCAAATATATTGTACATATTCAATTTACATTATTGCTATTGGCTAAAAAAATAGAAAAATCAGCTTGTATGAAAAAGACATAAAATCATTTGCATTATCAGACTTTAATAAGCTGCTACTTGTATTTTAATTTTAGTTTGCAATTGCTTTAATAATTCTTGCTTTCTGTCCATTTTAGAATCATCTTCATGATTCTGCTACTCATCTGGACAGATCCGAAGTTTAAAACCTTGAACATCTGTTTACAATTTTATTGATGCCCATCTCAGTATCACAAAGCCTTAATGCTTTAGTAGGTGCTCATTTAATCTTGTTGTAAATGTCTTCCCTTCCTATCATTCAAATGGAGACAGAAGACCCATTTTATTCAACTGCATTTTAAAAATTATATAACATTCTTCTCTGCGTCCTTATCACTTTTCTTTTTCCATTCATGTTATGAGGGTGCTTCTCAGAGGCAGGAACAAGAAGACTGGTCAGAATTGAGGGAATGATGACTGCACCTAAGTACAGATACAGTCCTAAAGAAAACCTGCTCCAGAGTGCATGCATCCTCAGACTGGGGCAACGGTTTCAGCATGAAAATGATGTGCAAAGCGTATAGCCAAGACAATAGTGACCTCACGACAAGTCTTAGACTATCCTTAACTGTCCCAACCAAAGCCTGGACTTGAACCCCTGAGGAGAGACCTGAAAGATGGCAGTTTACAGACAATCCCCATCCAATCTAATGGAGCTTGAGAGGATCTGCCAGGAAGAATGGGGTAAACTCCCCAATTTAGGTATGCAAAAATTGTAGAGGCTCTCCAAGACTCAAAGCCATAATTGTTGTCAAAGGAGCTTCTAAAAATGTTGAATTAAGGGTCTGAATACGTACATAAATGAGAGATTTCAGTTTTGATCTTTAACAAATTTGCAAACCTTTCTGAAAACATTTTTTTTGCTTTGTCATTGATGGGAGTAAATTGCAAATTTATCTATTTAAAATGAAATCTACAACAAAATAAAGTTTGCCGGAAGTGAAGGCATCTGGATACTTTCTGAGTCCACTGTTGGTGTGTGTAAGATGGGTTGATTGTAGAAACAAACAGGAGCAGTAGCAGTAACACATTTGCAAACAATGAGGGCGATCTTAAAATGGATCTTCTCCTTAATAGACACCCAGGGAAGGAATGACAAAAATTGAATCAACAATATCAATTAACTTGTACTATTCGCACAATGAAGAGGAAATTATGAGCCACTTAAACTAATGGCCTAAAATAGTATTGCTGTAACCTGTTCTTGAGTGCAGGGCCATGAGATAGCTCCATGCTACAGGAATTAACAGATTACCTGTAATGATACACATCTATACTTTTGCATATGTGACCTAGAGGCATCTTCTCCTTTAAGAGCAAACGGGGCAAGTGGGGCAATCTACCCACCCAGAATGTCTCAGAAGATGGTACTGTCATGCAAAATTTAAATAAATAGTATACGCTCCTCAATAATTTAACTTATTGTTAAAATGTTTATACCAAACTCAGTTTAGTCATCTTAATCAGTTCCTTTCAATTTTTATATAATATGTTCAATTCAGTACAATTCAGTTTATTTTTGTATCGCATTCTTCCCAGAGTGCTTGCACAGAGCACTATAACAAACTCCCAGATGAATGCAATTACAATCTTTACAGATTACTAATTGCATAATACATACACATACAGATTTGTTTAAACAGACCAGAAATAAAGCAGTTCCAAACTGATGAACATAAATTGAACCCAGCAATATCTGTCCATTAGTTAACTATTGAACTATGGCTGGTCAAAAGCAGAGGAGAGTAAAACTAACACTCCAGTCAACAACATGTTTAGAGAAAATAAACCTCAATGTGGTTCCATAGTAGTTAAA
Organism: Polypterus senegalus; assembly: GCF_016835505.1. Taxonomy (NCBI): domain Eukaryota; kingdom Metazoa; phylum Chordata; class Cladistia; order Polypteriformes; family Polypteridae; genus Polypterus; species Polypterus senegalus. Next base: position 68,394,049 of record NC_053155.1, read on the forward strand.
ACAAAGTCAAAGGACAAAGTTAGACACAGTCACATTCTAGGAGACTTAGGCCAACTGAAAGCCTACACCTTTCATCCGCAATTAAATTAATTATTTGTAAATATATTTGTTTTTGGAGTATTTTATTTACCGCTAGTCTGTCTCCCAGTTTCTTGAGCAAGCCCTTGGACCCTGCAGTGTCTTCAGCATACCTTTGCTGTGGTGTGCCACTTGTGCCTTGTGATTTGAAGGAGAGACCCCTTTTAAGTGACCCATTGATTGATTTGTTCTTGATCCAGCTTAAAGAGTACATGAGCTTGTACATCTCACTATCTCAGAGTCGTTTAGTGACCTTTAAATAGTTATGTTGAATACAAATTAATATGTTCCTCATTAAACATAAAATGTAAAATTGATTATTAATTTGCTTTTCTGCCTTCTGTGTTGAGTATTTGATATTTTGATATTTTTTATATAGTCCATTGGTGGTTGTACTGTATGACGATATTTTGATAGATCATCATTTGGTGTGATTTTGTTGTGTCATTATTCTCCTAACATTCAATCTCTGGTGCTAGTGGTATACATTCAGAAACACTGTGTCTCTCCCTCAGTCTCTCATATGGGGGTTTACTAGTGGACATCTCCTTCCTCGGCATGCTCTCTGCAGTGCTTGATTGAATGCATCACATAACATTATTTGGCATCTGTATCACTCCGTATTGTATTACCTACTGGGATATCCCCAATATCACCACCTCACACACATTCAATTCGAAAATAATAAAATAACTCTTTGGTTTTGGAATCATTTCTTACTCATGCATCATCTGCTCAGTGAACCAGTTTTCAAACAGATTAGGTCAATACCATATCATGTAATTGTTTTCACAGTCACAGAGTATACAGTAATTATACTATGACTGACGCCTTTGAGCAAGGAGCTGAAAATCAGGCAACAGCACAATTAAATGCTCACTCGACTTTTCTTGTTAGTTATAAAAGTGTTATGTAGGAGTTTACTCCATGCCACCAATTTACTCTAATGTGGTCTTTAATCCTGTTACTATTTTGAGTTACCATTGAACTCAAATCTGTTCACCCTGTGATTAATTAAATAAATTACATAACAGCTGGTAGAAGCTGTTTATCTATAAGTCTGTAACTGCTACTACATTTAAATATATATTACTGATTCTAAGGCTTAGTAACTAAATTATATACTGGTAAAGTTTATACTTTATTAGAACATCTTATTTCAAACACATCAGATGTCCCCTTCCCTACCTAAGTATTCCTTAATTATGGTACTAATTTCCCTATGCATATTCAATAACTTTGTTACCAACTCTATTGTTAGTTTCTGAAATCCCCTTCTGAACTCCTTTTCTAAGCCACCATCTTAGTAGCTTTTTCTCCACGCTCTTAATGAGACTGACAAGATTTAAGAAGTGCTTTTTGTTTTTATTTTGTATTTTTATAGAACTCTATATTCTGCAAGTTTGCATATTTACCATTTGGAGATGTTACTAAATAATTCTTTTGTTGTACTATTTTTCCTACTCTAAGGTTTAAATGTTTTCAAGGATAATAGTTTTACCAAAATGAGCAATTAAATGTTCATCTGCTAATAACAATGGGTTAGGTCAGCAGTAAATATTCAAAGTTCCCATGTAAGCAGAGCATGATCAGAAAGAAGAATATTGTCATAATAGCCAAGCTAATCAATATAAAGCAAATGTTTCATGAATAACAGAAGAGAAATAAAAGTGTTGTCTAGAATATAGCTGGAGAAACTTTCATGGGTTTCACCACTCATGATCCTTTAAAGAATGTAAAATTGTTGAGGCAGTTTTGGACAAAGTGGTTAAAAAGAAGATGAATGATCTAAAGCTTTAGTTTAATACTTGGCAGAAATCTCCTGTCATTATAAGTTTGTGACTGACTCTACTGGAGATTAAACAGAGAACATTAGCCATAAATTCATCATTTATCATCATTAGGTGTTCATGTGATAGCCATATTTCCTTTAGTTTCATTTATTTCTAACCGTACCAAAATATGTTACCTTAAGGAGTCAGGAATTAGTTCAGTGGTCACAAAAATTTTTGAATCAGTATTTTTGCTCCTGTATTTTTTGACCATAATTGGAATTGAATATCAGCCCAATGCATTCTCTTATTAACCCTCGTTAATCTTTGAAATTCAAGTAGACAACATCAATTAACTAAGATGTGATAACACTTTTTCATTTCAATTTGAGGTTGTGACTTTTGCCACTGCCCTGCGGTGGGCTGGCGCCCTGCCCAGGGTTTGTTTCCTGCCTTATTCCCTGTGTTGTTATACTACATGTTTCTTTATGTCACTATATCTGGACAATACTGTTATGAGTTTTATTCACATGTGCATGTTAACTGTGGCACACAGGGGCTCAGCAGTTAGAAGTGCTAGCCAAGCATTGGATTCGATAGCCTAAGACAACTGGAGGCTTGTATAGTCAGCTTAAACACAGGTTAGGGTATTTCTGTCCTCTATCAGCACAAATCTCCTTTCCTTATTGGGAGAATGAGAATCGGCATATAAGCACTATGATATATCTGTATTTTGGGGAAGAGGAATTCAGCCCTTGTTTGGAGACAGAGAAGACCAGCAAATGAAGCAAGACATTATAAAAGGTCTGGACAGTGGCCAGACCCTTCGAGGCTGTGTCGACACAAAGAGTTGTCGAAAAACCTCCCAGCGTGGGGACGGAGAAAATGGCTGACTGTGTTGATCCAGATTCCCACCTGGATAAAAGTCTGTCCATATGCCTCCCCGTCTGTAACCGCGTAAAACGTCAGTAAATGTAAGCTAAAAGATATTTTGTCACATGTGATTCTTGTACCGCCGTAATCACTATGGGAGGGATATCGCCTTTTCTGGTATATTATGATATTGTTTAATTATTTAATATGCCACAATTTTAAAAGAACACATTTCCAAGAGAGCTAATGCCTCTGCAGGAACACCCCGTGACCCTGTTTTTAGGATATACAGTAGTGGGTTGGATAATGGATGGATGGACTCTTGCCATTACAAATTATAAAATAGACTATGCACTGATACAAAGGCAAACATTCAACTAAGAAAATACTTCTATCAACTTAATATAACCTAAATAACTATCAAATCACTCTTACATAAAAGGCATTGCCTTGTTACAGTGCCAAAGTTTTGATTTTATTTATTTATGATTCTTAATAACAAATATATTTTTCCTCCTTTTTATTTGCCTTTTAGGTTTCACATTCTGAATCAACTGGCCATAGTTCAAAGATGAATGGACAGATATTGTTGGTTCCTATAGGGTGGTCCAGATCTAAACTCCTTCTTATTAAACAGTTTGTCCAGAGCAAATGGTCTGACTGTAACATTCTAAAAGACACCGGTATTTTACAGCGCCCGAAATATGTACATCGCGGGTCAGGTCGCCCGACAACCGGCAGCATTTGCTCAGGAATAAGCCGCACTTCTCATGGCCCTGGAAATAGAAGTGTCACTGTGCCAAATTTACATTATGTGGAAATAAACCCTGATCACGGCCGTGTGCAGAAAGAAGTCTCATTAACTAATATTGCACTGTTTAACTCGAGATCTCTTAATGGCACAGCACTGGTGCTGTCAGAACGCATCACTGACGCCAAACATGATATACTGTGTTTAAAAGAGACTTGGCAAAAACCAAACAAATTTATGTCTCTCACGGAGGCGACTCCACCTGGTTTCACTTTCCACACAGAACCTCGCAGCTCCAGACAAGGCGGTGGGCTAGCAGTAATTATCAGAGCAGACTTAAATATCAAACGAATCCCAATTGACTGTCCATTGTCTTTTGAGTGCCTGGCTCTTAAAGTAATAATGAAAACAGGTCCTGTCTCACTCATTGTTCTTTATTGTGCCCCAAAATACAATGCATCCTTCTTATCTGATCTGATTGAACTTTTAACCCAGCTAAGCTCTTATTCTCAGAGAATTATCCTTATTGGTGATTTCAACATCCATATTGACACTACTACATCTAAACTGAGAAATGAATTCCTTTCCTTACTGGACTGTTTTGCCTTGACACAACATGTTGATTTTCCCACCCACTCTGGTGGTCATATATTGGATCTGATCTACACTTCTGGACTATCTGTTGCCAACATCTGCAGCACTGATTTGGGACTCTCTGGCCATAAAGCAATATTTTTCACCGTCTCACTGCCTTTCCCTCCTCTTACCTGTAAACGACAAATTTCTTACAGAAACCTTAAAATTATCTGTCCCTATCTCTCCCATTTCTGATCTTTTACTGTCTGCACCTATTCCATCAACACTAGATAGTCTTGTTGACCACTATAACTCAGCCCTTCATTCAGCATTAGATAAAACAGCTCCTTTAAAACATAGGGAGGTTTCCTTTAAACGTTCAGCTCCTTGGTATAACTCAGAATTGCGATCTATGAAAGCATCTGGCCGACGCCTTAAGAGAATGTCACGTAAGACTGGCCTCACCGTGCACATCCAGGCTTTCTCTGACCACCAAAGAGCTTACAGAGAAGCACTAACTGCTGCTAAGAACACCCATTATGGCAGAATAATAGAAAGTGGTCACAATAACCCACAGGTTTTGTTCTGTTGTCCAGTTAATAAACTACTCCAACCCACTTCTGGCCCAACTACCTGTTCTACTACAACAACAACAACAACATTTATTTATATAGCACATTTTCATACAAACAGTAGCTCAAAGTGCTTGCACAAGTGCTACTGAAGTATGTGAGGAATTCCTCCACTTTTTCCATAACAAAATTAAAGATCTAAATAATTCAACTAACATAATTACATAGTCTGTTTATATCTCTCCCTGTTTTCCCACTCCATCCAGCTCCTTTTCTAAGTTCTCACCAGTCACATCTGCTTTTGTTAATAACCTGCTTTGTAAGATGAGACCGACTACTTGTGTACTGGACCCCATCCCCAGCACACTACTTAAATCCTGCCTTCATGCCATAATCCCGACTGCTACAACAATAATAAACTCATCCCTTGACACTGGCTCTGTGCCACTCACTTTTAAAATCGCTTCTGTAACCCCAATGTTAAAAAAGTCTGGTCTTGATGCTGACAATCTTAACAATTTCCGGCCTATTTCCCACTTACCTTTCCAGTCAAAAGCTCTTGAGCGTGTTGTAGCCTCCCAGCTCACAAATTACTAAACCTGCAATAATTTGATGGAACCCTTTCAATCTGGTTTCAGGGCATGGCACAGCTGTGAAACTGCTCTGCTACGGGTAACCAATGATTTGCTTATGGCAGCAGACTCTGGACAAACCAGCATATTAATTCTATTAGACCTCAGTGCAGCATTTGACACTGTCAGACATGACATTCTACTGTCCAGAATGGAGAACATGCTGGGTATCTCTGGCACTGCCCTCCAGTGGTTCAAGTCCTATCTGACTGACAAGCAAGAGTTTGTTAGTCTTGGCAACAGCAGATCCAGCTCGGCGCCAGTCACACAAGGAGTTCCTCAGGGCTCTGTCCTCGGCCCTCTTCTCTTCTGTATTTATATGCTTCCCCTTGGCCATATTATTCGTAGCTATGGACTGGGCTATCATTTTATGCAGATGATACTCAACTCTACTTCAATGTTAAAAGTGGAACTTCATCAGAGCTTTCTCAGCTCACAACCTGCCTTAGTGAAATTAAAACCTGGATGGAGCAGAACTCTTTAAAATTAAATTGCAACAAAACTGAACTCCTGCAAATTGGGACTAAAATGCAACTTAATAAAATGAGCTCCTTCCCAGTCCATCTTTGGTGATCTCATCAGACCTGCCTCTACTGCAAAGAATCTTGGTGTCATTTTTGATTCCTCCCTTTCTTATTCCGCCCACATAAATCACATTAAGAAACTTTCTTACTTTCACCTCTGTAACATATCCCGTGTTCGCTCCTTCCTCTCCTTTTCTAATGCTGAGAAACTTGTCCATGCTTTTATCACATCCCGCATCGATTATTGTAACTCGCTGTTGGCAGGTGCCCCTTCTAATCTTATATCACAGCTCCAGCTTATTCAAAACTCAGCTGCAAGAGTCCTTACTCGAACCAGCAGCAGAGAGCACATCACACCCATCCTGCTCCGTCTTCACTGGCTCCCTGTGTCTTACAGAATCAAATATAAAATCCTACTAATAACCTACAAAACCTTAAATAACCTCGCGCCAAACTACATCAGTGACCTTCTCCATCACTATGTGCCTGCCCACCCTAAGGTCCTCTGATTCTGGCAATCTTGTTGTGCCCCACACTAATCTACACTCCATGGGTGACAGGGCCTTCAGCTGTATAGCACCCAGACTCTGGAATGACCTACCGAAATTAATCAGGTCAGCTGACTCCATGAATTCTTTTAAAAACAACTCAAAACTCATCTGTTCAGGAAGGCTTTTAGCTCTACTTGACTTTGTTACCCTTCTCTCAGTTTACCTCTCTGTCAAGACGCTCATGTAACCTGTATGTGTGTGTGCTAGACCATCAATTATGTTGTCTGTTAGGCTTTTCTCTGAATTTACTGTCTCAATCTTCTTTATTTATTTATTTGGTTTGTACAATGCTATATACTGTATACCCTACCGTTATTTCTTAAACTTTGTGAAGTGCCTTGAACATGGGAAAGGCACTATATAAATAAAATGTATTAATATTATTAATTATGCAATTTTCATTATGTTATAACTTATTAAGTTTATTACATAGAAAATCACCTGAAAAATCCCGGACCATCTAGAAGTGTTCGAACTGACGACATGAAGAATCGTCTTTGCGCCGAACTGGAATCGTCTCCGCATAAATCAAAGTCATCCAGACGATCTGGATCTGCATAATTAGATCTGGACCACCCTGTATTTATATTACTCTATTTTACCTAAGAGCTTGTTACAGTGCTCTGTGCCTGCACTCAATGAAAAGCACTTTACAAAACTAAACTGAATTGAATTGAATCCTGAAACCAACAAGACCTCAGCAACTAGTATTCAAAAAACATGTTAAAAAGTTTATGCTATGATAATCTAAATAATATAGAAACTGACATTATTGTAAACATTTAATAAAACAAGTAAAGAAGAAAATGTAATAAATGTAGTAATAGTCATTTGTTTTTTTTCCAAGAAAGAATACTTATTTTATATAGCATCTTTTTATATATTTACTGTTTATTTATTATTTTACTTATACTAACAATAATAACAAGCACACTAAGTTGACTTGTTTTAGGTCAAGATGCTTTTAACACAATCAGAGGAAGTAAAACATTTTATCAAAAGCAATTTGCTCGCCAACTATAAAGTTGCTGTCTACAGGAATTACTTTAAACTTATGCAAGTGTAAAACAAGTAAAGAACATTAGAAATACACTCTAATGTACTTTGTAGTTTGAATATTTTCATTTTAATATGCATTGCTTTTCTCCCACTTTCTTTAATCAGATGTCCAATATTTTAGTTTGTGCACTTTCCAAAATACTTTGTGTAATCCCACATAGCTAAGATTGCATTTATAAATATGTAAGGTCACACTTATAAATTATTTGATAGAAAATGCATAAAACCTGTGCAGCTCCTTTCTCAGATATGCTTGTAGAATAATAAACTCTGTTATAGCTCTGAACGACAATACAAGCCTTCCAGGCTAGAAGGGCAGACGTTTAGGTTAGGCATCTATAAAATTAATGCACAGGAAAGTTTGGGGAATGTCCTGCCAGAATAAACTTGGTCACTCTACCAAACTGTTTTTATCTAAAAAGTATATTTTCCCACACTAAAAAATGGTCAATTTTGATTAAAATCACACAGAGAATAGTAAAATATATATTTGAATTAAAGAAAGAATTCTGACAACAAATAATTTCAAAATGTTTGTTAAATAAATTATACTAAATGTGTATTGTCATCAAATCCTGGTGAATATGACACATGGTCTGTAGCTTAACCAACTGATTATCTTAGTTTAGTTTCAATATTCTAAACTAATTGCAAATAACTTTATTTCTTACTTAATTAAAATGTAAAATATATATTTTATATAATTGGAGATGGCACACTGATGATTTAAGGCAATACAGGATATCTAATTCATGCAAATTGGCTAAGTTGAAAATATATTTACTGCACTTTCAAAGAAAATGACCTCATTTACATATGAAAATGATCTGGGTTCTGCTCACAAAAAATACAAGTAAATGAAGAACAATTTTTCAAAACACATTACAAGTGATAAGCTGCAAATTGTAATTTATTTAAATGGATGCTTAACAGAAAAAAAATCTGGACATTAGCATTGCTTTTATATTTTCCAAATGAAAGGAAAATTAGTTAAGAAAGAAAATAACATTTTTCTAAATGAAAAGAATTCATAAAGACTATTTTTAAGCATTGGTATTGTGAGCTTTATTTACATTTTTATTCCTTTATATATCAATGCTTAATTTTGTAGCAATAAAGACATAAGTAAAATCAACATTTTTTCTTCACTCTGCTTTTTTTTTAAAACAATTATTATGTTTGAAGCACAAAGCTATGGGCAACTTCACAGAAATACAATATCTATAAAAAAAACATTAATGCAAGAATAGGAAATAATAAATGGGTTATGTTGGCAAACCTTTATATTATGGCCACTTATAGGTACTCAGTAATTACTTTAAGCAATAGCTTTGAATGTTTACAGACTACCATATATTCTGGGAGATTCAAATTCTAATTTTTATCAGTTAATTTATATTTGTTTGAAAAATGCATAATACTTTGTACTTTCAACAGGTGTTGAATTTACAGCAAAATTTGCAATTTTATTTATTTCTCTTACACTCGTCCATCTATTCTTGATATTCTGATCCTGCTTTGTCCATAACAGGATCACAGGGTTTTGAAGTACATCATTAGGTGTAAGGAAGGATCGAAACCTTTATGGTATACAATACCATCACAGTAGTTATTCTTTCTAGTCCACTGGAGCTATGCGTCTGTTGTGGAGAGGTGTCATAGGATTTATACACCTAATCATAACTGATCCCGTCTGAGGCCATTAATATTAAAATTTTTCAGCTTTATCAAAGGCCAGGTTATTTGGAAGGAGGCAAAGACACCCGACCTGTCCTACAAAGGGCAAAAAATGTTCTTTTCTCCTGAGTTTAGTCCAGCAACAGCTCAAGGAAGGAAAGCTATTGCTCCAATGGTGAAATGTGCATGACCGGGTTTTCAGTCTTTTTGCTTTACCTGTTTCATTTCCATGTTATTACATGTTTTAGGACACATAAAATTTGATGACCCATATAGTCCTTTCAAAGCCACCAATGTAACACTATTGACAATTTTCCCTTTAAATGGAAGATATTTTCATATTTCAGTCTCATAAGGCACATTTTCTGTACTTAGCCTTGATTTTTACTTTGTGCACAGACACTTTTTATTTGACTGTGTTGATCATACTTGAGATACGGGAGTTGGGTTTGTAGTTACATACTTGTTATGTGGGAATTGTAGTGCCTTGACTAGTGGATACACTACCTGGAGTTAGGTGTCAGTGCTGGGATATTTAGTGGGTGGGCTATTATGTTTTAGTTGTTGCCTGTATGTAAGAGGAAAGTCGTGGCTTTTGTGATATGGATGTTAAGTGGGTTGGTTGGGTTTAGGATTTGGGGAAGGAGCTCTGTGAGTAGTTTTAGATGCTTGTTTTGTAGCAGAGAGAGGTTGCATTAATCCAGGAAAACCCTAAAGCTTTCTGTTTCCTTATTCATTTTCTTCTGCTACATCTCTTTGTTTTTTTTCTTTATTGTGCACATGGTGAATCTTTCAAATAACTTTTGAAATGTCTGAGGACTTGGTGTTGGTGCTAAATATATTAGTGTTCTTGATTACTTAAGGTGAAAGAGACTAGATGTTGGGTTTTTCAAAAATCCAGATTATTGGCCAAGAATGTTAAGCACAAAGTGGTTACTCTTTTCCAGAACCAATTGCAAAATAAAATGCTTGGCGCAGGTTTAGACGATGGCAGCAGATACGGTTATGTGGTGATGGAACTGAATGGTAGTAAAATAGCTTTGTGCTGCACTTCCATTCTTTTCACATATAACTAGCAAAATGTTAAATCTGGAAGGCTTTGATGTTATCGTTGGTATGGATGCAAATGCCTTTATGAATCTCGTGTTAGACAAAATCCCAACTCTTTTCTCTCAACATATTCCTTGTTTAACTCACTCACTGTGCAAGTCTGCCTCTCATTTAAACTAAATTGTTATTTTTGGACGTTAAATACCTCTAACGGTTTCATTTTCTCATCTCAGCACTATACCTACTCAGGATCAGACTAAATTTTTATTTCTATATCACTTGACTTACTGTTAATGTCTTTATCGAAAGTGTCTGGCACAATAATGCAAATTTACTTCTCAATACTGTCACCATGTGCCACTTGTTGGAGATTTATGAAATCTTTTCTACACTATTAAAAATTTTGTGATACACTTGCCTCAAAGTTTGAAGATTTCATTAATATTAATGCCAACCCTGTTGATTATTCTGCATTTGTGTAAATGGCTACCTTCTGCAGTTTTACTGCAAATTATGTAATGATAATTCAAGGACTTCTAATTTCAGTAGACAGTGACACTGCATTGGATTTCTCAATGACATCATCAGAATTTAAGGAGGTGCTAGATTCTTTGAATTTTGGAAAATTGCCATATCCTGATGATATGTCTTTTGGAATTATCGAACACCCTCTTACATACAGATACTGAGCTCTGCAATTTTCGAACATGACAAAGGGACATCTGACTTCTCTGTTTATTAATTAATCTCCTTGGTGCACTGCATTCTAATGCAAATTTGTTAGCAAAACCCATTGCACGCTCAAGAGGGTTATTCATAAGTTAATTCACCAAGATGAGACTGGTTTCATCTTCTCCTCCCAGGCAGTATATAACATTCACTGCCTTTTTGCATATTATAGCTGTAGTCCCCATGCTAACTTTTGATGTGGAGGAGACTTTTGACTAAATGAACTTGGATTTTCTATGGAAAGTTTTACCCACAATAGATGTAGTGACAATTGTAGTAAATTGATCAAGAAATTATACTTCTCACCAACTTGTCTCTTTCTCAAAAACATGCTAGGCAAGGGTGTATATTGCCTGTTTTACTTTTTAAGAGCTCGCTTATGTCCTTTGCTGTTTCTCATTGCAGTCTTGATTTGATCACCCCTACTGATGCTAATGGCTCAGTCATTAAAAACTCTATATACACTGCAGATATTTTGCGCTATGTTAACAAAGCTCCTTCTGATTTCCCTCATATTCTTGGTTTCTTTAGGTTGACTGAAACCCTATCTGGCCATAAAATTAATTGTGCCAGGTCTGCTCTTTTTCTATTAAATTTTCTGCACTGTAAGTTGTTTTTTCTGCTATATGTGCCTTTGCCTAACTCATTGAGTCTTTTGTTCTAGACTGGCAGTTGTGGCGTACGGCAGGGGCCCTTGCTGGGGGGGGGGTGAGTGTATCCAGAGCATTACCTCTCCCAGAGAACTGGGTGGCAGCCCCACAGATTGCAGCAGTGACTCCCGGGGACCACCAGGGGATACTGCAGCTGCTGCTGAGCCTTGAAGATCAGCTGTTCCACCACACCTGGAAATGCTACCAGAATTAGGTCAATGAGCACCTGGAGCAGTTCCGGGTGCCTTATAAAAGGAGGCAGCAGCCACTACTCTGGGAGCCAGAGTCGGGTGGAACAAAACAAAGTTTGCCAGGAGGAGTGGAGATGAAGAGAGAGAAGAAAAAAAGAGAAGGAAGAGAGTTTAGTGCTGGACTGTGCTGTACAGGTGGGGAACAGGGAAGGCGCTTCCCACATGGAAAAAGAAAAAAGTAAAAGTGTGTGTGTTGCACTTTTGTCCTGTGTCTCTCTGGGTCGGGTTTGGGCAGCAGCAGCGCACTCCGCAGGCCACTCAGTTATCAAAATTAATGTAGTTCTGCATTTTAAATCTGTTAGGACCATGCTCCCTTTCTCTCCTACATTAAATATTGGTCAGAAGTTAGTCTCCTGTTTGTCATTCTTAGTAATGTAAAGAGGCCGTTCACTAAGTAGTCCACTTTGATCCATGATTAGTAGGGGGTAGGAGTTTATCTCTGCTGGGGTTAGAGTTATATGGTTGGGTATTTACCCAGTATGGTGCTGGTTAAATCCTTCCATACACTTAATCCAACATGGTCTCCCTAGATCTCCGTGTTCTTCCTGTTCTTTCCTTCACTACTTAAAATTAAGGTCACATACCCTTACTTTAAGCCAAAAAGTCTTACATGCTCTCAATATTTGGTAGATTGAGAAATATCTTGGCATATCTCCAGTTTGGCCCAACCATGCCTCATCTTCCAGAATTGGTCTCTTTGTATTGAAAACCAGCACATCTCAGTTCAACCATAGGCTTTTCAGGCATCATGACGCTGATATTTATGATGAATCTGGAAATTTTCTTACTTGTTATTGCCCAACATTAAGCCACTGACACCCCTATTTGCCAGTCTTGGTAAGGCTTCTGCTAGACCTTCCTTCTTCTCCCACAATCTTGTGAAAAGCTATATTTGACGATACCGCTGCATCCTCTAAAAATCTAAATAATCAACATAGACTAAATTGGTATAATACCTCTACCTCAACCCTTGTAAATGTTAATTTATGCATTTGGCAACTCTCACTTGTGACCCTTAAGTGCACTTGACAATTGTCTTCATATATTTTGGGATTGTCACCTAGTATCTGCTTTCTGGACTGATGTTTCTAATTCCCTGTCTTCTCTTCTTAATATTCCCTTTCTGCCTCATAAACTTCTTCTCCTAATCCTCTCCACTTTTACCCAGCTGCCGTTATTCTGTCTGAGTACTATCTTTACAAAACTAATCTTAGGAATTAAGTTTGTAGTCCAGTAACTATTAGCTAACATTGAACACTGTCACTTGCTGCATCCTGGACATTAAATATGCACAGTACAGGACAGAAATGAGTCTTTTTAAGGACTCAGGTAATTGTTTGATTAAGAAAAGGAGGTGTAACTAGGAGCCTGATATGGGAGGCACTAATAATATCTTCAGAGTTTGGTGTGAAATTTGCTCCTGGCACCACAAAAAGATATAGGCACATTAGAATGAAGGCAAATGGGTGTATTAGGTCCATGCCTGGATGAAAAGACATCACATACTACTGATGATTAACACTAGAATTACCAGAGCCTACGAAAAAACTTGTAAATCCGGCTCACCTTAAATCCGTTCGCACCTCTCCGCCAACGCTTTTTGTCCTCTAAATGTGCCGATAAAGACACGCTGCAAGTAGACGGTTATTACATCCCCCCACCGACTTAGAACGTGCACAAACTTCTCCCAGCTCATGCAATGATTGATTATCTGGGAGTGAAGTGGATTTTTAGAGTGGAAATAATAGACCATTATTTGGAACACACACATTTCATGTGTGTTCCGTTTCTACAGTAATCTGCGTAAACACATTTTTAAAACAGAAACGTTTTTCATATTTTAGTAGTAAATGACAAAATGTAGGCATAAACTATATAATGTATGAAGCCTGAAGTCCAAAGATCAAATAAACACTTTCACAAAAGGTTCAAAGAAAAGACAACAGTTTCTGTGGCGTAGCGGTAAGAAAAAAAGCAATGTTAGAGGTAGATTGATCCTGGGCTACTCATATGGCTTTTGGTTTTTGTTCCAACCAGTGGCCAACCTAAACCTTTAATAGCACACCTTTTTTCATTGTTTTAGTTCATTCCCTGAAGTCAGAAAAATACAACCTTTTTTTATCTCTTTAAAAAATGTTTGCATACTGTATGTGAATTGCTGCAACTATTTCACAGGTATTTTTTCATTTTCTTGCTTTGTTTTTCTGTTTAATCTTAACTGCTTGCAAAGATTTGACTGTTTAACTGTATGTAAACAGCTTTTTTAGCAGTCAATTAACAATAAGAAAAAGCAGGTGGAAAAAACAATCCAACCTACAGAGAATGCACCTGTCGTTTGAACCAATCTGTGTTCATTATTAACAAAACAAATAAATGTCAATGCAAATGAGAGTGCAAACTCTTAATGAATGAACTCTGAGTGGTGCGTGCCTACAGAATGTGAATTACTCTAAGCACTATCAATAGTAAACTCCACCAAGTTTTTTTTTCTTTGGATATTATTATGTCAAACTAGGAGATTAGAAAGCTGGAAATCCCAGATTGCAGCACAGTAATTCTCAGACTGTGCACATTGCACATGTTCTGCTACCTTTACAAACATGAAGACAACTGAGTTGTCTGCTAGCTTCAAAATAGATTACTGCAGTGTGTGGTGGATGGCCGAGACCCATGCCCAGCCCGGACGCCCCTTTGACACTGGATCCGGGGGAGCAGCCATGGGATGCAAACTATGTCCCCCCAAAATACTTGATGTTTGCCCCCCTGGGTTGCATCGGGGCCACTTTCTTGGAACACTGGAGCTCATCCCTATTGGGCCCTGTGGCCACCGCCAGGAGGAGCTGCACGGCTTAATGAGCCTGTGTGGGCTAGATGCAGCCACATCCGAAAGTGCAGCCTGAAATAGGTTAATTACCACCTGAAGCACTTCCGGATGGACTACAGCCATTACGTGAGGCGCCAGAGTCGGAAGGAGGAGGACAAAGCTGCCTGGGAGGAGTGGAGGAAGATGAGTGATTTTTGGGGTGTTTTTGATTTCTATGTGCTTTGGGGACTGTGTAGGGCTTGTGGGACACAGGGAAGATTTGCCTCAAGGCTGAAGACTACACAAAAAAATTTTTTGCTTCTTTTGACCTGTGCCTCCGGTGCCAGTCTGTGTCAGGTTGGCACCAACAAGGCACTTCTGCCTCAATTGGAAAGCTTAGTTAACCTCCAAGGCATTGTTATGGCTGTTGCTATAAATAAAATCACCCTGTTAAATATCGTCTGTTTTGATTTGGATGTTCTTCTGA
Organism: Polypterus senegalus; assembly: GCF_016835505.1. Lineage (NCBI taxonomy): Eukaryota > Metazoa > Chordata > Cladistia > Polypteriformes > Polypteridae > Polypterus > Polypterus senegalus. The sequence continues at coordinate 68,409,084 of NC_053155.1, forward strand.
ACTGAAAACTCCACCAAAAATTACACTTTCTTTAAATGTTACTTATCCTATGTTGTTTGTAGTGGTAGCCAAGAAAAATTTTTAATCTCATGTTTTCTTTGTGAAAGTACATGACAAACGTTCTGACTGAATGGGATTAACACTGGAGAACAGCAAAAGGTGAAAAAATCTAATGAAAAAAGAAGAAAAACTCTCACGTAACTTGTGCTGCATAATCCATATGTTTCTTATCCATTCCTGTGGCCAGAACTGTTTGCTAAAATATTATTAATACTTACTTCTGGAAAACTCAGCATTCAACATAAACCAGAAAGATGTCTTCCCATAATACTGTGCTTTTGAACTAAAAATCCACCTTGCCACTCATTTATTTGTCAAAAATCATGTTTTCAGTTCAAAGACAAAACATGAAACAGATTCTATAAATATATATAAATCAACTTTTTCCAAAAAAGATTAAGTCCATTTGAAATCAGTTTGCTGAGGATAGTGGTGTGCACAAAGTGAGTATTTTTTCATTTTTTTCAATTTACTTCTGTAAAGTATATCACATCATATTGTTCTTCCTTCTTAAGTTGTATATCCCTGATAAAACAAATATAATCAATGCATCCCTGCACAAGCATAATGAAAGACAGACTTAAAAAGCAAAGTTTTAATACTGGTGAGATAACAATGTATCAGCTTCTTTAAAGTGTACAGTTGTTATGTAGAGTACTAGAATGGGCATTCTTAGATCACAGATGATATTAAAACTACTGAGTTATGGAAATGGCACTGCTTTCTAACAGTTTTCATCAGAATAGTTAATAAACAATTGATATTACAGATAAATGCATTTTTGTTCCTTCTCATTATTAATTGAACTTAATGCAGCTTTTGAAATGGTGCCTGATTTTGTATTTTTCAGGGGGGCAGAGAGAAGATGAGCCAAGAACTCACCCAGAAGGGTTTTTTGCCGTTTCCTTGCAGAATTTAACTTCTTGTTTCAACAAGTTGTTAATAGCAAGAGTCATACAGGGCACATTCCATGAGCCTCTTTTTTGTTCATAATTGATAAAAGGATTCAATATTTTAGTCAGTTTCATTTAAAATGTTACTCACAGAAACATGTATTTCTTCAGTATATATTTATATGCTGTATTGTGGCTTCAGAAAGTATTCAGATATCTTTGATTTTTTCACATTTTATTATTTAGAAGCTGTGTGCTAAAATCATTTAAATGATTTTTTTCCTAACATCAAGCAATACGTAATATCCTAGAATGACAAAGGAAAAATAGAATTTTAGAATTTTTTTCAAATGTATTAAAAATAAAAAATTGAAATATCCAATTGACACAAATATTCAGATCCTTTACAAAGTACTTCATTGAAGCCCCTTTGGCAGCAATTACAGCATGGAGTCTTCTTGGGTATTCATTCAACAACCTTTGCGAGCCTAGATTTGAGGGTTTTCTACCATTCTTCACTGCAGGTCATCTCAAGTTCTGTCAGGTTGGATGGAGAACATCAGTGGCCAGCTATCTTCAGGTCACTGAAGAGATGTTTGATTAGGTTCAAGTCCAAGACTCTAGCTGGGCACTTCAAGGATATTCACATAATTGCCACTTCTATGTTTTCTTTCCATTTTGCTTAGGATCATTGTCCTGTTGGGAGGTTAACTTTTGATCAAGTCTGCATAGGTGATAAACACTGTCTAGTTTCCTGTAGATATGACGCTATTATTGATTTCATCAGACCACAGAATATTATTTTTCATAGTCTGAGAGTCCTTTAGGTGTCCTTTTGCAAACTCCTTCTATGTACCTTTCACTGAGGAGAAGTATCAGTGGCCACTGTGTGAGTGCTGCAGTAATCATTGCTCTTCTTGAACTTTCTCCCACCTCCACAAATGTTCTCTGAAGTTAAGCCAGAGTGACCATTTGATTCTTGGTCACCTCTCTTACAACAGCTATTCTTCAATGAATGCTCAATTTGGCAGGGTGACCAGCCCTAGTAAGAGTTGTGGTTGTTGACTTGTGTCATTTCATTTTTCTTTTATTTATAATAAATTTAGAAACATTTCTAAAATCATGTTTTCATTTTGTCATTCTGGAGTATGGAGTGTTGCCTGATGTGATAAAAAAATGAATCTAAATGAAATTAGCATAAGGCCGTAACATAACAAAATGTGAAAAAAGTGAAGGGGACTAAATACTCTCTGAATCCATGGTATAGTGTCTGCAGTCTGTTGTCAGACTGTGTATGTAAAGTTACAGAACCAATAAATGCGGTTAAGTCAAGGTGACTCAAACGTATTGTTTCTTTAGAAAAAAGTTAAAGAAAAAATTACATTCTTTAAATGTTAACTATATGCCATTTACATTAATATTATGGCAAAAAAACGTTGAAATTACTATGAAGTTCCCTTTAGGCATATATGAAAATCATGAGTTCAACATGTCGTTTAAAAGGCCATTTATCTGTTCTCATCCTCTTAGATCTGAGTGCTGCATTTGACACCATTGATCATAACATTCTTAGAAATCGCCTTAGTCAATGGGTGGGCCTCTCTGGCAGTGTCTTAAATTGGTTTGAATCCTACCTGACCGGGAGAAAATTTTTTGTTAGTTGTGGTAATTACAACTCGAAGACACAGGATATCCAATATGGTGTTCCACAAGGCTCTATCCTAGATCCGCTGTTATTCTCAATCTACATGCTTCCGTTAGGTCAGATTATCTCAGGGCACAACGTGAGCTACCACAGCTATGCTGATGACACACAGCTGTACTTATCAATAGTACCTGATGACTCCGACTCTTTCGATTCACTAACACAATGTCTGACTTGTATCTCAGAATGGATGAATAGTAACTTTCTCAAGTTAAATAAAGAGAAAACTGAAATCTTAGTGATTAGCAATAGTGGATACAATGAGGCTATTAGAAATAAACTGGATACATTAGGATTAAAAGTCAAGACGGAGGTAAAAAGCTTAGGGGTAATTGTTGACTGTAATCTGAATTTTAAATCGCATATTAATCAGATCATTAGGACAGCATTTTTTCACTTAACAAACATAAGTAAAATTAGACCTCTAATATCACTGAAAGATGCTGAGAAATTAGTTCACACGTTTGTTTTCAGTCGACTAGATTACTGTAACGCACTCCTCTCAGGACTACCCAAAAAAGATATAAATCGTTTGCAACGAGTGCAGAATGCAGCTGCTAGAATCCTAACTAGGAAAAGAAAATCCGAACACATTTCTACAGTTTTAATGTCACTACAATGGTTACCTGTGTCATTCAGGATTGACTTTAAAATTCTGCTTATGGTTTATAAAGCCTTAAATAATCTTGCCCCATCGTATATATCGGAATGTCTGACACCTTATATTCCAAATCGTAACCTCAGATCCTCAAATGAGTGTCTCCTTAGAATTCCAAGAACAAAACTTAAAAGAAGTGGTGAGGCGGCCTTCTGCTGCTATGCACCTAAAATCTGGAATAGCCTGCCAATAGGAATTCGCCAGGCTGATACAGTAGAGCAGTTTAAAACACTGCTGAAAACATATTACTTTAACATGGCCTTTCTATAACTTCAATTTAACTTAATCCTGATACTCTATATGTTCAATTCATCATAATAACTATTCATGGTGGCTCGAAAATCTGTACTGACCCCTACTCTCTTTTCTGTTTCTTTTTCCGGTTTCTTTGTGGTGGTGGCCTGCGCCACCTCCACCTACTCAAAGCTTCATGATGCTCCAACAATGATGGATGGATTAAAAGGCAGAACTCTACGTGACCATCTTCATCAAGCCCTTCCGTGAGAACCCTAAATCCAAGGAGGACTGTTTTCATTTATGTTAGGTAGAATGCCCAGAGGGGACTGGGCGGTCTCATGGTCTGGAATCCCTACAGATTTTATTTTTCTCCAGCCGTCTGGATGTTTTTGTTTTTCTGTCCCCCCTGGCCATTGAGCCTTACTCTTATTCGATGTTAATTAATGTTGATTTATTTTGTTTTCTTATTGTGTCTTTTATTTTTCTATTCTTTATTATGTAAAGCACTTTGAGCTACTGTTTGTATGAAAATGTGCTATATAAATAAATGTTGTTGTTGTTGTTTATATTTTTGACTGAGCCTTACCCTTCTTCTAATTTCCACAAACAAACTGATTCATTGCATAATGAGTTAATTACTGTAAAATGATATGTGCAATTGATCTTCTCATGCCATTGTAAAGTTTCTAAAATTTTGAAAACTCAGAATGCTACACATTGGCTGCTGATAAGGTTTAGCATTGCAATACATGTCTCCTCTGCATTAGCTTCCTGTTTTTATTCAAAACTTTACAATTCTCTTCCTTTCTGTGCCTATGATTTATTCTATTTGCAGTGTTCAACAAATCTTTAAATGTTTAGTTTTTACAAAATAGCTTTTGAATTAAGATATTAAAGTGATTTTATGTTTTTTTCTGTAAGAACCTCTGTGATATTTGGATATAAGAACTTATATAATGTCATTGTTGACATGAATATCTAAAAAATACTTAAAGTCACATAAAGGGCCATGGGTAATGATCTAGCAAAGCATATTGTCCTTATGAACCAAGTAGCACAAAGATGTAATTTTAGCTGGTGTTGGTGCATAGATGTAACAGTAAATGTAAATAAGTCTATAAACTTCTCTAAATTAATATTAGAGTTACTAAAACAGGGAACTGTATAATATTTTCCCTCAAAAACTATAAAAACATTTCCAAAGAAGCTCAAGATTATATCTAACCCTTTAATTTTTTTTTCTTAAATCATTATATACGGGAGAAATCCCCAAAGATTAAAAGCTAGCAAATGCTGTACCATTGGGCATGACTAAAGATATGATAAATGATGAATCTAAAACTGTTGAGGAGCAGTGCTGATATTGTTTTTTGAATCAATGCATTGATGATACCAGTTTAATTTTTTTTTTGATTATTATCCTCTGATACAATCTAGTCACATTAGTGGTATACAGTATATAATACTGCTTAATAACAGTATTACGGTTTTCTTCTGAACAAGTACAAATTCTGATAGACTATATCATCAAGACTATGTTTCCTAAATAATTCTGCCAAGTATATAAGAAGAGTCAAGACTGTTGTCTTCTCACAGAGCTAAGATCACTTAAACAATTATGTTTAATTCTGAATGAGAGTAAAGTTAAATTAAATTTTTTAGAGTCTCCAACCATGCATCTTTGCAAACCTCATTCTCTCCCTCTCTCTCAAAGACATCTGAATGAGTCCTTTCAAATCATTTTTGCAATGTGAGTTTGAAGGTCTTGATCTTGATGAGTTCAATTAAATAGTATTCCTTACAGATGTAGGCCTGGCTTTTCACGAATGCTAACATTAAGCAATGCTGACATTACAGATGTCTAATTTTGCAATTTCTTAGTAAAATCTTTAGATGTATTTATACATTTTATGAAGATGTATGTAATTATACATTTTATGATGGTGAATGGACTGGCGTCCTGACTGGAACGGGAGGCCATAATGGAAGGACAGCACAGAGCTACAACCTGGCCAGGATATATGGTGATCATTATCCCAGTCAGGATAAAATGCAAATGGATGAACTGGGCAAACATTCCACAGGGTTGCATGGGAATAGGATTTTAGAAGAGCAGTTATGTTGGGGTTCTTGGGTGCCACAAGAGGGCACTGTTGAGAGAAGACTGCCCTGGTTTTGTATGACCCGGAAGCGCTCCAGATGACCATTACTGTGACACCAGAAACATCCTCAGGTCTGGTTTAAAAGGAGTCCACCACATATTCTTGGTGACTCAGTGTCAAGAGGCAGCAGGTGACACTCATTTGGAGGGAGGAAGGAAGAAAAGAAGAAAGAGCAAGAAAAGAATCTGGTATTTTATAATTGTGCATTTGGGCTGTATTCACTACAGAATGTGTTAGTGACAACTTAAATCCTTTATTTGAAACCGTAGGCTGTGTTGGGTGATATTGTGTCTGTGGTTTGGGGCTCCACGGTGCCCCCTTGTGGTTACATTGCCTTTACAATTTAAAGAAAGTGGTTGTTTTTCACCTGCTGGCCCTCACAGGACAGTGAAGTGCTTTCAAATGCATTGTCAGCTTTTGCTTGTGTTTTTATACAGCATGCCTCTATTTAGAAATCCCTTGTAACATCTTTAAAGCTCTTATGTCCATTACCCTCTCTAACAGATTTACTTCATTAACTTTTCAGTTTCTCTTGCTACTGAATAAACCTTTGTGTTCCTGCACATGACTCTGATTTTTCATCTAAGTTCCTGGCCTGATTTCAAAATAACGTATTTATTTGAGAATTTAGTTTAGTGTCTTTTACTTTGTCCATTTTTTAAAAATTTTGTGCTCTTATTACTGTATATTTAAACAAAGATAAATGAATATGAATTAATGCCTTGCCAGCCATTGCCACAGCCACCTCTTCTGCCACTCAGTGCACATACTTTGTAACAGTTTATGGTGTTATACCAGCGCTTAACCCGACACAGACAGACACGGGAGGCACACTTACAAAAACACAAGCTGCTTTTTATTTTTCTTCACTCATGTGGAACGTTTTCCCTGTCCGCATGAGCCCACAACAAGGTTCAATCACTAAACACAATCCTTTAATTTACTTTCTCTTTGTTTCTTATTCTTTCTCCTCCACTCCTCTCTGGCAAGCTTTGTCTCCCTCTTTCCGAATCTGGTTCCCGGAGTGGTGACTGCTGGCTTCTTTTATAACACCCCTGGTAGTGCTCCAGGTGCTTGTTGACCTACTTCCGGCAGCACTTCCGGGTGTGGTGGAAAACCCACCTAAGAGGGTTGCAACACCCCCTGACCGCACCCACGGATCCCAAAAGGGCTGTAAATAACTCCAACACCCATGGAGCCCTGCAGGAATCTGAGGCACCACTGCAACCCATGGGGGCTGCCATCTAACGTCCAAGGGAAGGTACCATTCTGCCCATGCTTGCTCGCCCAGTTCTCCCCGTGAAGAGGTGTCCCGGCAGGACAAGGATCCCGACTGTCTGTGACAACTTAGACATTCATCATTGCTTCTGGGGGGATGAAAACAACATCTAAGATTTTTTTATCCACTTTTGCTCAGAATGTTTGCAATTTACAATGCTACCTTACCAAAAGGACCAGCATAAACATGCTTATTACTGCCAAATATTGAACAGCACAGCAATACTACAATTCTTAACAAAATATTTTCCACATTTTAATTCACACAGAATTAACACAAAAGCTGTGTTCACTTTTCAGTTCACATATGTACTACTACGCTATTAAGCAAGGTACTTTTTGCAGTGTTTTATGCAAATTCATCCTTTCTTATAGTCTTCTGTGCCGATTTGCAAGTTGGGTTTAGAAGCAGCTGTGCCTGGATACTGAAGAGTCTGTCTCTGTATTTCCCTTTAATTCCACTTTTGTGGAGGAGTACCATGAAGTGGATGGTTTATACATTTATTTCTATTGCTACTGCTCACAGAAGCAGCTGGTCATGTTTACACTTACATATCATAATCTGCATGTTAGTGGTTGCTATGCACTGCATATATTTGAATGATGCAGGCCGTATACTGAGATGTAAATCAATTATTGCAAAGATTCTGTCACAGGTTACTGAGGATCTGTTACAGCACACACATGCTACTATGTAGTATGTCACAGTGGAGGTAAACAGATATCATTTGCATGGTAAGGGCACTGTTTAATTTCATAAGGGTCTTCACACCAAATGGTGTGTATTGTTACATATATATTGATATTTGTAAATGGAGCAGATGCATTTTTCAAAAGGTTAAGTGGTTAATTTGGCAAAATTCCCAACTTCTATGTTTCACATTTCATGTTATTTCTAAAGTAGAACAAAGTTTAATCGTTCACTATAAAAAATAAATTTCTTAAAACATCTTCTGATGTCACCGTCAGTGGTCGTTGCTTTGATAAATTTAGACTCTTCTAATTATAGTATAGGAGTAAGGAGACCAGGGTTCGTTTGTCTCCTGGTCCTCATGGATTTCTCCCGTGTTTGCATGGGTTAGGTCTAGATGCTCCACCTTCCTCCCACAGTCCAAAGACAGGCAAGTTAGGTGAAATGGAGATTCTGTATTGGCTGTAGTGCGTGGTTGGGATGTGTGTGTTTGCCTTCACTCTGTGATGGACAGTTGCCCTGTCCAGGGCTTGTTCCTTGCACCCTATGCTAGCTGGGATTGGCTCCAGTGGGCCCCATGACCCTGTTCAGGCCTAAGCTGTTTTGCAAATGACTAATTACAGTATATTATTTTTATTTTATTATTTGTTTTACAAAGTTTTGTATTTATTTGTAAGAATTTTTCATACTATAATTTTCATAAATGCTAATGTTATTTTAGGAAAAGGTAAAAAACACACTCATACTGATAACATGACTGCATATATTTCACCTGTCAGAGGAAACAAACATGACTGACTTACAGCAGACACCCCAGACAAGCTCTGAACTGTAGCACAGGACAAATGCAAGTCTTTCTGTGCCAAGACTCTTCTTCTTTCAGCAGCTTCTGTTAGGAGTCGCCACAGCGGATCATCTTCTACCATATCTTCCTGTCCTCTACATCTTACTCTGTTACACCCATCACCTGCATGTCCTCTCTCACCACATCCATAAACCTTCTCTTAGTCCTTCCTCTTTTCCTCTTCCCTGGTAGCTCTATCCTTAGCATCCTTCTCCCAATATACCCAGCATCTCTCCTCTGCACATGTCCAAACCAACACAATCTTGCCTCTCTGACTTTGTCTCCCAACCGTCCAACTTGAGCAGATCCTCTAATATACTCATTTCTAATCCTATCCATCCTCATCACACCCAGTGCAAATCTTAGCATCTTTAACTCTGCTACCTCCAGCTCTGTCTCCTGCTTTCTGGTCAGTGCCACCGTCTCCAACCCATATAACATAGCTGGTCTCACTACCATCCTGTAGACCTTCCCTTTCACTCTTGCTGATACCCGTCTGTCACAAATTACTCCTGACACTCTTCTCCACCCATTCCACCCTGTCTGCACTCTCTTTTTCACCTCTCTTCCATGCTCCCCGTTACTCTGTACTGTTGATCCCAAGTATTTAAACTCATCCACCTTCGCCAACTCTACATTTGATGTCTTTATCCACAGAGTACTCCAAAAAGAATGCGCAAAAATTTGTTAAAGTACAATTATACTACTTTAGATCAGTACAGATGGTAAAAACAGAAAAGTCACAGCCTTAAAGAACATGTGCAATGGCGATGCTAAGGTAGTACATAAATACACTCACCTAAAGGATTATTAGGAACACCATACTAATACAGTGTTTGACCCCCTTTCGCCTTCAGAACTGCCTTAATTCTACGTGGCATTGATTCAACAAGGTGCTGAAAGCAGTCTTTAGAAATGTTGGCCCATATTGATAGGATAGCATCTTGCAGTTGATGGAGATTTGTGGGATGCACATCCAGGGCACGAAGCTCCCGTTCCACCACATCCCAAAGATGCTCTATTGGGTTAAGCTCTGGTGGCTGTGGGGGCCATTTTAGTACAGTGAACTCATTGTCATGTTCAAGAAACCAATTTGAAATGATTTGAACTTTGTGACATGGTGCATTATCCTGCTGGAAGTAGCCATCAGAGGATGGGTACATGGTGGTCATGAAGGGATAGACATGGTCAGAAACAATGCTCAGGTAGCCCGTGGCATTTAAACAATGCCAAATTGGCACTAAGGGGCCTAAAGTGTGCCAAGAAAACATCCCCCACACCATTACACCACCACCACCAGCCTGCACAGTGGTAACAAGGCATGATGGATCCATGTTCTCATTCTGTTTACGCCAAATTCTGAATCTACCATTTGAATGTCTCAACAGAAATCGAGACTCATCAGACCAGGCAACATTTTTCCAGTCTTCAACTGTCGAATTTTGGTGAGCTCGTGCAAATTGTAGCCTCTTTTTCCTATTGTAGTGGAGATGAATGGTACCCGGTTGGGTCTTCTGCTGTTGTAGCCCATCCACCTCAAGGTTGTGCGTGTTGTGGCTTCACAAATGCTTTGCTGCATACCTCGGTTGTAACGAGTGGTTATTTCAGTCAAAGTTGCTCTTCTATCAGCTTGAATCAGTCAGCCCATTCTCTTCTGACCTCTAGCATCAACAAGGCATTTTCGCCCACAGGACTGCCGCATACTGGATGTTTTTCCCTTTTCACACCATTCTTTGTAAACCCTAGAAATGGTTGTGCATGAAAATCCCAGTAACTGAGTAGATTGTGAAATACTCAGACTGGCCCGTCTGGCACCAACAACCATGCCACGCTCAAAATTGCTTAAATCACCTTTCTTTCCCATTCTGACATTCAGTTTGGAGTTCAGGAGATTGTCGTGACCAGGACCACACCCCTAAATGAATTGAAGCAACTGCCATGTGATTGGTTGATTAGATAATTGCTTTAATGAGAAATTGAACAGGTGTTCCTAATAATCCTTTAGGTGAGTGTATGTTACTGCTTTATCCCTTACTTTTAATTAAACAGCTTAATAAAAATGCAAGTTTGTGTTGTGTTGATGTGGAAAACAGGATGGTGGCAAAATTGGATGCCATTATGAAAAATCCCCTCCATCCCCTTTAGGTGGCGCTCTCTTGGAGCTTATTCCACCACTGTGTGCAAACAAGCATCTCTGGGGATCTTTTCTGCTCCATGCTATCAGGCAATTCAATACTTCCTCCTGGCATATATAAGTTTTGAAATTTCTGCACAACATATATTTATTTATTTATGTATTTATAGACTGATTGATTTATTGGCTATATCATTTCTCCCATGTGTCTGTATCTTTGTTTTTATGTTTCTGCTGCTGTATGCATCTGAATTTTCCCTTGCGATTAATAAAGTGTATTTAATCTAATCAGCACTCAGTTCTGTCAGCAGGGCAGGAAAAGAATGGAACACCATTTTACTGCACAGCATTATCACACACACCCCAACACACATTCACAATTTCGATTTGCTAAATAATCTAACCAGCACATGCTTGGGAAATGGGAAAAAATTAATATTCACAGAAAACCCATGTAAACTCCAGAGAGCGCAGGAACTTCTGGAGCTTTGTGGCAACAACACTAACTGCTGTGCCATGGTGCATATTCTAAATCCTGTTTACAATGCTAATGAATATAAAGAAAAGCATGCATACCACAGTAGCATATCATTACTAGTATTGCACTTGATCGATTTTGGTATTAATTTCATTGCAAAAGTCATTGTTTATCCAATAGTCAAGACAACACGAGAAAAATTAGAAAACTAAAGTTTAACTAATATTAATATTTCAAAAAATTATTTCTTGCAAATGATAATAAATTACTTAGAATATCAAGTTTACATGAAATAAAATTATAGAGTCCATCCATGACTTCATCTTTATATGCAATAAATAAGCCAAAGTTCATAGCTTTTAGCATATTTCCAACTCATTATAATACAAACAAAAGTTTATAAAATTTTAAGTTCTTCCCCATTTACTACTCTACAATACTCTCTGATTTGATTTTTTTAGAAGTTCGGTTTGATTTGTTTGATTGTATAGTGCATGCTGTAACATTTTAATTGTTTATATATCAACACATCATTGTCTAAACATTCATTATAGATAGTAATAAGAAGAACAACATTTACACCCGGAAACTGTATTCTACACAAAATCTCTACATTTCTAAACACTGTCATAAATTCAAGAAGCTAGTTAGTAATATTTTAATGCTTCTATGATACCTTATTTGTATAGGTCAATGCTGAAATATTTCCATCAGTTATGAATAATTTTTGAAATGTAATTGTATTAAGCAAAGGTAAGATCTTTTATGCTAATTATTTTGTACAACAGATACATTTTTATTGATATTGCTTTAATTTCATTATTATCTTCTTTTTATTCTTCACTACAATAGTGTCACGTAATACTATAAATTCAATTTTCCATTTTTTTTTAAAGCTGAATACATTAAGTGTTTTTATTTGAGTTCCCTGATTTTTCTCAGTGCTCAAAGATAAATGTTGTATGGTCACAGTGGCTTATTTGATTTTAATTTAATTTGTCTTTCTATTATAGCTATCTCTCGCTGTGATCAGCAACTTATTTAATGTGACTTCAGCACACACTCAAGATGGATAGAGGTATTGACATTATTTGCAGCACTTACAAACCCTAGTTTAAATAAGCAATAAACATAATTGCAGTTTTCCCCATGGTTACAGGTTACTTTCTCCGCACAGCACAGCAGTCGCATTGATTGACCCACTGGCTAATACTGTACATGTCGTAATGTGTTAAGTAAATGGAGAAAGGATGAAGTGCAGTACAAATCTAAAGCAATTACTAATAAATAATGATAAAGTTCTTCTTTAAGAAAGTCAGTTTGATAAGATTTACTCTGGAAACAAAGGCAATAAATTAATGAAACATTGGCAAAGTGAACTAAAGTTAGAAGAAAAAATAAATAAATAAATGAAACACCAGATGGAAACTAGCTAACAGCCAAGTTAATGTATTGGCCCCTGAAACGGCTTAGCCTGCAGTGCTACCACAACACCCACTATCAACTGCTGGTTTGACTGCAGATATGCATTAAACATAAATATTGTGAAAAAAGTTTACAAGAAAAAAAAAGGAAAACAGAAACCTTCTGGAAAGAAAAACAATACTGGGAAAGGTGAAAGGGTCCCTGCTTTATAGTTTAAGCAGGGGCAGAACTGTCTGTGAGGAAGACAATTTTACCACATTTATTTACGGAACTTAGATGCTAAAGGAGTGTTCACGTTAATGACAAGAAACAAAGGTGAACTCACAACTATGTTTGTCTAAAGCTCTAACATCTTCATTTGAATCATGGGAGCATGTGGGAATTGACAGCTGTCTTTCAGTAAAATATAAGAAAACCTACCATCTGCATTAAGACTAATGGCACTATGCTGATAACGGATAATATGTCCAGTTTTCAAAAATACCAAAAAATAGTGATAGAAGTTAACTTCTAATTCATGTAATTATGTGTGCTGAAATTTGCAAACAAATGTGAAGAAAATCTACACTTAGCTGATCCTATAATTTAAGGTGATATTTGAAAACTAGAGCTGTAGATATTTATATTTTCTAAATTGATTATTTCAGTACATATAGTTTAAGACAGGAGCAAGCTGTAGATGGAAAAAACTGGAAAAAATCAAATTCGCACTTAGAGGATATGTACAAAACTTTCTCAAAACCTGACAGGATCTAATAAATAACATTTTAGAATAAACATTTAAATTGAGGAAGCCGTTTATCTTCATTCATTAGCTTTAAGTTTTACTCTGCTGGCCTAGCTCTCTTTCACAGGGGTGGGGGTTGATTTGTTTCAAACCTTTTTTTTGTAAACCTTAAGTTATTTGTATGGAATTCTATTTGATTTTAATAAAATAATAATAAAAAAAAAAAACAGGAATGAGTTCTGGATGGAAAGACATTCCATTTCACAACAACTTTGCACATTCACATGCAGTTAAGGCTCCTTACTTAATCTGTACCCCTATTTGGGGGTTGGGAAGAAGGCAGAGTATATAGAGGAAATCCATAAAGAGACACTGAAAATGTACAAACTCTACACAAAGACCATAAATGGATGCAGCAGCATTAACTACTCTGCCACTGTGCGGCTCTTTATATTACAGGAAAGCTGGTATGTCATCCAGGGATCATTCCTTTTTGTGTTCAGTGCTTCTGGGATAGGCTGTGGCTCTCTGAGGCCCTGACAATGGATGAATTGATGAGATGGATGACAACAGATGGACAATGGATGACAATGGATGAAATATAGTGTTATGAGGTAAATTGATTTAGTTGAACATGATACTTTTCTTTGTCATACGTCATCATTACTACAAGTATTGAATTTTTTACTCCATCTATAGGAATGTAAAAGAAATGCATTTTATTGATAATTGTGTAAAAAAATAAGCTGGTAAAGTTTGCAGGTGATACCAAACTAGAGAGAAGGGCAAATGAATCAGCTAAATTGTTACCAAGCCATTTGACAAATTGAAAATATTGAAGTTGAAATTTAATATGAGTAAATATAAATTATTAAATGTAGGAAGTAAAAATGGTAGATTTGATTACACAAAATGACACCTTATGAGAAAGACCAGAGAGTCATAAACAAGTAGGTAAAAAAAGAAGTTTCCATTTTATTATTATGGGTATCTATTTCTGTTCTAATATATAGAATTTACTGTTATTATTAGAAACTAGAAAAAGAACAGGACTTTAAATAAGACTAAGGTGTAACTGTATGTTTCAAAGTAAGCATGGCCATTATAATTTAACTGTGAGTAGCTTTGAAAATATTTCTGCTTTAAATATTTTAGCCTAAAAAATGTAGAACTGTAGGTACTGCTGCTGCCTAATGGATTCAGCATTTTGTGTTTCAGCCCCATACCTGAGGTCTCATGTATAACGCCGTGCGTAGAACTCGCACTATAACATGGCGTAAGCACAAAAGCCGAAATGTGCTTACGCACAGAAAAATCCAGATGCAGGAATCTGTGCGTACTCCAACTTCCATGTTCTTCTGCTACATAAATTCCAATCAGCGTGAAAAGTAACGCTCGTGCACGCGCTTTATGTAACGCCCCAACTCCTCCCAGAATTACGCCTCTTTGAATATGCAAATCAATATAAATTGCCCTTAAGCTCAGCCTTCTGTGAAAAGACAATGGGAAAAGCACGGAGGGAAATATAAGAATTTCAGCGAATACCAAGTGGAGGTAAAGGAAAAACATACTATTTGTTCAAATAAACCGTGGTATAATCAACAAAAGGAAGTTGATCGAGTGACATAGCGTGTTGGAGAAACTTGAAAGCTCACGTTCACAAAATCACACAGTGCCGTAAATAAAAAAGAAGTCACATATCAAAGTCGGCATGAAAAGCCGAGTTGCAGCCCACTGTCTGAGTGTCATATGAAAGCTTATTAGGGTACAGAGAAAACAAGGCACACAGTGGGGAAAAAGCACAAAATGTCCACTTCAATCTCAACATTTCTACTTTAATCACGTAGTTTATTTTGTCATTAAAGTAGAACATCAAAAACTTCATCTTACATTCGTTTAATTAACCAGTTTCTCAAATCACATCGTAATTAAAGTAGCACGTTAAATACTTTGTTTTGTATTTGATCTTCTATGTGCTCTATGTGTGTGAATCACTACTTGTTTCTTAAACCGGCTCTCTTCCTCCAACAGGACACAGAATCCATGACATTCGTGATATTATAGCTCTCTGAATAACTAAAATACTGAGATGTATACGTGATATCATTTTCATGATGATAGGAGTTAAAGCACATTATTAAACTTGTGTTTCACTTCGATGAAATAATTTATTGCAGCAGTACTCAGGGGCGGCTCTAGGCTTGTGGTGGCACTGGGCAGAGGAAGAATCGGTGGCTCCTTCGCCCTCCAATGTCAGTAAGGTAGCTTATGCACGGTGGATGGCCACGTCCGTTGCAGACACTGCATAGCCAACTCGTGCTCATGACACAAGCATTTAACTTTTGCCGAACTTTGTTGCTGCGTTTTTAGATGTGTTGTTATTTTCTCTTTCTGTTTTATACTCAATATATATATTCGTAGCCTTCACTGCAGTCAGTGCTTTTCTTTCCCCAAGTAACCAATCGCCACACAATCAGCTCTGTAATAGAAGTTAAGCCATCTCTAAGCTTAGCGTCGATTCTTCAAAATGTTTAAGGAACATTGAAATATCTTTGTAGTACATGTTTAATTATTCTATCCTTCACAACACTCCCAGTGAAGAATATAGATTATTTAAATGAAGTTAAAGTTTTATCTGTATAATTTAATAAACATATTTTGCTGCATTTCACCTTAAAAATGATATTGTCATCATATGTAAATACGCGCTTTATAAAGTGGCGCAGGTTGTGCGATATTATAACTGCAGTGCAAGTTTACAGTGGGGTGATTGTACTTATAAGTACTAGCAGTTCTACAATTAGCGCTTGATTGAGTGCATTTAAAGTTCTTGGGATGAAACTGTTTGTGAACCGCGAGGTCTGTACAGGAAAGGCTTTAAAACATTTTGCAGTGGCTGAGACAGCGTTGCCATGAAACTGTATACCGATAATTCTCTTTCCGATCAGCTGCTGCTGTGATTCACACTCGAGATACAGTGATATAAATACTCAGAGTGGTACAGTGAGAGTAATATGGAAAAAGATTATCCGCTGTGGCAACTCCTAACGGGAGGAGCTGAAAGAAGAAGAAGAAGGAGAAGTGAGAGTAACAACGCTAAAGCAGTTATGGTTTTTGGAATACTATGGCTATTCCCTGGACCATTATATTGTTACAAGTTAATTACAATCAGATGCGTTACACTAATAAACAATATGCGGTTAGTTTCAGTGTATTTATAAAACCGCATCAGGAAAATAATGAGTAACCACACAGGAACAGTAGCACTGCTTTGACGTTGGGTGCCGCCAGTCTGCAAAACCGAGCGGAGAACTTGCGTACGACAAGGCATGAGGTACCGTGGAAAAGTGCGTGGCTTTACGCCAAGTGTAGGTTTTATACATCGCGATTTGAATGTGGAAAAGTTCTTACGCAACATTTCTGTGCGTACGCAACGTTTATACATGAGGCCCCTGGTCTGTGTCCTGGTGGAGTTTGCAAATTCACACTGTATATTTGTGATTTGTCAAAGATATGATGATTAGGTTCACTGATATTTCAGTGTGCATATGAGTAGGCCCTACTATAGACTGGTGGGTGCTCTGCCCCAATGTCATCAGGATAGGCTCTGGCTACCTGCGACCCTGAATTAATTTCAGTGGTGGCTTGGAAAATATTATGTTGTGATATAGTTAAGCAATTTTATCAAAAAGCTTAGTTCACAGTGAGTGATCAAGTGAATCGAGTTAAGTATGGAATAAGTTTTGTACGGCATTTTAGATTGCACATCAATTATGATGGAGGATATCTAATAATATTGCAATTTACCCTGTGTTTTGTTTGATTAAATGTCAAATAATTATATACTTTCAGTTTGTCTAATGGCTTAGTAATTTTTTATTTCTAAGTAAATAAAATCTGATCACAACATAAAGTCATTTGCTTTGCATGCATTTATAATATTAATAAATACCAGCAAATAACTTCAAATATTTTAATCAAGTATGTTTTATTCAGTAATAAATTGCCGACATTGTATTTTTCTCTGGCAACTCTGGTTATACATTAATCTCACTGCATTTGTCATCTGTGCTAGAATCCATGGTTATACAATAGTTTTGGACTTAGCCCTGCTCTTAACTCTCAAAAAATAATATTCACATTCACCACCTTTACCATCTTGAGGGTGGCCGCTTATTTAGTAATGTGCTGTGGATACATAAGTTTCTATGATCAACAACTACAGGCAGCATACACAGTAGTCATTTGACTCGGCCCCACACTAAATGTTTCCATTTGCCTTTTCGCTGTGTCTGTGTTGGCTTTGATCTGTTTTGTTTACAGGCTAAAGGCCTCTTGTCCTTTCAATCAAATGTTGAGACAAAGAACTATGTTCCTGTAACAACCTCTGCTTCACAGGTGGACCTGTTTCTAGCCATGACAAAGCACTACTTTCCCTGTCTTGGCTCATTTTCATTTGGATTGTGTAACTGTAATCATCCATGAAAGATTTGCCTTAACGGTGGTAGCTGTCCATTTTAGTTATTTAAAAAATAATAAATAAACTGACTTTTATTTTGTTTGCATTGACCTCAGTGAAAAAAAAAATGTTTATTTAGCATTTGTAAAACTTTTTCATTTTCCTTTAATGTTCCAAATCCAGATTCATCATATACTCCCCTAGCATGCTGAATGAAGCAGAAAATTGATTTGTGTAGGCATCACCATGTAAGGCACCCTAGAGTACTAATGCAGATGTCTCTGAGGAGAATTTGGTTTCTTTTCTCCTTCTCTTTTGCCTATCTGGAGTAAAATATTGAGAATGCTGTTGTTCTTGTACCTATATCTTAGCCAGCGGGCCTTATTTCCATATTCTGCCTTATTCTTCCATATTTGTATTTCTTCATATTCTTCCACCGAAAATATTTCACTAGATAGGTGTAAATTAAATGGTATATTAATTAATGATTCTAGTTTATGCAGAATTATAAAGTAATATCTATTGTGAAATCAATTTGTGATGATGAAGTATACTGTAAATGGTAGGGTTTTTTGTCTGTTAAAATATAGAAATAAGAACTGTTCTTCTGAATGTGATGATTAATCTGCATTTTATGTTTCATAAATATGTAAAACAATCACAATGACCATTTTCCTATATAATCACATTGTTTTTACTCTATGCTTGTCAGTGTCATGGTTTAGCAAAGGTTCTCTGCCTGGGTTTAACCTCCATAATCTTTCTTTATGTATTTTGATTTTTTCTTTATATTTATTTTGAAGCATTTGGAATATAAATGTTTTGTTAAATTCTTTTCTGTACTATATATGTTTTCATTAGGGGTTTGTTTTTCAATTACAGTATTTTTTGTAATTTTCTTTGGCCTTTTATTTAGGCCAGAGAAGAAGAAAATCAAGTAACTCTTGGTTTGACAAGATTTTCCCTTTCTGAATATCGATAGTGACTTTTCCTAACATTACAATCCCACACAATGAAATTAAAATAAAATGTTCTTATATTATTGCTACATTCTACTGATTAGCTACTGCATGATAGTTTGCTGCCCTTTTTTAATATAGGTTAGTAGCTTAGAATACATTACAGGCACAATACTAAAAAGATACAATAAAAATGGCAGAAAACCTCCAGTCTAGTCCATATGTTGTTCAGTACAGTTAGCATTGGTTTGACAAAGACATTTATAATATTGTAAGATGCTGTTGGTTTCTGTGCAAATAACTAAAGTATTTAAACATATAACCGCTTACAGTGTAATGTTACTTACCATAACACCTAAAAATGTTTTATAAGGGTGGGAGTTGATTTGATTTGAACTTAGTTTTGTAAAATTTGACTTGTTTGACATGTTACTTGCTTTTAATAAATTCAATAAAATGTTAAAAAAAATTACGTCAGGAAACTTAAGGTGGGTACACACTATGTGATTTTACAACATGAGGAGATTTTGTGACTTCTTTCACTTAACAACTGATTGTTAATTGGAAGTTGGCATACACTATTTTATATTATGGGCTCAAAAAACGTCTTTTGAATAATCTCTCACATTACACTTGAGGAACTGTGTGTAAATGCCAAAAAACCATTGGAGGGTCTGTAAGTACTTGAATTATGTCAAAACATATCCGTGAGTATGACTTTATGACTAGCTATTACCTTATTTTGTACTGATCTGAAAAAACACTTGGGGTCTTGCACGTCTAGCGGAAACGTAATAGTGTACATTCACCCTTACTGAAGAAGGTTAAAGAAATGTTCAGGTGAAGTAAGCCATATTCTTAAACTGAATAATGCACTTGTGAGACAGTCATTCCAAATATTGTATTCAGTTTTAAGCTCTATATTACATATAAAAATGCTGGCATAAAAATCCCAGCAAATAGCTATTTTATTGTATTACTGTTTGGGGGCAGCAGAAGAACACCCCTACAGGCAACGATATATATGAATAGTTGTTTAATTTGTTTCCTGAACTGCGTTTTACACTTTTAAAGATTTATTATGGTAACATTTTCCTGTTTAACCAAGGTGTTCCTACATGAAATTACAGCCTGTGTCTTTTTATATATAATTTCAAATAAATAAGGTATGAAAAAATAAATTAAACTAGGTATGTATAATTAAAGAAATTAAGAAAGTGAATTAAAACCTAGAATTCTTTGATAATAAGTACAATATGGAGAGAAAAATATCAAATAGAGAGTTTAACAGGGACGGATGTCTTTCTGAGCAGCAATAACTTTCATTTTATTTTATTAATATTATTTTTTTAGACCTTTGTTCTGGTCCAACTTAGAAACATACCAGTAAAATAAAAACTGTGATATTTGTTCAGTAGATTAATTTGTAATTGAGAGCATGAGCTAAATTAATAAAATAGTCAAAATTGAAACAATAAAACACTACAATTTTCCTTTTCATGTCTGAATATATGCAGATCATAAAAATAAGTTGAATTTTTCTTTTAAGTTACTAATTCACCTAAAGCTCTTTTCCTGTAGATTTTTGTCTTATTTTCCTTCAACTACAAATTGGCCAGAAGCCAATTCTTCTTCTCGAATCTGTTGTAACACAATGGCACTTGTGATGCCACACGCTGCTGTATGCCCATATAAACTAATGACATCATCATAGTACGACGCTGTGAAGAACAGAAGACAAACTGAGACAACAAAAAACATACTCCACAATGTCCCAAAACACAATCAAAATAATGTACATAACACCGTAGATGGTCTTATATCCAGACACCCATATATTAAAATTGCAAATTTTTAATATTGAAGTTTCCTTTTTCAAATACACGTCAAACTTTTACAAGATTATTTTTTTGTTTGTTTTTTGTTAATGGCTTCCTTGCTGTATGGAATATTATGATTTTTCTCTAAAGATCCTGAAACTTGCATGTCTGTTTTTCTAGAAAACTTTCAGGTCCTTTGAAGGCATTACATTTCTCATGTGGAGGAAATAACAACAATAAAAAACCAGAACATTGTATGTATGAACTACTGGCAACTCAAATGCAAGTACACTGGCTTCCTCTGTAAATTCCTCATTTCCTCAAAGATGCTAAGTGCACCCATGAGTGTTTCCTACTTACTTTCTTTGAATGTTATTACATTATATATGTGAATTAATAGAAAAGAATATGACATATTTTAATTCAAAGTTGGCTTAATGTGATGAAATTGTTCAACTGGTAGAGAGGTAATGCAGACAGAAATACAAAGAAAGTTCAAAGAGAGAAAGAGAAATTGTATTTTTGTGGTTTACACTTTAAAGTATATTGGAAGCCACTCCAGCTGAGGCTAAAGGACTTGAAGTTTGTTTTAAGTTCTCTTTCATGTATTGCCTTGTGATCCCCCTTTGAGTATTCCTAAGTTTTGTATTTTTGTTTAATTTATCTGTATTTCTGATACATTGAACTAGAATAGCTTCTTATTCCAGTTTGGGGTTGCACATACAGTAGAAGTGCCATTCATCACATATATAGTGCTGAAAGGAAAAGGGAAAAGCCTAACTAAAGCTGTACCTTGCACAAATCCACAGTTCATGCTCAAATATCCACAAATGCCAGGAACTGGAAGCAGTTTTTCCAGGAGGAATGGATTCAAATTTTTTTTTCACAGGACTGTGAGAAACTGATTAATAACTGCAGGAAATGTCTAGTTGCAGTTGGTTTTGACATTTAATGAGACAAAGGAGATAATTACTTTTTAACTGAGACTGTCAATGTTGCATCTTTCCTTAATAAATAAATAACACAATTTTGCACGATTTGTGCTGTTAGGCATGTTATGTTTTGAATGAGGGATGGAGCTGGAACTTATTGTGATCTAAAATGTAACCAGGATGAGCATAAGGAAAGAGGATTTTTCTTGAAAATATCATAACATTCAGTGTGAAATATATAAAATAAACAATATAAAATAATATAGTGGTAAATACTTTCTCACTGCATTATTCAGCATTTACACTGTCTAATAATAGAATGTAGAATAGTTTCATTTACGTAATTAACACAGGTCTGCAAGCTGGAAAGAACAGCCTTGCAATATTCAGGACCCTCAACAATGGATTTCTACACCATGCTAATTTTTATATATACTTTAGCAGTCTCAGATTATAAACCAGGTTTTAGAAGCTCATCTCAGTAAATATAAATTCAAAGTATTGCAAACATTTGGTGTAAAAAAAGGTAAATGCCTCATTATTATGCTTAGCTCAAGGCGGACTTCCCGAGCAATATGCTGAACTGTATTCTTTATTTCCACCTTGTTACTCAAAAGCCACATTTTATGTGTATATCTCAGTCAGCTAAGTGAAACTCTACTGTATTCTGCTCATCTATGCTAAAAATATGTTATATATATACATTATACTACATCAAAGCACCTTAGTAAGCAAACAGATGTTATAGCTGCCTTACAGATTTGAAGGTGTTATTTTATGCTCATAGAGCTTCACACCTGCGATGCAACACCCCAGGTGTGCTGTTATGTGAACATAATGTACGGATTCTAGTACTTTAATGGTTAACAGTATTTATTTTTCATTTGCTTGCTACATAACTAATATTTTGAAATTCAAATATCTATTGCTGTATACTTTTCATTTTTTTCTCATTTGCCTTTCTAATGCAATATGAGAAAGTCAGTTGTATTTAGCTTGGTTATTCTTTCAAAAAGCAATACTCCTTTCCTAAATTTGCAAAGTATGTTTACTGCTGTTTCATTTAAAAACCCCTGATTAATAAGTGGACCAACTCGTCTGACCTTGTATAATGTTTTTACCGAAATAATAATATTGAGTCCAACTGGAAATGCAAGGCAGGCAGTAAATAAATAATTTCTTCCATGAACATTCAAGATCAAAAGGTTTTCCTCAGTTTCCTAATTCACACTTCCTCATGCTTAACAAGATTTTATGCTGGGCTTTCTTTTTTAGTTAGTGTTTACTTAATTTAAATGTAGCTCACAGTGATAAGGCAACTAAAATGCACATATAATATATAAATAGATACACTCTGTATATGGTAGCACATACTGTATATAATTTTAATGTGATTGCTATAAAACATGAAATGCAATATTTTTAGTCCACTTTCTGTTTTCTGTACAGAGTGGTATGGAAGTGCGAACAATGCCCACTGTATGTGGCGTAGTGCAGAGACTGACTCTGAATAGTAGACATTCTATCTCAAGGCACACTAATACACTTGCATTCATACTAAAGCAATTAGGGTCACAAAGTAGTGTAACTTGAGAGTTTTGGAGATGTGGAAGTAAACCTGAGTACATAGAGAAAAACTCATGTAGACATGGGTGAAGATAACAACACAGACAGTGGCCAGTCTGGAAAATGAGCCTGTTTTTCAGGAACTGTGGAGGAGCTGCACTAACCAATCAATTGGATCTAAGCAAATAGTGCATGTACTGTATTTCAAACATTTTTAGAATTCTGCTCAGAAAAGTAGGAGGTTAAAAATGTGACTAACCACAATTAAAAACACTTTAATATTCTAGGTTTTACAGAAATACACATTGTTTCCTGATATGTTCTACAACAGGGGTCCCCAGCTCCGGTCCTGGAAGACCAAAGTGGCTGCAGGTTTTCATTCTAACCCTTTTCTTAATTTGTGACCTGTTTTTGCTACTAATTAACTTATTTTGAATTCATTTTAAGTGACTTTTTTGTAAGATTTGATCCCCTGAATTTCTTCATTGTTGCTCTGATTTGATTAATTTCTTTCCTTAAAT